>NW_028317929.1:5675454-5991136 GCF_062004578.1 Staurois parvus | reverse complement strand
TACAAAAAAAATCTGCTGCACTGAAGGTTCCCAAGATCACAGTGGCCTCCATAATTCTCAAATGGAAGAAGTTTGGCACGACTGGATACCTGGACAAACTCAGCAATTGAGGGAAAAGGGCCTTAGTAAGAGAGATGACCAAGAACCCAATAGTCACTCTCACTGAGCTCCAGAGATCATGTGTGGAGATGGGACAAAGTTCCAGAAGGACAACCATCGCTGCAGCCCTTCACCGATATGGGCTTTATGGCACAGTGGCTAGACGGAAGCCTCTCAGTGCAAAATACATGAAAGTCCACTTGGAGTTTGCAGAAAAGCACCTGAAGGACTCTCAGACAAGATTCTCTGGCCTTATGAAATCAAGACTGAACTGTTTGGTCTCAGTTCTAAACGGTACATCTAAAGGAAACCAGGCACAGCTCATCACCTGCCCAATACCTTCCAAACAGTGAAGTATGGTAGTGGCAGCATTATGCTGTGGGGGTGTTTTTCATCAGAAGGGACTGAGAGACAGGTTGAGGAAATCGGTATGGAGCAAAGTACAGGGATATCTTCATTGAAAATCTATTCCACAGCACTCAGGACCTTAGACTGGGCTGAAGGTTCACCTTACAACATGACAATGATCCTAAGCACGCAGCCAAGACAGCACAGGAGTGGCTTAGGGATAACTCTGTGAATGTCCTAGAGTGGCTCAGCCAGAACCCTGACTTGAACCCTGTTGAATATTTCTGGACATCCACCGATGGTCCCCATCCAACCTGATTGAGCTTCAGCAAAGCTTGACTTGTCAGACCCAAAAAGTCTTGAGGCTGTAATTGCTGTCAAAGGTGCTTAAACAAAGTACTGAGTAAAGGGTCTGAATACTTAGGTACTGTATATATGCAACCAGGGGTGGACTGACAACTCATGGGGCCCCCGGGCAATAGGGGATCATGGGGCCCCTGTGTCCTTGTCCAAACTCAAAAAAACCTATGCAAAAGGTACCAGGGGCATCTCATGGAGCCCCCTACTGCCCCTGGGCCCTCGGGCAGTGCCCGAGTTTCCAAATGGTCAGTCCGCCCCTGTATGCAACATAACAAAACTGAAAAAAGGGAAGGGGGTCTGAATACTTTATGAATGTACTGTAGTTGGCAAATCAAAACAAATTCCAAGCAACAGCTGTACCTGCCTGTTATTAGTATAGTTCAGCCCCAACAGGATGCACCATCCATTCACTCCATACACAAATAATTATGCAGTTAACATGTAGGAGCAGAAGCTGCAGCGATAGCAGAAATTCCAGTAAGACAAACAATGCAAGCCAACAAGCTCATATATTGGGTAAAGCACAGCTCATAATGTAGCTGTTTTACTGTGTTTAGAAGTTATAGGCAGGTTTAGTGGTTCTTGAGCAAAACGCTTACCACCTCCAAGCCTTTATTGCTGATAATTAACATACCGATCTCCAGTGGAAATGCATCTAGCACTATATGACTCTAATAGTGCTATCTAATCACTTCTCAGAGCCCTCTGTTTTAAATTTTAAAAGCTGGCAAGTTACATCCTTGGGCAGGTGTGCAGTAATAAGCAGAGGGCACTGCATGGAGCTGGTGGGAGTGGGACCAGACTTGTGACATTGACATGTTTTGCCCTTCTCCAGAGCAGGCTTCATCAGGACAGAGGCAAGCCTGATACCATACTGGCTTTTAAGTCTAGACAGCTGTCAGCTAATCCATTTGACCACTAGTCGACTCCCCAGCAAAAATTATGACTTTACATAGTATTGTGGTTGGAATCATTACACTGGTCCATAGAGCACAACCTAGTTTTACACTTTTGCTAAATAATTGTAATCATTACAATGATTTAGGGAGCACTTTTGCTCCTACTTGTACACCTAGTGAGTTACTCATTCAAGCTTTACCAACCAAAACGAAGGGCAGGGGCAGGGGCAGGGGAAAGAAGGGTAAACCTTACTGGTACCAGAATGTCTGCCTAACTTAGTGTCATGAGACTATGACAGACCCTTGAGCTTTGGCTGGAGTAGGACAAACAACTTTTCCACAGGTAGGTTCTTGTGGTTAGTATACATCACAAATGAATGACTTGCCCCTTCCAGTCAGTGGTGCCACTCTTTCAAGGTCCACTTGATGGCCACAACTTTATAGTTCCCAATACCGTAGTTTAACAAATTTAAATCTTTTATCTGCATCTGTAAAACTGCCTCCCATATGAAAAATAGTTACAGCTGTGGTCTAATTGCCTGTGATTACTCCACAATTTCTGATAAACACTGCACCCTTTGCTAGGTAAACTGGCTATATCAGTGCTTCTATAACCTGTTCTTCAAGGTAAATTTGCATCCAAATTTATGTAAATGACATTCATAAATATATATTGAAATTTTACAGGAAGTGATAATGTGCTAGAATCCCATGGGGCATCCTTATTATACTCATAGAAATAGCTGCTCTTGCTGCAATAATATGATGGGATATGATAAAACCAACACTCTGGAGGTGCCTAGGTATTGTCTCATGAATAAGAAAGAAATACTTGCAGCTCTCAAATCAGTCTGGCTCCATGCCGCCATGAAATCCTCTATGGGAATTTCAGCTTCCTTGTGCCTCTTGATTTTCAATAAGAAGATGGAGGAATTGGCAGTGGTGTGAGAAAATTAAATGCTGCATTGAATAGAAGGAAAGATCAAGATTTACATCCTCATCATTCAATGTTACGGTCTGGCTTGGTTCTGTCTTGCTACTGAAGAGTATTTCTCAAAGGACATTGGTGCTTTCTTAACTCTGAGATTAACATGTACAAGCCTTACACACTTGTTCATAATGATAAAAATCAAAAGAACTTACCAGGCAGTTGAAATGAAGTCTGCATACTTTATTTTAGATATGCTGGCCAAAAAGATTGTTCTGTGGGAATAAGGTGAATACATGATCATGCAAACAAAGGCATACATTAAACTGCTATTCAAGTTATTAAACTGTTAAGTAGGTTGGGCAACACCAACATATTAGCAAAATGGCAGATAAGCATGATTTAAATTTTTAAATACGTTTTGCAGCTTTTATGTTTGTCCTATGGGCATGTGCTATAGTTACTGATTATAAGAACATCGTCATTCAGTGGGAATACGTTATCTCCCACAGCTAAGGCTGTTTCCTCTATATGGAACAGTGGTAATTGCCCAAGAAAGTAGAGCATTCTCAGATAGTTTAAGACAAGATCTTTCTCCCCTTCTTTTGGCCTGTGAAAAACCTAAAAAACAAAACATTTTATATATTGCAGCTTACCAGTCCGTAGATGTGCTGGCTGCATTATTTTTGTTTTTCAGACTAAGAACATTTTCATCAAATACAGAAAATACCTGTTAATCTGGCAGTAATGCACTAATAACATTTTCTTTATTTTGTAAACAAGTAATCCTATCAATCCATCATGTAATGAAGATGAACAGAAGAAGACTTTTTTGATGTCTTGCCTGGGTGACAATCATGGCTCCTTACATAGATTTCATGGAGAAATGAATGTATACACAAAGGGTCAGGATGAGTGTTATTTGCAGGATTAGAAGGTAAAAAAAACTTGAAAACCCTGAAAAAAAGAAAACTAATGCAGTCACTACATTTAATGACTGGTAGGATGCAATTTTATAACTTTGTTTTGAGCTTTAGGTACACAGGTACACTTTGAAGGCTTGTTTCACATAAGACATGGTTAAACCACTTACTAGCTTCTTATTACTATTGAAGAATCTACCTGCAAAATCTCTGCAAATGAAGTACAAACTTCTCCCCCAGCTGAAACCTTTGTGAGGGTCTTAACTTTATTTTACATTGCTTAACCACTTGCCCTTCTGAGGATTTACCCCCCTTCCTGACTAGGCCTTTTTTTGCTATTCGGCCCTGCATTTTTTCAACCGGAAATTTTGTGGTAATGCAATGCTGTACCCAGGGGCGGACTGACCATTTGGAAACTCAGGCACTGCCCGAGGGCCCATGGTCAGTAGGGGGCCCCATGAGATGCCCCTGGTACCTTTTTCATAGGCTTTTTTGAGTTTGGGCAAGGACACAGGGGCCCCATGATCCCCTATTGCCCGGGGGCCCCATGAGTTGTCAGTCCACCCCTGGCTGTACCCTTTTTTCACACAAATAGAGCTTTCTTTTGGTGGTATTTGATTACCTGTGCACTTTTTATTTTTTACACTATAAACAAAAAAAGACTGAGAATTTTGAAAAAAGAAAAAGATATTTTTTACTTTCGGCTATAAAAAATATGTAATACACTTAAAGTTAGTCATAAATTTAGGCCAAAATATATTCTGATACAAGGTTTTGGTGAAAAAAATCCCAATAAGTGTATATTGATTGATTTTTGTCAAACTATGGTACAGATACTGCAACTTACGCCATTTTTTGCTATATAGCACTGCACTAGTTTAACTGACAATTGCATGGTCATGCAATGCTGTACATAAACGAAATTTATGTCCTTTTTTCTCACAAATAGAGCTTTTGTTTGGTGGTATTGGATAACCTGTGCACTTTTTCTTTTTTCCGCTATAAACAAAAAAATACTGAAAATTTTGAAAAAAAACGATATTTTCTCATTTCTCTCATAAAAAATCCAAAAAACTCAAATTTCATCATACATTTATGCCAAAATGTATTCTGCTACATGTTTTTGGTAAAAAAAATCCCAAGAAGTGTATATTGATTGCTTTGTGTGAAAGTTATAGTATCTACAAACTAAGGTATAGATAATGGAATTTACACAGCTTTTACTTTCTGACTGCCTATCACATTTCTTGAGATGCTAAAATACCAGGACAGTATAAATACCCCCAAATGACCCCTTTTCAGAAAGTAGACACTCTAAGCTGTTTGCTGACAGGCATATTGAGTCCATGGAAGATTTTTTCCACAAGTTTTTGGAAAATGACAAAAACTCTCTTGGGAGTCTAGCCACATACAGGAGCCTGAAATCCAATGACTACTTTGAAAGCCTTCCTGAAGATGATCTATTGGTCGAAAAGCGCTGAGAGCTTATGACGCAACTTCCGCTGACGTCACTTCCGGTATTTGGAATGCATGCTGGAACGTGGCAGCCATCTTAATTTCCATTCATAATATACAAAACTGAATATACCTAGTGCCAGGAAAGGAACTTTTTTTGTGAGCAGCATTTCTATTGTTTGACCCCATATTAAAGTTCTATACAGTTTTACACTATGGGATGCCTGGTTTTGTTTTAATTTATGCTGAAAATATGAAATACTGCCTGTGGAAAAGAGGAGTTTCCTAATATTGATGCAGTCCTAGTGGAAAGTTATTTGTTACTATCAGCAACCACGGTTAAAAGGGCCAAGGAATATCGGCCATCAGGACCGGATTGCATACTGGGATAATCCCGAAAGTGTGGCTTACCTAGAGATAGGTGGTCATGAAATGACAGTGAGTTTACATCTATGTGGTGCACCAGTGTGAACACAGTGAAGCACTTGTCATTTCAGTATGGAGTATCACAGTTAAAGATACAGCACCGTTGCCCCAATTATTTACATGTTGGGACTGAATATTAATATTTTATTTGAATTTTGTTCATTGTTATCACTTTAAAGACTGCACATTTTATTTAGTCAATCTGTGACCTTAGGGCGGTCCATTTTTTAAATATTTAAGATTTTGTGTATAGGAATTCACAATTAGGACTGCTGCTATATAGGTATCTTATATATAGTTTAATTTTTTTTATATATGTTGAATTTTTTTCCTAAGCGCAACAGCACCCCTTTTCTTTCAATATGCTTTAAAATTGTGCATGCCCCATGCAATGGCAACAAACTGCAAACGTTTTTAATATCCATAGGCAATGCTTTAAAAGCCTTTACAAGCTATTATTTTAGATTTACAGAGGAGGTCTAGTGCCTGAATTACTGCCCTTGATCTGACATTTGTGGCGATACCTCACATGCATGGTGCAATCGCTGTTTACATACTGGCACAGGGTCAACACTCACAAACGCAGGTGCGCGCACATACGGGGGGGGTGAGGGTGGTTTTTTTTAAGTTATTTTGATTTTTGTAATTATTTTTACACCGTCCCTTTCATTTTTTGCAAATATAACTTCAATGGGCATTGTCATATATTCTTTCTTTTTTAGAAATCTGGGATCTATCAGACTCTAGATATCTCCTCTGCCCTTAGATTATCT
This sequence comes from Staurois parvus, assembly GCF_062004578.1. Lineage (NCBI taxonomy): Eukaryota > Metazoa > Chordata > Amphibia > Anura > Ranidae > Staurois > Staurois parvus. The sequence continues at coordinate 5,984,925 of NW_028317929.1, read as the reverse complement.
AATCTCATGAAGGCAGGTGTGATCAGGTGCTTTCCCAATTTACAAATGGCGCTGTTTATATCCTGCGAAACTGAAGTGATGAAATGCTCGTAGCTTCCGATTTCTTAGACTATAGAGATGTTGGCACCATTCCGGTCTCCAATCAGCTCTATGGTCAGCTGGCAGAAACACCGGCTGCATAATCAGGTTCCCCCGATGGCATGGGACTGCCTGAGAAGACCGTGGAAGGCAGCAGGGGAGGCATCTTCTCCTGCTGCTTGTAAAAGCAATCCTGCAGCTAATTATCCACTAGGATTGCTTTTACATGAAAGAAAAAAAACAATACCAGGATGATGCCTGCAGCTGCAGGCATCATCCTGGTATAACCGCTCAAAGTCCACTGGTGTACCAGTACGTCGCTGGTCCTTGTTGGGTGTATATGCTATGTTCTTTTTATTATGGAACCTGTGGGCTGAATGAAAAAAAGAGAAGAAATCTCTGCCAGAAAAAGTGTGTGGTATGCCCACCATTAGAATATACCGCCCTGTATCCACCCACTTCTAATGGTGGGCACACATGAAATGTGCCAAGAAATATTATAAAATATATATGCCGAAGCATAGGGGCCATCCACCCAGTCCCTCATGCTTCAGCATATATGCTCTTTTATAACTGCGGATGAAAAATCCGGCAGCGCTGCCCACACTGATTTATGTATATTCTGAGAGTAAGTTCCTGTTGCTGTCAGAATAAACAGGTTGGTGCTGCAGCTGAATGGCATTCCTGCAAGATAAACAGCAATGGTTAACAATAAAACAGTAACAATAAAACAGGAAAATTGTAACAGTAGAACAGTAATGACAACAACAAAAAAAAACGATAACTAGTTTTGGTTTTTAAAATGTTTAATTTTTGGGGGATTTGTACTTTTTATTTTTTTCGTTTTTTCTTACTTTTTTATTTTAAAATTTAACTTTTTTAAACAGATTGTAGGGTCAGTTTCCTGACAACCTAACATCTTTCAACACCCTGTGTAAATATGTGCCCTGAACTGTGCCGTGCTGTACCCTATACTAATACTCCATTAGTGTGTGGTAGCGACGGGAAACAGTCTTTGAGGCAGAGACCAGGTTGACCAGGACAGGAGAAACAAAAAATTCCATGTCTGCTACAGACATAACATCTTTTTTGGGGTGTCCTTTGGGTTGGGATACCAGAAATGGCATCGGGAAAATGCCTCTCAGGCAGCTGGCTAGCTGCATCTGGGTTGGGGATTTGGGCCATAGCACCTTCTGGATACAAAAGGGCCGTGATGATCTCTTCCTGGAATTTTAGGAAGGATCCACTTTGTCCAGTTGCTTTGTAAAGCACAAAAGCATATTATAGAGCCAATTGAAATAAACAGACAATTTTTTGTACCAGCATCTGGCTTTTTGGGAAACTAAGTACGGCTTCATCATCTGGTCGTTGAAGTCCACCCCTCCCATGTTAAGGTTATAGTAGTGGACATAGAGGGGCTTCTCAACAACACCAGCTGCCGTGGCAATTTGGATGGCCGTGTCTGCGTGAATGGAAGACAGGACGAAAACATCCCGTGTGTCCTTCCATGTTACTGCAAGCAATTCTTCATTTCTCAAGGAGGCTTTTTCCCCTTTCTAAGATTGGTATTTACAAGCCGACGGGGGAAGTCCCGGCAATTAGGGCGCAAGGTACCACATGCGCCAATTCCAAGATCGTACAAATGTCTAAATAGTGGCATGCTTGAATAAAAACTGTCCATGTATAAGTGGTACCCCATATGGAAAAAGAATGACACCAAGTCCCAAACTATCTTGCCATTGCTCCCAATGTAGTCTGGGCATCCGGGGGGCTCCACGTGACTATCTTTTTCCTTGTAAATCCGAAACATATATTGTATGTGTAGCCTGTTGCCCTCTCACAGGTGTAATACATCTTGACCTCTGGCACGCTTGTTGGGCATACATTTTTTGAATGCAAGGCGGCCAGAAAAATTAATGAGGGACTCATCAATGCAGATGTTTTGCTAGGGAGTATAGACATCTGCAAATTTTTGGTTAAGGTGATTTACGAGGAGTTGAATTTTGTGGAAACTGTCAAATTAATGGTCATCCTGAGGACAACAGAGTGTGTTGTCATTGAAATGCATAACATGCATTATACTCTCATATCTGGAGATCAAGATCCACTTCATTCATATCCCATCTTGTTTAAAAGGTATTGGAATGGCCACTCGGAATATAAGAAAAGAAGCTCATGGTGCAGTACTTCTTGAAAACGCTGCTTTAATAGTGACAAAAACACACTTCAAAAAAACGGTGTCCAACCGACACCAGCATATTCAGCACAAACAGATGCCAAGAAACAGACCCAGCCACAATACATATGCGCTCTTGCCATGCTAGGAGCGCACTGACGTCACACCACTCAAGCCCCACCCTATGCGTTTCGTCTTTCGACGTCCTCACGGAGCAGAATACGTCGAATGACGAAACGCGTAGGGTGGGGCTTGAGTGGTGTGACGTCAGTGCGCTCCTAGCATCGCAAGAGCGCATATGTATTGTGGCTGGGTCTATTTCTTGGCATCTGTTTGTGCTGAATATGCTAGTGTCGGTTGGACACCGTTTTTTGGAAGTGTATTTTTGTCACTATTAAAGCAGCGTTTTTAAGAAGTACTGCACCATGAGCTTCTTTTCTTATATTCCGAGTGGACATTCCAATACCTCTTAAACAAGATGGGATATGAATGAAGTGGATCTTCAGAGTCTCCTGCAGAGTATTGTTCCAGGAAATCGTTTATTCCAAGCCAAAGCTGTGTTTCTACTGTCTGCAGATCGTTGCTCCCAGAGCAAAAAAGCGCTTATGCTTATTTATAATATAATCAGCATATTGCTCTGGTAAGTTTATTCAATTCATTTGGTGGTAAATTCACTTGGTGGATTTTATTTAAAAGGAATTTTTTTATCTTCATCTTTTTTATCTTCACTATTATATATTTTCTGGGACTTTTATGCTTGATTTATATTTTGGAACTTTTTATGATCGATTTTTGGGAAAAAAAATTTTTTTTTGGATTGTTATGATTTAGATTTAATATTTTTTCTGTCATTGTCACGGTTATATATTTTGTGTTTCATATTCTAATATTTGTTACTAGCGCAGTCTTGTTTTTTTCATATTTGCATGAACCTTCACAAAGGGTAGACTTTGCAGCTGGTTTAGTGATTAATAGGGTCTATACTATTATTTTTGTCTAGCGCCACCTATATTTATTTACTCATACGATGAATTGAGTCTGTGGACCAATACAATCAAAATTCATTTTTTAAGTAATGCACATATTGAAGGTTAGACCCAAAAAAACTTAAATAGGGGAAGTATGGGTGCTGCAGAATTTGTGGACTGCCAATTGGGATTTGCAAGCACATCCAGAAGGATACTAGGGGCTCTACGGGACTGTGTGCCAATTCTTGGTGGCTATGGGACACTACTTGTGCTCGCCACCGCACCAGCTTGTACTGCACGTATGGGACTCACCATGTCACCAAGTGATACTGCAGTGCTGATATGTGAAAGGCTAGGATGTACTAGGCCATTGGTGCTCGCCAGTTCACCAAAAGGTAGAGCGGCACTAGTACTGGCACTGCTGCATATGAGAGTCATCATGTGATTGTAACATCTCAGCAACCTGGGAACGGGGTCGGGTACGCCTGATCTTAGCAGGGACCTCTTCTCCATCATCTGAGCTATTTGTCAGGGTGCTGCTGCTGTCTACAGGTTCATATTCTGAGGCTGATTATGTCGGGGAGTCTTCCCTTTCGCTCTCTCCTGATATGCTCAGAATCCTGTAGGCCTCTCCACTAGAGTACCTTTCCATTGACATTCCGGCCACTAAATTTATAGGTATCCAGTGCGGCTCACAGAAAAAAGAGCACCTGGCTGTCAAGGACTGCTTGAACCGCTACAAAAAAATTTACAGGCAAGTGCTAGCAGAGATCAGGCCTGAGTCTGTGAACACTGCGGTTTTGTGTGTACTGTATCAAGTGACATTGATCTACTGACACTGCACTTGCTGGGGGAGAAGGGGTAAGCGTAGGGGCTAAACACAGGTGCTGCCAGGTGCCAGGGCTGATCCCGCTAATGCTGCGTTTTTGAGGACACTATACTAATGTGAACGCTGGTATAGTGCTGATCTCATCAAAAATATTGATCCATTCAGACACTATGCTAGAAATAGAGGATTATTGTGTATGTGAGCGTGTTTCTGCTAATCAAGGGGTTAAATGTGATTACTGGTGTACTGACAGGCAATCTGATGCTATCTGGGAGGGGAGCTAACTGATGCTAACACTATCTGCTGACCTTTAAAAAGCAGCCACTCACCTGTCCCATGATCCCACAGTGTCTCCCCCCGCAGCCTGTTTCACTGGCCATCCTGGCGCCGGCATCTTCAGCTTGCAGCTTCACAGCTGGGTGCTCACTGCGCTTGCATGAGTAGTGCTGTGCTTTCTGAATGAACCTGTAGTCTTCTGGGACCTGTCACGTGTCATAGAAGACTACGGGAATAAAAGGGGGGAATCAGATCGCAGCGGAAGTGGGAGCTGGTACTTGTCAATTTCAGGTATTCCGCCCCTCCCCTCTCCCCAAAGGTGCCAATTCTTAACAGGGAGCGGGGGACCAGTCCTTGAAGCGGAAATTCCCCTTTTGGGTGGACCTTAGGTTTAAGAACACTTCAATGTTATGATATATGAGAGTAAAACTTTGACAATAGATCTGGCCCTCGAGTTACTGAAGCCCATAAACCTATGACAGATATAGGAAGCCAGCTGTTGAATCACTTCTCATTGGAACTCATTGGAAGCACTTAAGTGCTATTTTAAGAAAATTAACTTCAGCTATGTCATAGAGAACATTTTGAAATGTTAATTGTGCCTAAGCAATACTATGAAAAAATACCATATCTTAACTGCCTCCTTCCCACCCACCATATAGTAAAATGACTCCGGGAGCGCACAGCGCGGCGATCAGTGGTGCTCTGTGTCCCTGGGACACAGCGGATCACCGATCCACGGAAAGAGCTGAAGATGTCAGCTCGGTCATGTGATCAGCTGTGTCCAATCACAGCTGATCACATGTAAACAGGGAAATGGCGGTTATCGGCATTTCTCTCCCCACTGACAGCTCGTGAGGAGAGGAGAGCCGGTAATCGGCATTCCTCGGAGGGGACATGTACACAGATCATCAGAGCACTGATGATCAGTGTGTCCTGATGATCTGTGTAGCCTCAGCAGCGCCACCTGTCAGTGTCCATCAGTGCCAGCTCTCAGTGCTCATCCATGCCACCTGCCAGTGCCACATCAGTGCCACATTTCAGTGCCACATATCAATGCCACATATCAGTGCCCATCTGAGCTGCCTTTCAGTGTCACCCATCAATGCCAGTCAGTGCCACCTATCAGTGCTGCCACTCAGTACCGCCTATCAGTGCCACTCAGTGCCGCCTATCAGTGGCACTCAGTGCCACCTATCAGTGTGTATCAGTGCCGCTTTTCAGTGCCATCAGTGCTGCCTATCAGTGCGCCTAACAGTGCCAGTCAGTGCCAGCTAACAGTGCCAGTCAGTGCCACCTATCAGTGCCGCCTATCAGTACCATATATGAGTACTGCCTTTCAGTGCCAATCAGTGATGCCTGTCAATGCCCATCAGTGCCACCTACCAGTGCCTCCTCATCAGTGCCCATCAGTGCCACCTATCTGTGTAGCCTATCAGTGCCCATAAGTGCAACCTCATTAGCGCACATCAGTGACGGAGAAAAATCACGTATTTACAAAATTTTATAACAAAAACTAAGAAAAAACTTTTTTTTTTCAAAATTTTCTGTGGTTTTTTCTTTGTTTAAGAAAAAATAAAAATCCCAGAGGTGATTAAATACCACCAAAATAAAGCTCTATCTGTCACAAAAAAATGATAAAAATTTCATATGGGTACAGTGTTGCATGACCATGCAATTGTCATTCAAAGTGCAGCAGTGCTGAAAGCTGGAAATTGGCCTGGGCAGGAAGGGGGTATAAGTGCCCTGTAGGCTAGTGGTTAATCTTAACAGGCTACCTTCAGATGATTGGACACTGGCAAAAACTTGCTAGGGCCTCCCCAGTACCTACTCATATAACTCTGCAAACTCTGTGAGACTCTGCTTTTTACTAGTGCCCTTAGGTGATGGACCTGGTTATTAAATCATTCAACTTTTTTAATCTGACATTTTTATAAAGATTTGGCTGCTTATTGCCTTGTGCTATCTAGCAGTTTCCAGATCAGTACCCTTCTTTCCCACCAAGACAGGCAAAGCCCGGACCCAGAGTAGGCCCAGACCATAGATAAGGTGAGACAGCTTGTATGTTGGCACCAATTCCTGGGTTTCCTACTGCTTCTGCCATAGAGGCACAGCCATAAAATATAGTTAGCACCTGGGTTATTGTGGCTCCCATTACTGGACTTGCGAAACCCCTTCCAGTCCTAAGTCCGTTATTCTAGTACCTCATTGGGGTTTCTCTTAGCAGTGGCAGATCATAGGTGCAAGGGGGGTGGGACAAAAGGGCCGAATAACATGTGTCCTGCAGACAGCCTACAGGAAACTCAGAACACCGAACAGGTTGATAGCTGTTCCCTTGTTCCGGAGCAGTGTCCTAATTTGTCACCACTTCCCTTATCTGACTCTAGCTCCCTCCAGGAATGCAGAATGTGGCCTGTCTGATAACAGCAAACTTTTCTGTCTTTATGTCTGAATTCTTTGGAAACCTTTTGGCACTTATAGAACTTGCACTTTTCAGAGACTATAAATTTGTAGAGGCGACTGCAGAAGATATTCCTTCCCCTAAATTTTACGAGCCACAAGATGCAACTTTGTACCAAATGATCTCTACTGTTGACACACTAATTGATGCAATGCAAACTAGTCTTTGCATAACAGAACCCATTCTTCCACAGCCTAAACAAGCCCCTATGGTCACTAAGAGGAAGGCTAAGTCAAAAAAGATGTTTCCCATATGTGCACAAATTGATTGTGCATTACATGAGGACTGGTCTGATCCAAAGAGCATTCACTCCTCTTAAGATTTGTCTTGGGATTTATTCTATTGGAAATTAGTTTAAGAAAAAAATGGGTTGTTCCAGTTGTGGATCATTTCTTTCCTCAATAAATACCTTAATGTTTTTTTTTTATGGAGGAAGCTTCCTTTATTAAGGATTCTGTTAATATCCATTTTGAAGTCCTCTTAATGGGAAAGATCGGTTCTCTCTGCTCTCACTTTGAGAGCAGAGAGAACCGATGCAGCAACCTGTGAGTGTACAGCAGCCTATCAGAATATAATGATCACTGTTGGCAGCTATAGCCGTCGGCAGTGATCAAACAAAATAACCCGACAGGCTGGTTGTACAGAAGTTAGTTCATAGTGTGATGACCAAAACGGAAAGTAGAGAAAGCAGGTAATGGCAATGACAACAATATGTGGGGAGAGAGGGAGGGAAGAAAAGAAAAAAAATATTATATAGAGAGTGTACAGATCTGTTTGTACTGTAAAGATAGCAGGATGTCCATCAGATGGCCTGGCACTTCTCTACTTTATCAGTGAGTTTTTCTTGTATCATTTCATGTAAGAGGAATTATGGTGCATTTTTAATTAGTTACACTTATTAACAACTGTATGCCATTAATATGTGCCATCATAATTGTTTTTTTTTTATTTCCCTGCATTCATTAAACATTTATAACAAAGCTTGCTAGGCACATTCAAATTCAGTTCCGCGAAAGAAGTTCTTAAAGTAAAGTTAGTGGACTTGAACATTGAGGAGGGAGCTCTTTATAAAGAAAAGGACATGCATGTCTTTTTAGTGCTGCATCTAATGTGGAATGTTATGAATAATAATTTAGGTAACTATTGAAAAGATATAAAATATTTATTGTTGCTTGGAGTAATAGAGATTAACAGTTAATATAGGTCATTATAGAAGAGAAAACAGCATTATTGCTCCTTCTTGTAAAATCATTTTTGTTTTACTAGATATTACATTCTGCATGAATTATTTTCACATTTCAGTAATGTAGACCTTTGGTTATGCTGAGAGCTGTCCACAGATACACAATTGCTGGGTAACAGCACATTGGACAAATAACACATGTAGACAAATTTGGCATTCTTTTTTCTTTGCTTAAACTGAAGCTCCAGTCAAAATGTAAAAAAATAAAAGTCAACAGCTACAAAAACTGTAGCTGCTCACTTTTAAAAAACAGACACTTACCTGTTCCTCGATCCAGCGTTGTCTTCACCACAGCCAGTTTCACTGGCTGTCCTCTCTCCCCAGCACTGGCATCTTAAGTGTGGGCATTTAGTTCCTGTACATGTGTGATGGAGTTGCATTGTCCTGGCACTAAGCTCCACTTACAGATGCAGAAAGTGTACTCTGCGCTGCCCATTCTCTGCAGGCAGTGTAAATAAAACAGCATTGCTAGGAGATAGGGAAAGAGTTTGCTTAACAGCACTTTTTTTCAACTCCAGCTCCATTTCAAGTGAAAATTGATATATTTTGTATTTATTAGAACATTCAAACATGGAAAAAAATGATTACAATATAATACTCTCCAATATATTTCAATAAAGACTCAAGCACCAATGTAAAGTTTGATGCGGTCTGCCTTTTTCTAATACTTATATATTATGTTTACACCAGGTATTCCTTTCAAGACGAGGAGGACATGTTCATGGTTGTAGACCTTCTCCTTGGTGGTGACCTTAGATACCATCTGCAGCAAAATATACGTTTCACTGAGGCATCTGTTAAGCTCTTCATCTGTGAACTGGCCTTGGCACTTGACTATTTGCAGAGCAAAAATATCATTCACCGGTGAGTACATATTACTAAAGTGTGAGCATAACTCCTCTCTGCTTAGCTTGTAATTAGGATTTAAATCTCATATAGTACATTGTAGCCTAGGAAAACATTTAGTGTAATATGGATTGGCCTGACTGATTTGTTTCAGTAAATGTACACTATTTCAGTAAAGTATCAAGGAGCGAAAAGTAAAAGAAAGCTGGTATGCCTGTAGCATCATTGCCACTGTGCTGGAAAAGCCTAACCCTCTGCCATCAGTATTTCATTCTTAAAGTTTATTTTTCTCTTTAGAAAATGGAATAAAACACCTTGTGTGCATGCATCACTTTATTAGTGTCAGCAGGAAAAGTTACACCTCTTGATGTCTGTCGGTTGTTTTTTTTTAAATAGAATGTGTGGCCAGAATAAACAGCCTTCCCAAAACTTTTAATTTAGTGCTAGGTGGATGCTAAGAGGATGAATTATAAATGTAGCGATACCCCCATAGGAGCTGCTGTTATACTTGGGTCATCTGTTCGTTACTAGGCCCAAGATAAAACTACACCCCTGTTGACACCACCAAAATACCTTGGCCAGGGAGTCTCCCAGCTGCCCCACAAGGAAAATACTGTAAAATAAATTACTATATTGTATTAACATCAATAAAAAGAAAGGTAGTGTTAGGAATGGACTGGCCAGCAATGGTGGGACTCACCTGCCTTTTGATCTGCAGTACCAGGGCTGGCCAGCGGGTGCTCCCAGCAATCAGAGACTCAACCTTTCAGCCAGCTAACACCTAGAACTGATGATGCTGGGGTATTTAAGGGATGGCCAGACCCACAGACTCTGCCTTGGTGTTGTGTTTGTCCTGGGCCCTGTATCTGTCCTGCATCCTGTTTCTGTCCCTCTGCCTGACCCTCTGTACTACGCTGCTTGTTACCTGTTTTGATCTCTGGCTTGTGACCCTGACCATCCCTCTGCCTGACCCTCTGTACCACGCTGCTTGCTACCTGCTGAACCTGGCCTGTGACCCCGACCATTCTCTGCTTGCTCCCCCTGTACCTACCTGCCCAATTGATATTGACCCGGCCTGCCTGATGACGCTTACTTGTATGTACTGTTATCTGTGGGTGGTTTGGTTTGGTTTGTTTGCACTGTATTATGTTTAGTATTGCACTGCGTTTATGTTTGTATGGTTAGTGTTAATAAATTGTATTGTTTATCACATATCTGAAGTCTGCGTTTCCCTGCATCAGTCACACACCTCTGGTCACACCTGGGAGCCCTGACATTACACCAAGGCCAATCCTGACCAGAAGTGGCTGCACAGGGAAGCCATCTTGGCTTGTTGATGGGAAGGATGGATCTTGATGAGGTTGAATATTTATATCTGCTAGTGTTTGATGACAGGGAGTATGCTTATCAAACTCTGAAGGAGTATCCCCGGGATGAACTGCTAGAATGTATACGGCTCGCTCATGTTCTAGTAGATCAGGGCACAGAGTTCTCTGAGGTGCAGCCTTTGATTGAGGTTTGTGCTGAGTTGGTTTCATCTGGTTCCCCCGAATGCAGGGATGAATTTTTGCCACCATTTAGTGCAGACCAGGTAGAGTCCCTGGTGTGGTTATTAGAGGATGATGTGGGTTACTTTCTGGAGCGTTATTCCACATGTTCACCACAGACACTAAGAGATTGTATAAACGCAGTACAGTCATTGACCAGACAGGCTTTGTGTAAGCTCAGCTTTGTTCAACCCATACTGCAGACATGGACAGATTTGTTGCACCCAGCCTCAGTCAGCTTACAAAGACCCAGTCCTGCTTCTAATCTATTTCCTCAAAACTCTATTCCTGCATTCCCAACAACTCCTCCTGCCCTGCTATCTACCGCATGTCAGTACCCTGTTCCCACTCGCTGCACCTATCCTGCCTTTAACCCTGTAAAAGAGCCCTCTGTAGCAACTGCTCCCTCTCCTGTTCCATCCTCCAGTTCTTCTCTGTCTCCAGCTGCTCCATTCGTTTGCAGACCTGCGTTTACTTGCAGTGCTCCAGTAGTTAAAACCAGAAAAAAGCGAAAATTCTTTCCAACCAATACCATCCTGCCAGTATCCAAACCGGTGAGCCTGCCTTCCGTGGTTCAGCCTGAAGCCTCTACTCAGCCTGAAGCCTCTACTCAGCCTGAAGCCTCTACTCAGCCTGATGCCTCTACTCAGCCTGATGCCTCTACTCAGCCTGATGCCTCTACTCAGCCTGATGCCTCTACCCAGCATGATGAACTGATCCAGCCTGACGATCCTATTAGGCCAGTTGACTCGATGCCCGCTGTTGATCCAGATGATCCGGTACCTGATCCGGTGCCCGCTGACGAGCCAAATGACCTGATGCCTGGTGACCCAGTGCCCACTGTCATACCGGGTGACCCTATGCCCGCTGTCGAGCCAGACAATCCGGTACCTGATGACCCGGTGCTCACTGTCGTGCCTGTTGACTCGGAGCCCACTGCCTTGCCAGATGACGCGGTGCCCGCTGTCGAGCCAAATGACCTGATGCCTGGTGACCCAGTGCCCGCTGTCCAGCCAGACGATCCAATGTCTGACCCAGTGCCAGCGGTCATCCCAGTTGACTCGGAGCCCACGGTTGTGCCTGGTGACTCGGTGCCCGCCGCCCCGCCTGGGGGCCTGAGACCTGTCGTTCCGCCTGGGGGTCCGGCGCCCGCCACTCCGCCTGAGGGTCCGAGACCTGTCGCTCCGCCTGGGGGTCCGGCGCCCGCCGCTCCGCTTGAGGGCCCGAGACCTGTCGCTCCGCCTGGGGGTCCGGCGCCCGCCGCTCCGCCTGGGGGCACGATGCCTGTCGCCCCGCCTGGGGGCACGATGCCTGTTGCCCCGCCTGGGGGCACGATGCCTGTCGCCCCGCCTGGGGGCCCGACGCCTGTCGCCCCTCCTGGGGGCCCGACGCCTGTCGCCCCGCCCGGGGGCCCGATGCCTGTCGCCCCGCCCGGGGGCCCGGTGCCTGCTGCTCCGCCCGGGGGCCGGTGCCTGCTGCTCCGCCCGGGGGCCCGGTGCCTGCTGCTCCGCCCGGGGGCCCGGTGCCTGCTGCTCCGCCCGGGGGCCCGATGCATGTCGCCCCGCCCGGGGGCCCGGTGCCTGCTGCTCCGCCCGGGGGCCCGGTGCCTGCTGCTCCGCCCGGGGGCCCGGTGCCTGCTGCTCCGCCCGGGGGCCCGGTGCCTGCTGCTCCGCCTGGTGGCCCGCTGCCTGCTGCTTCGCCTGGTAATCCGATGTGCCTCTGCCCGGAGTCCTGCCCGATGTGCCTCTGCCCGGAGTCCTGCCCGATGTGCCTCTGCCCGGAGTCCTGCCCGATGTGCCTCTGCCCGGAGTCCTGCCCGATGTGCCTCTGCCCGGAGTCCTGCCCGATGTGCCTCTGCCCGGAGTCCTGCCCGATGTGCCTCTGCCCGGAGTCCTGCCCGATGTGCCTCTGCCCGATGTGCCTCTGCCCGGAGTCCTGCCTGATGTGCCTCTGCCCGGTGTGCCTCTGCCCGGTGTGCCTCTGCCCGGTGTGCCTCTGCCCGGTGTGCCTCTGCCCGGAGTCCAGCCCGGTGTGCCTCTGCCCGGAGTCCAGCCCGGTGTGCCGCTGCCCGGAGTCCTGCCCGGTGTGCCAGTCTTTGATATCCCGCCAGTTACCAGACCCGGGCAGTGGAACATTTTGCCCAGCTAGGACTGTTTGGAGCATCCTGAGGCCGCTCCTTGGGGGGGGGTACTGTTAGGAATGGACTGGCCAGCAATGGTGGGACTCACCTGCCTTTTGATCTGCAGTACCAGGGCTGGCCAGCGGGTGCTCCCAGCAATCAGAGACTCAACCTTTCAGCCAGCTAACACCTGGAACTGATGATGCTGGGGTATTTAAGGGATGGCCAGACCCACAGACTCTGCCTTGGTGTTGTGTTTGTCCTGGGCCCTGTATCTGTCCTGCATCCTGTTTCTGTCCCTCTGCCTGACCCTCTGTACTACGCTGCTTGTTACCTGTTTTGATCTCTGGCTTGTGACCCTGACCATCCCTCTGCCTGACCCTCTGTACCACGCTGCTTGCTACCTGCTGAACCTGGCCTGTGACCCCGACCATTCTCTGCTTGCTCCCCCTGTACCTACCTGCCCAATTGATATTGACCCGGCCTGCCTGACGACGCTTGCTTGTATGTACTGTTATCTGTGGGTGGTTTGGTTTGGTTTGTTTGCACTGTATTATGTTTAGTATTGCACTGCGTTTATGTTTGTATGGTTAGTGTTAATAAATTGTATTGTTTATCACATATCTGAAGTCTGCGTTTCCCTGCATCAGTCACACACCTCTGGTCACACCTGGGAGCCCTGACAGGTAGGCAGTTTAAAAGTTAACAAAGGGTCACAATAAAACGAGGTGATTCAACACTTGTCCTGCAGGACTAAAAATCTAAAACTTGTCCCTCCAACTGGGAGATTACTCCCCAAATGAGACAAGTATGAGTAGCAAATGAATGAAGCTAGCTCACTTGTAGGCCCTCAGTCAGCAGAATCTAGGTTTAAGATCCAGAAAATGTGTCAAACTTCCTGCACACCAGTACTCCTAAGGAAGATAGTCCCTGAGCAGAAACAATCTGGAAAATGTATTCTTCTGCCAGCTTAGTTGGGGCCCTTATGTTGGCGTGCAGCAAAAGGTGCCATCCCTTTAAGACATGGAGAAACATAGTCATTCCCTTTAAGAGGCAAAGTGGTTAGCGGAGTTCTTCCTAATATGTAACGTTGTGGAAAGGTCACTCTCACTAAAACTGGAGTAGACTTAGTGGGATAACTTACACACAAAAAATGAGGCTGTTGACTTTGCAAGATCTTGTTGCTAGAGACTGCATAAAAAAGGAGATCTTGTGGGTTTCAACCTTGCTGGTGACTAACAAAAACATAAATTTTACAATGAATAAATATAAAGTACGTATAGCCCTCACAATGTACCATACATAATGTCTCTGTAAATAAAATTCTATAACATAAGTATACCTGTATAAAGGTACTACACCACACAGTAAGTGAATTCACTCTTTACTCTGCCAAAAAATCTTCTTAATAGTGCTTCACCAATTTTGCTATAAAAGAAGTTCTTCTGGCACAGTAAAGAGCGAATTCAGCTACTGTTTGGTGTGGGACTTTTATACTCGTACATTTATGTTATAGGACTTTATTTACAGAGACATTATTTATTGTACAGTGTGAGGGCCATATTTTTTTTTATATTTATCATTTGGAGGAGTGCATTTGCACTCTTAAAGAGGCAGCTACACTTTTTTTATCTTTATTATCTTTTTATTATATATTTATTATTTTTTACTTTGTTTTTTTTTCATATAATTTGGTGTATAGGTTTAGGATATTATTTTTGTTTATTCATTTATGGTTTATAAATATGCAGGAGGTAGGCACCGAACCTAATTATTATAATACATTTTACAATGTTCCAGTGAGGAGGGTTTTTCATATGTAGAATTGCATCACAAATAGTTTTTTTCTCTGTTGACAAATCTTATCCCAGACAATATAAAAGGTAATGAATTTCCCAATCCCCTGGCAGGGCATTGAACTGCTGTTCAGCTGATGGGAGCAACAAAAGGAAATTCTATGAAAGTACTGAATCACTGTAGTTGGAGCTTATTCAGAATTATGTGGTTTCTTCCTACCCTCATAGTGACAGTGTTGGGCTAATCACCTAGCCACAATGCTTTCACATGAGAGCATGAAGTAGTATTTTCTTCGATCCTGATTACCGAATAAAGCAAAGTATGTGCTTCTTGAGAACCAGCCATTAAAGCCAACCTGTTGCTTTAGGCTGCCTTGGCAAAGCACCGGTTTGTATTGAAAGGAGCAATATAACTTTGTAAAACTATCCTTTAAGTTAGTGGTCTCCAAACTCTGGCCCATAGGCAAGATGGAGCCTTTGCAAGTCTCTACCCAGCCTCTGGGGCACTGTTCCTTCCACTGATATGAGGCATTAATCTTCCCATTGGCACCAATGATGGAGCGCTATTTCATTCAGGAATATCAATGATGGGGCACTATTCCCCCCCACTGACATCAACAATGGGACTTTATTCCTTCCTCTGATATGAATGATGGGGCAATATCCCTTCCACTGATCCCTAACACTGATAGGGCACTATTGCACTTCCTACTGACCACAGGTGCTCTGGGACCACCACCTGAGGCATTGTTTACTCCAACTGATGTCTACAAATTTTCCACCCCACTGGCCTCGCCCCCACACTAAAGTCTGAGAGACCATAAACTGGCTCTTTGCTTAGAAAGTTTGAGAACCCCTGATTTTATTTACAACTCTTCCCTCCTATCAGCACTCCATCAAAGTCATATACTTACCTATCCATGCTTCTGCCATAGCCACTGCAAATGCCTTTGGTTTTCTCTTCTTTTGCACATGAGTATTAAACATCTCATTCATTCCTGTTGAGACACTGGGGTTGATTTAGTAAAACTGGAGAGTGCAAAATCTGGTTCAGCTGTGTGTGATAGCCAATCAGCTTCTAACCTCAGCCTGCTCATTTAACCACTTGCCCTCCAGAGGATTTACCCCCCTTACTGACCAGGCCATTTTTTGCGATACGGTGCTGCGTTACTTTAACTGACTATTGTGCAGTCATGCAACACTGCACATAATTAAATTTATGTCATTTTTTCCCCACAAATAGAGCTTTCTTTTGGTGGTATTTGATCACCTCTGCATTTTTATTTTTTGCGCTATAAACAAAAAAAGACCGACAATTTTGAAAAAAAAAAACCCCAATATTTTTGCATTTTTGCTATAAAACATATTCAATAAAAAAATTTTAAAAATCAAATTTCGTCATAAATTTTGGCCAAAATGTATTTTGCTATATGCCTTTGCTAAAAAAAAATCCCAATACGTGTAAATTAATTGGTTTGCATGAAAGTTATAGCGCCTACAAACGGCAGTATATATACTGGAATTTAATTTTTTTTTTATACTAGTAATGGCGGCAATCAGCAACCTTTAGCGGGACTGCGGCGGGCATTCTGATGCTGGGTGGGAACTGACTAACTGCCACTGACATCCCCAGTGACACTAATACAGTGATCAGTGCTAGTAAAATGCACTGACACTACTAATGACACTGGGCAGCAAGAGGTTAACGCTGGGGCGAACAAAGGGGTAACAGTGTGCTGTGTGTGTTTTACTGTGTGTGCTGTTTTACTAGGGAGGCATACTGCTTTTTGTTTCTCTGCTGTGCAGTGAAATACAAAGCAGCATGGCCTTGTTGGCAGCATGTCCTTGTTGTTTACACACAGGTCTCTTCCCTGTCAGCTTTGTACAGGGAATGCCAGGTGCCGGTGGGGAATCTCCAGCCGTGATTGAGATGGCTAGTCACCAATGGCGGTGTGGGTAGGGCGGCGCACGCCTACCTGAAAATGCAAATCACTTATATATACATGATTTTGCACAGCCCTACCGCCCTGTAGCAGTATTTTTACTATAGGGCGGCGGGCAAGCGGTTAAGCTTTGACAAAAAAACTTGGAAGATGCTTAGTTTCTGTGCAGAGATGCACCAGATTTTACACTCTCCAGTTTTAGTAAATCCACCCCGTCTATCTTTGGGACATAGCATGGATCTAGCGGGAGTGTGCACAGGTAAGTATATGACTTTGGGGGTGGGGGTGCTGAGAGGTGAAGAGAGGTATGGAGTTACTTACAGGGGATATGTATGCAACCATTTTAAGTGGTGGGTGCTGAGCTCAGTTACAAACACCTCCCATTTAATGGTGTTTAGACAGGTTTGTGGGGACACATTAAGTCAGTGGTAAAGGGCTAAAGATACTCAAAGTGTGTAGAAAAGCACAGAGTGGCTATTTCACACCTTTAGTTGTCTTTTCTTATATTTCTAATTTAAGTGGGGGGTTATTTTTAAATATTGATAAAGGTGAAATATGAGCATTTTAGCCATGTGATTTCTTACGGGACTTTCACTTGCCTGATTGCCGAAGTCATTTGTATAAAACTGATGCTACCTGAATGAATTGTTTCTCTGTGGATAACATGGAAATGAGCCTATATTAGGGAGTTCCAGGCTGCTCCTGCTATACGCTTTGTAATGGGCTGTCATACTTTAGGCTGCTGGGAAGACTGACAGCTGATATAATAACTTTTCATCTTGGCAGAAGGTCCACACAGAACCAAGGAAGGAGGTGTAATGAGGGAATCACCTTGTCTTTGTATCACCATTTAAAAGTCTGATACATCCTAATAGCATAAATAAATATATTTATGATAGCTCTGTTTTATGTGTATAGGGCACTCATTGTTCTACTGTCACAATGAACACAATGTCTTTATACTGCTATTGTTTTTGGCAAATAAGTTGTGCTTCAAATGTCTTATTTAAGGACACTGGTGTAAAATGAGATGTTTTATTGTTTCACAGTTGTTGAACTTGCTAAGTATGAGCAATTAGCCTATTTACTTGCGTAGTTTTCTCAGCAATGAGACAATAAGATTTTACCAGTTAAAGTTTTTTGTTTCCTTTCATGATAGGCATTTGCAATTGATGCAAAAGATGTTCATGTACAAATGTACATTAACAAGCAGATTGCGTGAGCACAGAATTTACTATGCAGCTGCAATGTGTGTGAGTTCACATACAGTCTACAGAACATACTGTATATGTAGCGCTACCCTGGTGAGGGACGCTGTGTGGTGAGTACCCCTAACATCTGCACAACTAGGCAACAGGTATATCTCATATAGACTTGCATCCAAGAGACGGTAACCAGTCAGTAGGTTTGGCTTTAATGTTTTATGTAACTTAGGGAAATAAGGAATATGGGATGTCTAGTTAGCTTGAATCAATGAAGGGGGGACAACTTCATTCCTATGTACAAAGGCAGATCCTGGACTGTTTTTTTCCTGGAAAGCCATCAGTCATTGCAGATCAGTAGCAATAGCCCTTTATAGGCGAGGAACTAGCAACTCCTCAAAATCAGCTTAACTTCTCATAATTGCATGCAGGGAACTGCTTACAGCTCCATGGCCTGCAAACTCTACCATCCTTCCTGGCTTCTCAGAAGATCTCCCAGGACAAGGATAAAGGATTGAGTCCAGCACTGTCCTTAGAAATCTTAGTACTTGTGGCATTCTTTCCCCTTGTAGATTCAAGAGAGCGTTGCTGTACTCACTCTGTCATCTTTTCTCCCTGCTGCTCCAGGTCCTGATCCTATTCACGCCTCACTGCTGAATATATCCTTTTGAGCCAGCTTGAGCACAGCCTGGAGGCTGCCCCCTAGACCTAGGGGACCCCTCCCAGGCACCGACAGTCCCCTCAGCACTCCATCTTCCACCCGACTCCTTTGTCAGCCTGACTCTCCCATATTTATGGGCTAGTCCAGTGGTGGGCAACCTTTTTTTTCAACTGAGCCAAATCTCGCCAAAACCACGATTGAAATTTATTTTGAGAGCCACATTTTTAAAACTGAAAATACATCTCCCATATAGTAATTCATCCCCCATAGAGTAATTCATCCCCCATAGAGTAATTCATCCCCCATATAGTAATTCATCCCCCATATAGTAATTCATCCCCATAGTAATTCATCCCCCATATAGCAATTCATCCCCCATATAGCAATTCATCCCCCATAGCAATTCATCCCCCATATAGTAATTCATCCCCCATAGTAATTCATCCCCCATATAGTAATTCATCCCCCATAGTAATTCATCCCCCCATAGTAATTCATCCCCCCATAGTAATTCATCCCCCATAGTAATTCATCCCCCATATAGTAATTCATCCCCCCATAGTAATTCATCCCCCCCATAGTAATTCATCCCCCATATAGTAATTCATCCCCCATATAGTAATTCATCCCCCATAGTAATTCATCCCCCATATAGTAATTCATCCCCCATAGTAATTCATCCCCCATATAGTGATTCATCCCCCATATAGTAATTCATCCCCCATATAGTAATTCATCCCCCATAGTAATTCATCTCCCATATAGTAATTCATCTCCCATATAGTAATTCATCTCCCATATAGTAATTCATCCCCCATATAGTAAGTCCCCCCCCATATAGTAAGTCCCCCCATATAGTAAGTCCCCCCATATAGTAAGTCCCCCATATAGTAAGTCCCCCATATAGTAAGTCCCCCATATAGTAAGTCCCCCCCATATAGTAATTCATCCCCCATATAGTAAGTCCCCCCCCATATAGTAATTCATCCCCCATATAGTAAGTCCCCCCCATATAGTAAGTCCCCCATATAGAAATTCATCCCCCATATAGTAAGTCCCCCCTGTGTCAATTCACTTACCTTTGCTCCGCGCGTTCCTCTCGTCGTGCTGCCCGCGCCGTTCTGGTCTTCAGGGCGGACTGTGAGAGGTGAGGAGTTCGTCACGCTGCCCCGCCTACATCCTGGCTGCCCCGCCTACATCCTGACAGCTGCAGAGTCCTGACTTTTGGGGCGGCCGCCCGAGAGGAGGGAGGGGAGCGGGCGGCCGTCCGAGAGGAGGGAGGGGAGGGGAGGGGAGGTGAGGGGGCGGCCGCCCGGCACACGCCCGTCCGAGAGGAGGGAGAGGAGGGAGGGAGGGGAGGGAGAGGAGGGAGGGGAGCGGGCGCCCGGCACACAGAAGAGCCGCATTTAAGCTTGTAAAGAGCCGCATGTGGCTCGCGAGCCGCGGCTTGCCGACCACTGGGCTAGTCCACCATTCTACCAGGGCCTCCAAACCTGGGATTGGCCGGACTTCCATAGACATGCAGATTAGGTTTCCACCCCTTCCTGCTTACCGACTTCTGGAAGGTTCTGCGGTCCTCCAGAGTCATAAGGAGCCAAAACAGCCAAAACCTGTTAAGTAATCCAGCTGACTTGCAATAGCCCGACCTCAATCACAGCCTCACACAGTTACCATGAGCCATACACAATGATTTTACATGTAATACACTACATTATTCTAGTAGCACAGTAGAGGGTGCTACATATAGGTGAAATTTACCAACAATAGTGGTTGGCTATGGATTGTGTGCTACAGCACCCAAATGACTGACAGCTCAGCCATGGTTAAATTTGAAATAAAAATGGAATGTTCTCTTTTGGCACTAACCACTGTTCTCATTTTTAAATGTGCACACCATATGGGAATTAAACCACATCATGGTTTAATGGCTATCATAAAAGGAGACTGTAAAAAAACGTACATTTGTAAAAAGGCTCATTGACCTTTATGCACAGGAGCATTGTTCTTCAAATACATAGAAGCAAAAGCAGACAAAACCTTTTTTCCATCTTGGATAGGATAAGGGAGGGTATAACCCCTGGCAGATTTGGTTTTTTTTTTTGCCATTTGTGTCACATTGGGGAGATTTACCTTAACTTCCGGTCTCCTAGTCAAAACAGGAAGTGAGAGGAAATCCCTGCAAATTAGGGAATCCCTTGGGGTCCCCAGGTCACCAGAACTAGTGTCCCCATTGGAAGATTTCTCCTCATTACTTTTCAAAGTACAACTCAAAATTTGGGATTTTCTTTTACTATCACTATCAGTGATAATGGTAAACAGGACAAATAGAGGGGGGACAGACAGCAATAAAAACCCAATAGGTGTTTGAATCCCCCTCCACTCTGTTCAAAACTAAAAAATATTGATTTACTAAAATGGAGTGCAAAATCTGGTGTAGCTCTGCATACAAACCAGCTTCCATTTTTTTTTTTGCAAAGCTTAATTGAACAAGCTAAAGCTGATTGGCTACCTTGTACAGCTGCACCAGATTTTGCACTCTCTAGTTTTAGTAAATCAACCCCTCTGTATTACTTGGCACATGTGCGTTGACTTGGTTTGCATTTTTAAATATTTTTTTAAAAATGTATTTCTCTTAAAAATGTTGGCATGTGCATTCTGCGGTGCATGCTTTGGGAGTAGAAGACATAAAGGCAATATTTGGATGCTCAATGTGCGTGGCAAATTTGGACCGTCACCGTACCGTACCGTATGTGTTTAACATCAATATTAGTAGGTTTAATATCTAGTAGGTTTAGTGATGGTGATTGCTGTTTGTGCAAATATTTGCATGTGCATGCAGGCTCATGATACATGCATACTCTAGTAGTTTATCCCTGTTTTCATTTTATTTTTTAACACATCAGGTTGAATATGTAGCCCAGACTCAGGGATGCTGTTAGAAATCACGGGCCCTACACAGCCAACCTGACAGCACCCCCCCCCCCAAAAAAAAAAACACAGTTTACTATGCTTCAGTTATGAATTAACACAGTGATCAGTACCAAAAACTTATTGTGTTCATTAAGAAAAGGAAAGGGGTGGTAAATGTGACAAATTTACCGTACCCTTCCCCAACTCTCCAATCTGACTGAAGGATCCTATCGTGTGCTTGCAGCTGCCGGTGGGAAGGAGATGTATATGCAGCAAGAACTATACAATATGCTTAGGATTTGTGCATATTGATAAAACAAATAGTAGTACAGCATAGGCTTTTTGGCCCCAAAGACAGAAATGTAAAAAAATGAAAGTGCTACCCCACATGCCCTTACCCCAAACCTCATCCAAATCCTTAAAGGTTTGTATAGCCAAAATGTTTTTTCTTTTAGTTTTGAACAGTGTAGGGATGGGTCAAAACCCTATCTTTATTTTTTCCTCTCTGTGTTCTGCTGGGAAAATTTCCCTTGACTTCTTTTCTGGAGATGCGACAGGAAATGAAAGAAAGTCTCTCCAAATAAAGGGAATGCCTACCTTGGACAGTTACCAGTGGAACATTTGTACCTGTTGGATGACCTTACAGTACCTTCACCATTTACTCTTAAATTGTGGATTTCCCCTTGCTTTCTGTCTTGGTAATAGAGGTCACAAGGTCACAAAGAGGAGTGAATCTCCTCAGCGGGGACACCAACAAATAATTTTGGACAGATGTTCTGACCATTCTACACTCTACATGTATAATCTAAAACTAGAAAAAAAAGTTTTGCTTTTACATATACTTTCAGCTAATATTAAAAATTAAGTCTCCATCACTTCAATACCTAAAATGTATTCTAACCCCTAAATGCAATTCTTAACCACTTCCCGTCCGGCCGCTGATTATAAACGGCAGGACGGGACACCTACAGGAGCGGGTTGCCGTCTCTAAACGGCACCTTGTATCTGAGGCTCATGCGCGGCTCCTAGAGCGCGCGCCCGCGAGCCCGATGATCGCCGAGTCCGACGGACACTGTGGATTACGTGACATGGTATGGGACCAATGAAATCGGTCCCATACCATGTGATCAGCTGTGTCCAATAAGGACACAGCTTAAGTGTAAACAAAAGCCGCATGGTGCGGCTTCCGCCTCCTTCTCCTCTCACGGAGTTGTCTGTGAGAGGAGAAACAGCGAAGAAGAGGGTTGTAGCTAACTGCCCTCCACCTCAGTGACACCTGATCGCCCCTAAAGTGTCCCTGATCGCCCCTAAAGTGTCCCTGATCGCCCCTAAAGTGGCCCTGATCGCCCCTAAAGTGTCCCTGATTGCCCCACGTGTCCCTGATCACCCCAATAAGTGTCCCTGATTGCCCCAACAAGTGGCCCTGATCGCCCCCACAAGTGTCCCTGATTGCCCCCACAAGTGTCCCTGATTGCCCCCACAAGTGGCCCTGATTGCCCCCACAAGTGGCCCTGATTGCCCCAAGTGGCCCTGATTGCCCCAAGTGGCCCTGATCGCCCACAAGTGGTCCTGATCACCAACAAGTGGCCCTGATCGCCCCCACGTAGTGTCCCTGATTGCCCCCACAAGTGTCCCTGATTGCCCCAAGTGGCCCTGATTGCCCCAAGTGGCCCTGATCGCCCACAAGTGGTCCTGATCGCCCACAAGTGGCCCTGATTGCCGAACAAGTGGCCCAGCAGTGTCCCTGATTGTCAGTGTCCCTGACCACCACATAGTGGCCCAGCAGTGTTCCTGATCGCCACAGTGTCCCTGATCGTCACAGTATCCCTGATCGCCACAGTGGCCAAGCAGTGTCCCTGATCGTCACACAAGTGGCCCAGCAGTATCGCCGCAGTGGCCAAGCAGTGTCCCTGATTGCCACACAAGTGGCCCAGAAGTGTCCCTGATTGCCGCAGTGGCCCAGCAGTGTCCCTGATCACCACAGTGTCCCTGATTGCCGCACAAGTGGTCCAGCAGTGTCCCTGATTGCCGCAGTGTCCCTGATTGCCGCAGTGGCCCAGCAGTGTCCCTGATCGCCACACAAGTGGCCCAGCAGTATCGCCGCAGTGGCCAAGCAGTGTCCCTGATTGCCACACAAGTGGCCCAGAAGTGTCCCTGATTGCCGCAGTGGCCCAGCAGTGTCCCTGATCACCGCAGTGTCCCTGATTGCCGCACAAGTGGTCCAGCAGTGTCCCTGATTGCCGCAGTGTCCCTGATTGCCGCAGTGGCCCAGCAGTGTCCCTGATCGCCACACAAGTGGCCCAGCAGTGTCCCTGATTGCCGCACAAGTAACCCAGCATTGTCCCCGATTGCCGCACAATTGGTCCAGCAGTGTCCCTGATCACCACAGTGGCCCAGCAGTGTCCCTGATCACCGCAGTGTCCCTGATTGCCGCACAAGTGGTCCAGCAGTGTCCCTGATTGCCGCAGTGGCCCTGATTGCCGCAGTGGCCCAGCAGTGTCCCTGACCACCACACAAGTGGCCCAGCAGTGTCCCTGATCACCGCATTGGCCCAGCAGTGTCCCTGATCACCGCATTGGCCCAGCAGTGTTCCTGATCACCACACAATTGGCCCAGCAGTGTCCCTGATACCCACATTGGCCCAGCAGTGTTCCTGATCACCACACAAGTGGCCCAGCAGTGTCCCTGATCGCCGGATAAGTGGTCCAGCAGTGCCCCTGATCACCGAAGTGTCCCTGATCACCGCAGTAGTCCAGCAGTGTTTCTGATTGCCACACAAGTGGCCCAGCAGTGTCCTGATCATCGCAGTGGCCCAGCAGTGTCCCTGATCGCCGCAGAAGTGGTCCAGCAGTGTCCCTGATCGCCGCAGTGTCCCAGCAGTGTCCCTGATCACCGCAGTGTCCCCGATTGCTGCACAAGTGGTCCAGCAGTGTCCCTGATCACCGCAGTGTCCCTGATTGCCGCAGTGGCCCAGATCACCACACAAGTGGCCCAGCAGTGTCCCTGATCACCACACAAGTGGCCAGCAGTGTCCCTGATCGCCGGACAAGTGGTCCAGCAGTGCCCCTTATCACCGCAGTCTCCCTGATCACCGCAGTTGCCCAGCAGTGTTTCTGATCGCCACACAAGTGGCCCAGCAGTGTCCTGATCATCGCAGTGGCCCAGCAGTGTCCATGGTCGCCGCACAAGTGATCCAGCAGTGTCCCTGATCGCCACAGTGTCCCTGATTGCCACAGTGTCCCTGATCGCCACACAAGTGGCCCAGCAGTGTCCCTGATCACCGCAGTGGCCCAGCAGTGTCCCTGATCACCATACAGTGGCCCAATCAGTGTCCCTGATCACCTTACAGTGTGCCTGTTCATAAAGTGTCCCTGATCTCTGCCACACCAGTGGATCCTGTTCACTGCCATCGTCTGTGAGGAGAGAGATCCAGTACAGCTAACTGTGAGTAATTTTCAGCCTTTGCACAGAGTTTACACACACTCACAAAACATTGCCAGCCACCTCACTGTATCTCTGATTTTTGCCCAACAGTGACTAGTGTGAACCAACTGCAGCCAGATATCTGTCCCTCACTGCAACACCATCCTGATCACTGCCATACCAGTGGGTCCTGATCAGTGTCAAAAATATGGCCAAAAGATCATATACAAGCGAGGAGGCATTTCAAATTCTGAGTATGACAGATGAGAGTGACGGAGAACTTAAAACATACCTTGGGGTGTTTGCTTTCCAAAATGGGGTCTTTTTATGGATAATTCCATTGTCCTGATGCTCCAGGACCTCCAAAACAGCAATAGGTAGTTAAGAAATTAGATGTGCGATTTTGCCCTTAGAACGCTAACAGGTGCTTATTGGATGTGGAACCCCTCTATGTGGCCAGACTGTGAAAAAGTCTCACACATTTGGTATCACCATATTCAGGAAGAGTTAGAGAATGTGTTTTGGGGTGTAATTTTAAGTATGCCTATGCAGTGTATTAGAAATATCTCATAGATTGACAACTTTGTGTAGAAAAAAATACATTTTCATTTTCTTTTCGCATTTTCCAAAAACTTGTGGCAAAAAATGAAGTCTTCAGAAGACTCTGCATGCCTCTTAAAACATACCTTGGGGTGTTTGCTTTCCAAAATGGGGTCATTTTGTGGATAATTCCATTGCCCTGATGCTCCAGGACCTCCAAAACGGCAATAGGTAGTCAAGAACTTAGATGTGTAATTTTTGCCCTTAGAACGCTAACAGGTGCTTATTGGATGTGGAACCCCTCTATGTGGCCAGACTGTGAAAAAGTCTCACACATTTGGTATTGCCATATTCAGCAGGAGTTAAAGAATGCATTTTGAGGTATCATTTTAAGTATGCCTATGCTGTGTAATAGAAATATCTCATAGATTGACAACTTTGCGTAAAAAAAAATACATTTTCATTTTCTTTTCACATTTTCCAAAAACATGTGGCAAAAAATGAAGTCTTCAGAGGACTCCCCATGCCTCTTAAAACATACCTTGAGGTGTTTTCTTTCGAAAATGGGGTCATTTTGTGGGTAATTCAATTGTCCTGGTGCTCCAGGACCTCCAAAACTGTGATAGACAGTCAAGAAATTAGATGTGTAATTTTTGCCCCTAGAACGCCTAAGGGTGCTTATTGGATGTGGGGCCCTTCTATGTGGTTAGGCTGTGAAAAAGTTTTACACATGTGGTATCCCCATACTCAGGATGAGTAGCAGAATGTGTTTTGGGGTGTAATTGCAAGTATGCCTATGCCGTGTGAGAGAAAGAACTTGTTAAATGACAACTTTGTGGGGAAAAAAAAGATTTTTTTTTACTTTCATCATTTCCTTAAAAAATTGGCAAAAAATGACAACTTCAAAAAACTCCCCATGCCTCTCATTAAATACCTCAGACTGTCTACTTTCCAAAAAGGGGTCGTTTGGGGGGTATTTGTACTTTCCTGGCATTTTAGGGCCCCAAGAAATTATATAGGTA
The DNA here is from genome assembly GCF_062004578.1 of Staurois parvus. Classification (NCBI taxonomy): domain Eukaryota; kingdom Metazoa; phylum Chordata; class Amphibia; order Anura; family Ranidae; genus Staurois; species Staurois parvus. Next base: position 5,958,885 of record NW_028317929.1, on the reverse strand, counting down.
GTCCGTGCATCAGGATTGATACATTTTCAAATATATCAAATATATATACCGTGGTCTGTGGACTCTATAACTTTCACAAAGACTAAATAATACACACTGATTTGGGTTATGTCTACCAACAAAATGTAGCACAATGGATTTTGGCCTAAATTTATGAAGAAAGTATATTTATTTGCAAAATTTAGTATCAAATACTAAGAAAAACATGTTTTTTTTCAAAATTTTCAGTCTTTTTTCATTTTTCTAGCAAAAAATAAAAACCCCAGTGATGATTAAATACCACCAAATTAAAGCTCTATTTGTTTGAAAAAAATGATAATAATTTCATTTAGATACAGTGTTGTATGCCTGAGTAATTGTCATTCACAATGTGAGAGCGCCGAAAGCTGAAAATTGGCCTGGACAGGAAGGGGGTAAAAGTGTCCGGACAGGAAGTGGTTAACAGTTTACCCCTCCCAGTACTTAAAGCGGAACTGAACTCACATAGTAAAGATTTGCTATTAAGAGAAGACATTTAGAAATGTAAGTAGAAGTAATTCCCTGAAATGGTAGCTATTCTCTGGAATTATTTCTGAAAAGTATTAATGCACTTCCTGGTGTGAGTGTGCCTAGGCACTCCTGCGCTACACCCTTAACAGCATTTAAATATATAGTTAGTCTGGCTGAAAAAAGACATAAGGCCATCCAGTTTAACCATTAAAAAAATTGATCCAGAGGAAGGCAAAAAACCCAGCAAAGTATGATCCAATTTGCTCCTGCAGGGGAAAAAAATCCTTCCTGATCCCCCGAGAGGCAATCGGATATTCTCTGGATCAACTTTACCTATAAATGTTAGTATCCAGTTATATTCTGTGTATCTAAGAAAGAATCCAGGCCTTTTTTAAAGTAATCCACTGAGCTGGCCAGAACCAACTCTTGAGGGAGTCTATTCCACATTTTCACAGCTCTCACTGTGAAGAAACCTTTCTGTGTTTGGAGATTAAATTTCTTTTCCTCCAGACGTAAAGTGGAGTTCCAGTTGATTAGGAAAAAAACTAAAAAAGGCAGCAGTTATAAAAACTGTCAGACACTTACCTGTCCCTCAGTCCAGTGGTGTCCTCACTACCGCTGGTTTCACCAGCCGTCTTCTCTCCCTGGCGCCGGCATCTTCAGTGTGAGCACCCGGCTGTGAAGTGGGAGTGGGTACCTGTCAAATTCTTGTACCAGCCCCCCCCCCCCACTCCCCAAAGGTGCCAATTCTTAATGGGGAGCGGGGAACAAAGCATTAAATCGGAACTTCCCCTTTTGGGTGGAGCTCTGATTTATGTTTAAATGTTGCTGGATCCTGCTCTCTCCTCTGAAAAGAATTAACTGTGAACAGTGGAGTCTCTATTCAGTCTGTTAGCTTTCAGAAGAGAAGGGCTGTGTATTTCAATTGATGCACACAGTGTAGAGAGACACAGTTTTAGTCCCTGCATGCAAAGGTCACTCCATAGGATGCTGCAAGAGAAAGAAGCAACCCTTAAACAGGAAAGCTGGGTCATGGCAGCAGCCTAAACTTGAACAATTATTCCAGTTTAAGTAAGAATTAAAAGAGACAGAAGCTGCAAAAGTGAAAGTGCTTAAAACCTGAGGGCTTAATATCTCTTTAAGGCACTGCTGCTAGTCTCAGGAGGTAGGGAATGTCACTACTGTGATGGTTACAGTTGTTCTTGCTGGAGGCTCTGATATAGGGAAGGAAAAGCCCTGCCTCTACCAAGATGACTGCCTCCATACAGATACACAGTACAGAACAAGGCATGGTAAGTCTGTAATGGGAAAACGTCGGTTTCAGGAAGACCACAAGCAAAACTGGTGACTGCTCCTTGGCCCTCTACCTGTTTTTTTTCTGGGCACAGCTTCTAGAGTTCAGTTCCTCTTTAACGTCTTGGCACTGGCCGAACGCAAATGTGCGGCCCCCCGGCATCTGGGCCTAGATGCCGAGCGGCCGCACATTTTCGTTCTATTAAAAAAACCAAATGTGCGCAGATCGCACGCCCTGCACGCTCCCAGCACACATGTCCGGTACTCCTGGAAAGGTCCTGATCTCCTCCTTTGATCGGGACCTTTCCCGATCATGGGACCGCCGTGACGGCGTGTCATGGCGGTCACATGACCCTAAACCCCGCCTCCCGGCTTCTGAAACCCTTAAAGGGACGGGAGGCACCGGCGCCAAGGGGTTAAAATGAACGTTTTCATTCAAGTATATGAATATAACTGTAATCTGTTCCAGCTGTTTCAAATGCATTCCTTTCCTACCCAAAATATGTAGCTTAAAGAAGAATTTCTGGTATGTAAATTCTGAAATAATTACATTGGTCCAAGCTGGACCAATCGAACTATGCATATACCATACCTGTGAGATCACTGTAGTAGACATCTCTACTTCAGTTATCTCTGCTATCTTGTTGCTTCTGTGCAGAAATGCTGCCCTGCTGTATTGTGAATGGATACTTGGCATGGGTGCCATTCAGAGATCACTTTGCATTTTCTCAATGAATGCAAACCATTCTCTGATTGGATGAGATGGGGAACATGAAATCACCATCTTGCCTCTTCATTTCATCCAATCAGAGGACCCTTTGCATTCATTAAGAAAATGCAAAGCATTCTTTGAATAACACCCATATTGAGTGGCCAGCCTCTACTAAAGTGATTTCCAGCTTTTAGAGAGATCCCACAGGTATGGTATATGCATAGTTTTATTGGTCCAAGCTGGAACAATGTAACTGTAAATATTGCCATATCTGCGTTGATGTTGGTGTACATTTAGACTTTTTGTGCAATGTTCTCATCTTCATCACTCAATGTTCTCCCTGTTTTTATACTCCCTGGGTTTATATACTAAAGCTGGTTCACTCAGAATCTCATTCACCTGTGTATGGTAGCCAATCAGTTTCTAACTTCAGCTTGTTCAATTAAGCTTTAGCAATAAAACCTGGAAGCTGATTGGTTCCCATGCAAAAGTGCGTGAGATTCTGAGTGAGCCAGCTTTAGTAAATAAACCCCACAATCTGTTACTGTTAGCCTTTCTTTCCTTTCTTTGCTGTGCAAGTGACAAGATAGTATCACCCAATGAAGGCAGTGCTGTGTCTCTGGGACAAATAGGGGCAGTGTTTTCATTCGGAATTAATGCACCATTGAGCTGCTTACAATCTAACTACTTTAAACTTGGCAGGCGTTTTTGTATTCATAAGAATTTAGCCTTTAACCTAACCATGAAACTCAAAGCGGCAGTAAACCTTGCTTGGAAAAAAAAATCCCTTTCAAGGTAGTGTCATAATGTGCTAGTATGCATCGCATTAAACCGCTGTCCCCGTTGCTGAGGCTTCCATCTTCACCCGGTCTTCCTTCCAGGTTCACGAACTCTGGCCGTCTGACTGGCCGAGCCACGACAATGTCACTTCTGTGAGTCATAGGCCACAGCACAGCGCTCTGAAGGAACAGCACGGGTATGCTGAAGTTTAAACTGAACATCAGCATGGGGAAGAAAGGGGATTTAAGTGACTTTGGTTGTTGGTGCCAGACGAGCTGGTCTGACTATTTCAAAAACTGCTGACCTATTGGGATGTTCACGTACAACCATGTCTAGGGTTTACAGAGAATGGTCCGAAAAAGAGAAGATATCCAGTGAGAGGCAGTTGTGTGAAAGACAATGCCTTGTTGATGTCAGAGGTCAGAGAAGAATGGGCAGACTGGTTCGAGATGATAGAAAGGCAACAGTAACTCAAATAACCTCTCGTTACAACAAAGGTAGGCAGAATACCATCTCTGAATGCACAACACGTCGAACTTTGAAGCAGATGGGCTACAGCAGCAAAAGGTGCCACTCCTGTCAGCTAAGAACAGGAAATGAAGGCTACAATTCGCACAAGCTCACCAAAATTGGACAATAAAAGATTGGAAAACCGGGTGCTACTCCTGTCAGCTAAGAACAGGAATTGGAGGCTCACCAAAATTGGACAATTAAAGATTTGAAAAATGTTGCCTGGTCTGATATGTTTCGATATCAGCCATAACATTCAGATGGTAGGGTCAGAATTTGGCATAAACAACATGAAAGCATGGACCCATCCTGCCTAGCATCAATGGTTCAGGCTGGTAGTGCTGGTGTAATGGTGTGGAGCATATATTCTTGGCACACTTTGGGCCCCTTAGTATCAACTGACCATCATTTAAATGCCATGACCTACCTAAGTATTGTTGCTGACCAAGTCCATCCCTTTATGACTACAGTGCACCCATCTTCTGATGGCTACTTCCAGCAGGATAATGCACCATGTCACAAAGCTCAAATCATCTCAAACTGGTTTCTTGAACATAACAATGAGTTCACTGTACTCCAATGGCCTCCACAGTCATCAGATCCCAACCAAATAGAGCCCCTTTGGGATGCGGTGGAACAGGAGATTCACATCATGGATGTTCAGCTGCCAATTCCACAGCAATTGCGTGATTTTCTCATGTCGATATGGACCAAAATCTCTGAGGAATGTTTCCAACATCTTGTTGAATCTATGCCATGAAGAATTAAGGCAGTTCTGAAGGCAAAAGGGGGTACTAGCAAGGTGTACCTAATAAAGTGGCCGGTTAGTATGTACAGGTGAAACTCAAAAAATTAGAATATCGTGCAAAAGTTCATTTATTTCAGTAATGCAACTTAAAAGGTGAAACCAATATATGAGATAGGCTCATTACATGCAAAGCAAGCAAACTCGCCTGACCTGAACCCCATGGATAATCTATGGGGCATTGCCAAGAGAAAGATGAGAAACATGAGACCGAACAATGCAGAAGAGCTGAAGGCCGCTATTGAAGCATCCTGGTCTTCCATAACACCTCAGCAGTGCCACAGGCTGATAGCTTCCATGCCACGCCGCATTGAGGCAGTAATTGCTGCAAAAGGGGCCCAAACCAAGTACTGAGTACATATGCATGCTTATACTTTTCAGAGGTCCGATATTGTTCTATGTACAATCCTTGTTTTATTGATTGCATGTAATATTCTAATTTTCTGAGATTGTGGATTTGGGGTTTTCATGAGCTGTAAGCCATAATCATCACAATTATGACAAATCACAGCTTGAACTATCTTGCTTTGCATGTAATGAGTCTCATATATTAGTTTCAACTTTTAAGTTGCATTACTGAAATAAATGAACTTTGCACAATATTCTAATTTTTCGAGTTTCACCTGTATATCTGATGCTAAATTGGTTTCACATTCTTCAAACTGTGTTGCTTATAAGCAATAGAACCCTGGTATGCAGTTTGGTATAAAACTGTAAAGCGCATTTGTTTTCTACCATATCTTGCTTTATATTGTAGCTTAAAGGAGTCAGAAGTACTTGCATTGAAGTAAGGGCAGCAGATGTGATTGGACCATGCGCTTGTCACTCATTACTGCTGTCCTGCTGTATAATTTTAAATCATATAAACAAGCTTTTTGGATTCCTCTTGTGGGTTAAACTGCTGTACATCTGTTCTGAATTGTTATACGATTCTCTGTCAGCCTAGTCACTCAGTGCATTTATTTTCTACCCCCTGGGTAAAGACATAATTACAGACTATTAACCATGTTCACTTGCCAAAGATGTTACATCATGTTGCATGTGTTAGGTTGGATTTATTGATTTTTTAAATTCTCCCTTGTGAGTTTCCAAAACTAACTCATGGGTCCATTGCTGGCATGGATAATTCAAGACAAGTTATATTAAAATTGTTTACATTGTGTTTCTGATGTTATGTTCATACTTTTTAAAGAAGTCCAGAAACATGAAATCCAAATCTGCTTAGTCTATGTTTACTCTTCTATACAATTCATACGCAATTCTAAGCTTGGGTTTTTAAGGGTTAGTTCCCCCAAAAACTGTTAATTTACAGTAGTTTTTGATACATGAGTGCGAACTCCAAGCATATTATACAATTATAAAACATTAAAAAAACAATAAATGGAGTTATTAAACCCTGTGTACTTTGTAGCTTAACACATTGAGCAAATTAAAATAAACATTCCATAGTAAACTATTTGTTGAGATTCTTACCCCAATACTTGCAGTTTTAGCTACTTGAACTCCGAAAGGGTTTTATCCCCTTCATGAGCAGGGCATTTTTTTGCTATTCAGCACTCTGCTACTTTACCTGTACATTTCTCAACACTGTACCCAATGAAATTTATATCATTTTTTCACACACACACACCACCTTTCTTTTGGTGGTATTTGATCACCACTGTGTTTTTTTTTTATTATATATACAAAAAAACTGAACATTTTGGAAAAAAACTGTATTTTGTACTTTCTGTTATAAAACATATCCAATAAAATATAAAAAAATAAAATTTCTTCCTAAACTTAGGCCAAAATGTATTCTGCTACATGTCTTTAGTAAAACAAAATCCCAATAAGTGTATATGAATTGGTTTGTGTGAAAATGATAGCATCTACAAACTATAGTATATATACTGGTATTTACACAGCTATAGATTCCTTACTGGTAATGGCGGTGATCAGTGACTTATAGTGGGACTGTGATAGTGTGGCGGGCAATCTGACGCTAACAGACACTGGCTGGGAGGGACACTAACAGACACTGATGTCGCTAGTGACACTAATACAGTGATCAAATATATTATTGTACACTGTACTAATGGCACTGACTGGGAAGGGTTTAACATCTAGGGGCAATCAAGGGGTGAACTGTGTGCCTAAAAAGTGTAATATTTGCTGCTTTTACTCACAGATCTGGCTGTTTTTTCTCCCTGCTTTTTAGGGAGAAGAAACAGACAGATTGCTGTTCTTTTTACACAGAGTTCTGCATGTTTGTAAACACAGAACTCTGTGCTGTGATTGGACACAGCCGATCAGCAGGTTTCAGATAAAATCATTGGCTGAAACCTGCTGATAAACTCATGCTGTGATGTACAGATATATTGCCTAGCCTGGCTGTTGCTGCCCGCCTGCAGTACATGTACTGTGGGCTAGCAACAAGCTGTTAAGCTTCCAGTTCTGCTGTCATCTGCTCTCTCAGTGCTGCTCACCTGAACTCCCAGTCTTTACAGAAGGGTAACAGTGGACAGTGCAGTCTCAAGTCAGTCTTAAGAGGGGGGGGGAGGAGGGAATGGCAGGGGAGTGTATTATCATCCTACGCTATGAAGCTGTATCTATCTATTGATGCACACTGTCCCAGCATGCAAGGTTGGCTCTATAGGATTCTGCAAGAGAAAGGAGCCACCTTGAAATAGGAAACCTGGGGCAGTTGTCATGACACCAGCTTAAACTGGAACACAAGTAGGGATTTAAAGATAAAGAAGCTGTGTGTATTACGCAAAATTACAATTCAGAATGAATTCAAGTATGACCTCATCAGCGTGCTGTTGCATCTCCACTGTCAATTTAACAGGCTGTGCTTTAAAGTGGTTCTATTCCCATCTCTAGCAGCTCTGCCCCTGCATTCAGAGGACAGAGAGGCAGCATTAGGAGCCATTGGCTCCTGCTGCTGTCAATCAAATCCTGTGAGCAGAAATCTGGAGGTGGGGCTAGGCCACATTGTGTGTGTCTATGGACGCACACAGCCCAGCTCAAGAGCAAACCTGGATATGCGCCTCCATTAGAAGTAGCTTGCTATGATAGCACACATAGAAGAGGAGGAGACAAGAGCGCCAGCGGGGGACCCCACAAGAGGAGTTTCAGGGTTGATCTGTGCAATATCAGGTCACAGAGAAGGTAAATATAATATGTTTGTTATTTTTAAGAAAAAATATCTCAGCCTTTACAATCACTTTAACCAGTTTTCTTGATTAAGCTGTGCTGCTACTACATTGGAGATCTAGGACCTGGTTGCTGAGAGTTACAAGTCCTTTGGCATGTAAATTATATTGGGATTGAAACTGTCTACTTATCTGCTTGCCTGGATTTAATGAGCCATAGGCTTTTTTTTATTGCTTGGTGATCCAGGTAGAAAGATCACCCAGCCCTCATTCTCCTTGTCTTGTCATTTTGCTTCTCCTTTTCTGCGGTGGGAGATTTTTTTTCCACCTAAGGCTTGTGGTACCAGGTACTCATACCTAATGCACAGGATTTCTACCAAGCTCTTCATTGATCAAAGGCAGTGAATGAGGCGGGTTGCCAACATTTGGCAGCAAGACAGGGTATGTGCTCATCAGTTGAGGTGCATGCCCATGACTTAGATATTTTAGCAATTTGTGCATGAGTCTATAGGCATTTGAGTGTCTGTGAGCCTATTCAGTGGCTCAGGTAATCATTGGCATTGAGTTTGCATATGTTACTTACTCCCGTAGGAGCCGCTGGGAATGTGTCCAGCTTCTTCCCAAATGGATTGCCCCGCAGCCATGTACACAAACACAGTCACTCTTTTCCTCAATGACCAGTCTAGGGGTGGTGTTTTTGTTGTTTTTGATTTTGGAGAACTTGGATAGGGTTGAGGGGTTTGAGTGGGTTACTCCATAAACAAAAACTACCGTATGTACAAATTGAGGGCAGTGAACTCCTTTCTGTAAGGCTGAAGCAGAAATCCTTGTATATAGCAAACTGTGGACTTGGCTTGTTGTAGACACAGTGAAAGCACACAGGCTTCTTTCTTTAGAGCAGCAAGAGCAGAGTCCCTTTACAGTGAATTAGATAGACTAAGCTCTTCAGGACACCAGCCGATGTTCCCTTTAGCAAACACACAGCTGACTCTCTAGCACAAGAGGGGTGGGGTGGCAGCAGCCCAAAAGTCTGCAAAATAAGATTTCTCAGCAGTCTGTACTCACAAACTGTTCAGGGAAAGCTGGTTGCCTCCTTAGAACTTCCAAGCAACACCTTTCTCCAGTGATACCAGACTAGATATTCAGCAGACAGCCCCTCAGTTAGTTCTCAGTAGCTTCAGCATCCAGACCCTCGGATTGCCCACCTGAGACCTCTCAAACAGCGAACACATGGCAGTGTTGTCTCAGAGGGCAGCTGTCCTCCAGGCTGGACTGATCCTCAGCAGGAAAAGATCCAGAGCTCAGTGTGCTCACAGAATATATACAGTCTCCCAGCATCCTTCAGGGCCCTGCTCCCTGAGATTGGTCAGGGCTGTATAAATATTCATGCTGCCATCTGCATAGCTCCAGACCTATAATCCAGAAGGTTCTATTGATTTCTGGAAAGCAAAGGGAGCTATCAGACTGGCAGCAAGTGAGAACACTGAAAAGACCTAACTGATCAATTGCAGCCACACTGGATACAGTAAGGCATGCTAAATTTACCTGACAAAAATACACACAGCTCCATTGAACACAGTTGGCTAGCATTAAATTTAACTAATCCTAGCACCTATATAGGAGGATGCTACATTACTAGTGCTCATCAGATTGGTTGCTGTGATATCCATTACTCCAAGATGGTACTTTGAGTCCATGTGACTGTGAGGTGACTATGAGAGGTGAGGTATAAGAGGTCTAAAAGTGTTGGGGAGGATGATGTTATGCAGATGACTGAGTCTATTGTTTGCAGGAGACTTTGTGGCTGATTTATGAAACACAAATAGGCTGTTCACTTTACAAGAGCTCTTTCCCTTGGCTTCGTGAATTTGGTGAAAATTCATGTTGTAAAGCATATTCAATTACATGCAAGGAAAATTAAAAATATATATATTTTTTTTACCTGCACATGATTGGATAATAGGAATTAGCAGAGTGTCATCTCATTAACTAAGTTGAGGGAAATTCCCTTGCAAAGTGAACGCACATGGCCTATGTTCAGAGCACTATGTCTGTTTGCATGCGCTGCTTTACGCAAATTGCAGCACATAGCTGTGTACAGCCTCCCCCTATTTGTCTGTGGGTGGCTGTACAGAGTACCAGGACATCCCGGGGCCAGGAATATGCACCCATGTACACAAAGTCTACTGCTTTGGGGATTTCTTCTTGCTGCTTGCATATTTAATATGAATATCAGATAGAAGGAAAATTAGGAAAAATACCCCCAACAGGGATACAAATATAAAAAAACAAATTTTTCAGTGAATGAGAAAAGTTTAGAACCTCTGTTAGGTTTCCCTTCGCTTCTTGCCTAAGTGCAGAACACCAGACAAAATAGCAGGCTAAAAAAAGAAAATTGAAGCCCAGTCTACAAAGAAAGGCATTAAAGCACTATAAAACCCAAAATCAAACATTCTTTTACAGCTTACCATTTCTTATATGTGATGGCTACATAATTGTTTAGGCTTTCTTCTAATTTCACCCGTTGTTTCAGCCAAAAAGGCTGGCTATACACTACAATTTTCTGTCCAATTTCTGCCCAATTTCCTTTAGACTTACCTTCAACTATGTAGTGCAAGGGCCTGCCTAATTGGATCCAATTGAAAGCGTTTTTTAGGTTGGACCTCATATTATATGGGTTTTGCTAAATCTACAGCAAAATTCTCTAGAAAATTGTATAATGTATGGACAGCCTAAGTCAGTTGTTTTTCAAAATAACAAGTTCGGCAGAATATATGAGTTACAGAGATGAGACAAACCATTTAACACTAGCAGGGGTGCTTACAATGATCAGCTTTTATTTATTGATATAAAATTATTATCCCAAAAGGAAAAAAGACTGTTGCTGTAACAGCTTAGAAACTGCTTAGAAAGTATTAGATGGAGTTTGGCTGCAATTTGTTAGTGTGTCTAAATCTGCTACTACATCTAATTCTGCCCTCCCACCAGACTGACAATGCTGCTGTCTAAATGTGCCCCCCCCCCTCCCCCTGTGCTTCATCCTGAGTATTGGCACTCTCATACAGGAGGTGTGTTACTGTGTTACCCTAAGAAAGAAAACAGATGCAGCCACCGCATCTAATGATTGGAAAGCTGCAATATGTTGCATTTTTGGTTTTGGGATTAAAACTGCTTTAATATTTGAATCTGTGCCACCAAACTCTGCTGTCTTCAAGGAAAGAGCTTGCCGAGAAATCTTCTGCATCCGACATGTCCAGGAGTGTCACATGCCCAGGGGCAGACTGACAACTCATGGGGCCCCTGGGCAATAGGGGATCATGGTGCCCCTGTGTCCTTGGCCAAACTCAAAAAAGCCTATGAAAAAGGTACCAGGGGCATCTCATGGGGCCCCCTACTGACCCCTGGGCCCTCGGGCAGTGCCAAAGTTTCCAAATGGTCAGTCCACCCCTGCACATGCCTGAATCCCTCACCTTACTCTATGGTTTCATCTGCTGACCTGTGGTCACCAAAAGACATAGTAGTGACATGAGGGCCGGCAGAAGGGACCGCAGCACGGGATCCAGGCTTTAGACACACAAGAAACTGTGGCAGATGCTAAAGATCCTTCAGCAAGCTTATCTTTTGAAGGAAGCAGAGTTGAGCGGAGCATTTAAACAGACAAGGCACAAAATATGTCAGTCTAACATCAGCCTTTAAGAAGAGACGTAAACAATGTGGCGACAGTAATTCACTGAAGAGGAAGTAAAGACCTGGCGTGATCTCATCTTGGGAAAAAAAAATCCCCAAGGAGTACAAGTAGCAGGTGCTTAAAGTAGAACAGAGTTGAAACTAGTAATCGCAATCTAACTTATATTACTATGTAATGAAATTGCATTATGGAAAAAATCATTAATGGTAAAGTCTATGTTAACTTTTGTAGCAAAACAGAGAATTCCGTTTAGGTGTGATCTGGACGGGGGGGAAGGGTTAAAATCATTGTCAAGCTTTTATTACCTGTGTCCTTGTTGGGAAGATTCTCTTGAGCTAGGCAGTTATCTCTTATACTCTTACTATGCATGTACAAGCTGTTAAATTATCATTGTGTCCAATGGGAAATATTAAATTATGCTGGCAACTATGTTGTCTGTCTGCTGTGGTCTACAGTATCTACAGCTGACGACAGAGTGTTTATATAAGCAGAAAATATGCATAGCACAATGCATAGCCTTGGTGTAAGTTGCATTTCTTTTAGTTGATGAAACATCAGCATACTGTAAATCTAGTTAGCTTGTGCCTTGTTTGAACTAGGGAAGGTCCAAAAGTTTAAATATCCCTTGTTAGTACTTCATGTTTCATTATGCTAAGAAACCTTAACAATATTATTGTCTAATAATAATATAATTACTGTATATTCCCCTTCGCTGTACTTGGGATAAGATATATAGGAACAAGAGATGGTGTACTGCTTTCTGCTTTACATTCAAGAATTGGTATCAACTGATGATGAAATTCAGCAATCTCATATGTTCCCCGTTTTTGTTGTAGCGCCTTTTAGGTAGAATTTTTTTTTTGGTTAGTCAGTCTTGTTAGACATATGGGATGAGTCAGCCTGAGAGTGAAGCAGTGAGGTTACCTCAGGCAAGGCTGCGAGGCTCTACAGGTTAGGGCTTCTGGAGACTTCTCGCCCTTCTAGAAACTAAAAGAACTTTCTAGGAGAGGGGTGGAGGAGGGGAGATGGCCTGGATTTGCATGTTTAGGGTTACCTAGCCAATCCCAAGACAGGAGGCCTGGCATGGTGACTAGGACAGCCTTTAAATGTGAGAGCCTGAACAGCAGTGAGTTGTTGGAGTTGGGTGCTGGAGTGTGGAGCCTGAGAGGGGGTCTACCTACAGGCCAAAGCAGAAAGAAGGTTCTCCACCTAGGGAGGACAGCCTGTCAGTGGGGAAGGAGCCAGTTCAGCATAAGACCTGAAATCAGCTGCAACCCACTAAGCTACAGGAAAAGGTGGTCAGGTGCAATATCCAACTAGTTCTCATCTGGGACTACCTTGCAGTAGATTCTAGAATCCCTCGCCCAGGGATGCCCTCTGGGCAGTTGGGTGGGAGAGTTTCATCTGGGTTCTGAGGAGGTACACCAAAGGGGACTCCATGGTCCCTGTTAAAGTTTCTGATTTTTGATCCACATTTTTGTACAGTTTTGCTGAAAAGTTGTCCTCAAGTTCTACAGTTCCTTGGCATCCCATGTACCCCTAGACCCCATCCAAATTATTAGCTGTGCATTTGGCTACTGACTTTGTTCTCCATACATTGTTGGCCAATAGCCTGTTTACCTAGAAGCATTTTCACCAAACAAGCTGGTTTCTTCCCTGGCTTTGTTCTTCGTTTGTCTCACTACGTCTGCTGTCCTTTGCCTATTATTCTACATCTGTTAAACTTAACAATTCTACTAATCATTCTGGATGCCTGTCTTGGTGCACCTGGCATTTTTTTTTGCCTTATCTTGAAGGCTGTACATAAAATGCTGTACATAAAATGAAGTAACTCTTCCAACTAATAAGTACGTAATACATTTTCAGTTTGACTGTAAAAGTGTGTTGCGAAGGTATGTACAATGACCTTGGATGATCTATGGGCTTTATTGCACCTCCAGTGTAACTTACAGCTCTACTTCTTCCTCTCCTACTCCTCTTACTGTAGGAGTCCCCCAAGGTTCTCTCCTTGAACCTCTCCTATTCTCGATCTACACGTCTTTCTTGGGTCAGCTGATAGCTTCCCATGGTTTCCAATACCATTTCTATGCTTATGACCCACAAATCTATCTCTCTACTCCTTAGCTCACCCCATCAGTTTCCACATGTATCACCGATTTACTAACAGACATATCAGACTGGATGTCGCACCACTTCCTAAAACTCAATCTATCCAAAACTGAGCTCATAATATTTCCTCCCCCATGTGCCTCTTCCCCTGATTTCTCAGTCAGGAACAATAGCACAACTATCAACCCATCCCTGCATGCCAAGGTGCTAGTTGTAACCCTGGATTCTGAACTATCCTTTCAGGCCCACAACCAATCCCTGTTCAAATCATGCCGCCTCAGCCTCCGCAACATCTCCAGAATATGCCCCTTTTTAACCAATGATACCACAAAGCTCCTAATCTCTCGCCTTGACTACTGCAACTCCCTCCTCATTGGCTTACCTTTACATAGGCTATCCCTCCTCCAGTCCATCATGAATGCTGCTGCCAGGCTTTTCAACCTTACGAACTGTTTAGTGTCTGCTACCCCTCTGCCAATTCCTCCACTGGCTTCCACTTGCCCAATGAATAAAATAAAAAATACTAACAACAACTTACAAAGCCATCCACAAATCTGCCCCCAGCTACATCACCAAGCTAGTCTCAAAATATCAACCAAACTGCTCTCTTTGATCCTCCTAAGACCCTCTCTAGTTCCCGTGTCACCTCCTCCTGTTCTTGCTTCCAGGACTTTTCCCGAGCTTCTCCCATCCTATGGAACTCCCTACCCCAATCTGTCCAAATATCTCCTAATCTATCCACCTTTAGATGATCCCTGAAATCCTTTCTGTTTAAAGAAGCTCATCCTGCTTCTAACTAGTAAACTGCCATTTATTTCCTCCATCAGCTCATCCCCCCACAGCTATTGCCTTTTGTATCACTCAACCCTTCCTCTTAAATTGTAATCTCTGACAAGCAGGGCCCTCTGTTTCCTCTTGTACCAAATTGTATTGTAATTGTAATGTCTACCTTCATTTTGTAAAGCGCTGCGCAAACTGTTGGCACTTTATAAATCCTGTATAATAAAATAATATTGTAGAACTTTTTTGGTGTCTGATAGTATACAAATGATGGACACTCAAAAATTAATGCAAAGAAAACAGTTTTATTTCCAGGATTAAAGGATTCCTTGAGCCTGATGATACCTGTGAAATAATCGGAAATCCTGCAGTAGAACAAACAAAATGTGTGCAATTGTCTCTTAAAACTTTGCAGTGTGTTTTATGGGAGTGAAGGAAATAGGGTGAGGAGGGGGAGACCTGTCTTTGAAACTGCAACCAGGTAACAATTATATGCAATCAACAAATGATAACTATGATCATAACTAGTCACTAAGATTGCTGTTGTTAGGTTTGAGAATTTTACAGAGGATTTGAAGTGGATCCATCCAGCACATTTGGTGTAGAAGGTCTGATAGTCTGTTCTTCTAACTATCATGATTTCTCTGAAAATACAGTTTTTTTTTTCTGTGAGCAACCAAAATACATGTGCTTTTAACTCGAACTAATGCAACAACCTAAATTTTACTTCGTATCCGCCTCTTGCAATGCCCTGTATGCTCAGGCTGGGATAAATGGCAGCACCAGGAGCCAATCAAGTCTTCTGTTTATGCACATGATCTGACAAGAAACATTCTGACAGGACAAGTGGGGTGGCTGCTACTACTGGTTCACTTTACAGTCATAGGGTAGGAGCAGGGAGGTGACCTAGCTTTATTGTTTACCTAAAGGAAAGAAATGTCAGGTCGTCAGCCTGGTTGTGCTGTATGTTAGAGCTGGGTAAATATTAAGCCTGGATGGACAGAAATGCAAATCCTTTTTGGCAGGTGAAACAGTTCCAATATATGTATTTCAAATGAGTATTGAACAGGAATTCAGTTTTAAATTCTGGATTATAAATGTTATCCAATGTAATATGAGATTTTAACACTAAATTAGTTCGGGTGGTTAAAGTATATGTAAACCTTCACCTTGTAAAACAACCCATTCAGTTTAAAATAAAAAGAAAAGGCAAAACATTTATGTATACAGTGCATATAAAAAACATTATAAATACTTTTTTCACCATTTTTTATCAGTGATCACATACCCTCTGTTCTCAGTTGCAAAAGGGGCTTAGAGAGCTGGGGGAGGAGAAAGAGAAGTACACTAGTCTTCCCAATGAATGGCTGTGTAGAAGGGGCGTGCCAGCAGAAGTCTGATCATTGGAGAAGAGCAGGCTGAGCTCCAACATAGCCATAAAACTGACCACGCTGTGCTCTCATGCCTAGTGTGGTTAGTTTTTAATAGGAAAGCAGGGGGACTGGCATGGACACCAGGGATTTAACACAAAAGGAGCAATACAAAGAGAACTGGATTTTTTTTGCACAAATACATGGTACACAGCGGGCACATGTGAGGAATATGAAATGTTGGGTTTACATATTCTTTAAACCAATAACTAATTTGAAAAACAGTAATCTTTCCATTTCTGTTTGTCCCAACAGAGATTTATACCTCTCTGTTTTTAATTTAAAGAAGACCTAAATGATCATTTGGACATTATCTTATAAGTTAAAACTGCCTTTTTTTGTTTTGTAAAATGTATAAATGTTGCTTACAAGTTTCAGTTGTGTTCTATCATTATTGTGATCTTTACCTGTAACAACTTGATAAAAAATTATGTTAGCAAGGAACATTCCACATTAATAATGATGCTATCCGAATTAGTGTGTGCTGTAAATTGCCTCCAGCAGTGTTCCTGTGACTTCTTGCCAGAGGCTGCCATTTTGCAGAGGCTCAGAGTCCCTGGGCAGCAGTAAATCTTTAGGGTGTCAGCATATCAACTTCAACATTATCGGCAGTGCTTAAAAATTGAGAGCAACTGAGCATGTGCAGAGCAGTGTAAGAAAGTGTATTACTGGATTTTAAACAGGACAGGCACTTATTTTTAAAGTTTTATGTAGCTATACCTGCAAAAGGGGCCAGCATGAAGTGATCTAGCAGGACTTAATTTTCTGACTAAAGTTCCACTTTAACAACATAAAATATATGTAAAAATGCTGAAAGTCCTAAAGGGAAATGGCATTTTGTCTCTCTATAAAAATTGCATTAGAACTTTGAATGTGGACATGAGGCACAGTTTGGTAACGTTGCTGTGGATGAACCTTTTCTTACTATATTGACCCTGAAACCAAGACACAAGGAAAAGAGGTGATGAGCACACATAAGGGTCCTTTTTAGATGTGCTTTGAGACAGTTGTACAACCGTATAAAAAATGCATCAAGCTTCTTAAAGTTAATGCTGGCAAGTATGAAATACACTTAGATTTGGGCAAAGGTCATCAGAGAAAAATTGGCATTTCTTCCTGAAAATGTCAACTCTTTCCTCTTATTATAAGAGAAACAAAAAAATTGCGTGAATGTGTTTTATATCAAATATTGTTGCTTCTCAGGTCAATCTTTAAACTGTTCTCTGTGTTGTGGACGTATCTTGGTCCTTTCACTATCCCTCATTCTGTAGCTTGCCATTTGTTGTCACTTGTATTTTTTTCAGTGAATCCTTTATTACATATAGCCATGTTAGCAATTACATTACATAACCGACAATAGCCTCTAATAAACCTTTGTACCTCTGTGCTAAGATGCTCTTTGCTGCTTTAGCTATTGTGATAAACAGTATACAGTGGCTGTACTGTACGTTCTTCTGACTCTACAGGATGTTGTAAGTCTTTTCATTTTGTATATACCACAATTTGGATTTTTTTTTTATTGGCAAATGTATTGTACAATTTACCTTGTTCAATTTCTGTGTTGGTTTTATATCTCAGTATCATTCACTTTTCCCAATTCTAATCTTTTTTCATTTGTTTTATACAGTCAAGCTGCCCAAAACATAGTTGTCTTTATTAGTCATATTTTTTATTAGTACTTCTGCCCTAATTGTGCTCTCATCTTCCCTGGATGCATTCTGGGATCAGGACATCTCACATATCCCCTCACAACTGCTGTGGTCCTATCAACAATGCCCACACTGCCTGCTTCCTTGTGGTCACAAGGAGAATGATTATAGAATAATAGGAGAGAGCAGAGTGAGCTGACAGTTAATCTCATCAGTCCCCTGATACTCCTTACTGTTTAATCAGCAGGCGAGGAGTGGTGAAAGAGCATCATTGTATTCCTTCTACAGTTCAAAGCTGTAGCAGTGCCATCCACCCTGGTGTGCTTTGTGGCAGAGCTGTGTAAATTTCAGGACTGGGTAGACAAAAGTACAACTTTTTTTTTTATATGTATTTATTTTGTGTATTTGGCTGTTTGTTCAGCTATGTTTTTTTAGTCACATCAGCCCTGACTAGTAAACAAATTGGTAGTAAAAAGAGGCAGCAAGGTACAGTCACTGGGGGGATTTACTAAATTTGGTGCATTCAGAATCTGGTGCAGCTGTGCATGGTAGCCAATCAGCTTCTAACTTCAACTTATTCAATTAAGCTTTGGCAATAAAACCTGGAAGCTGATTGGTTTCAGTGCAGAGCTGCAGCAGATTTTGCACACTCTAGTTTTAGTAAATAATCCCCACTGTGCAGTACTACTAAGCAAGAGTCTGCATATATGATGAGCAACAAAGGTTTTCCCTATATTCATATACAGTCAGGGGCATATCATGAAATCAGTGGGCCTATATGCAAGATCAAAAGTGCCCTAGGCAGTGATAAAGTAAAAAATATGTTGTGCAAAGCGTACCAGGGTGAAAAGTGGGTGTGGTTTAAATTATGCTTTTAAAATGGGCATGGTTAAAGGGGCTTGGCTTAAAAGCGGTGTGGTTAAATAGTGTCTGAGATGACTTACATAGTGCAGAATGTGGTAATGTTAAAGAGGGAATGTACAACGTGGAGTGTATGGTGGTGGGTAGTTTGTACAGGTAGAGAAGTGTGGAGTGTATAGCGGTGGGTAGTATGGGTAGGATGGTGTCAGTAGGGTAGTGGACGGTGTTACTAGTTCTTTATTTTTATTTTTTTTTTTATTATTTTACAATTTTATTATTTTTTTTTACTATTTAATGTTTTATTATTTTTTCAAAATGCTTTTGGGTGGCCAGTGGATGGTGCCAGTAGAGCAATGAAGTGGGTGTCAGAATTTTTTTTATTTTTGCTATTTCACTTTTTACATTTTTTTAATAATTTATTTTTGTATTATTTTTTTTTCACAATGATTTTGTGGGAGCAATGGACAGTGCCAGTAGGGACTGAATGGGGAGCACTAGTATACATTGGGCTGTCATTAGATTGGGATGAATAAACAGACCCTGTACCCCCTTATACCATGTGTCCCTATCACAGCCCCCCTTACATCAAATGTCCCCACTTTGGCTGTACTTATGAATGCTATTGCTGGAGGACAAAATAGGAAAGAGGAGGAGAGGAAGGAGAGAGATTTGGGGGAAGGAAGATAGAAAGGAAGGAAGGAAGGAACGAAAGAGAGAGAATGGTGAGAGGGAGGGAATAGATGGAGGAAAGAAGGGGAGGGAGGGAAGGAAGGAAGGAAAGTTAGGGAGTGAAGCAAGGAGAGGGAGGGAAGGAAATAAGGAGGGAAATGAGGGGAGAGAGGAAAGAAGGTGAGGAAGGGAGGAGTTGAGGAAATAAGGAAGGAAGGAAAGGAAGGAAGAGCAAGAAAAAAGGAAGGAAGAAAAGGGAGTGAGAGAATTGGATGGAGGAAAGAAGATATGGAGGAGGGATGAAAGGAATGAAGGAAAGCCAACTGCTCTGTACACAATTTCCCATCCACACATTCCTTCTCAGAAGCTGCACAGACTGGAGTGTGGGCGGGAACAGGGGAGGCAGAGCAGATCTGGGCCCTCTCCTCTGCCATTGTTGTGGAGGATGGGGGGAAGGGTTGGGCACTGTGTCAGAGAGAAGACAGGGCATCAGAGACCTGGGGGGGCCCTAAGGAGCACATGGGGAGAGCAGAAGGGAAATCCAATGCACAGTCAGGAATGATCTGTGAAGTGGTGGGGCAGTTACAAGCAGTGATCTCCTTGTACGGTTTTCAGTGAAACAGCTGGTAGCCGCGGAAGGGATAGGAGGAGACGTGGCTTCCAGCTGCTTCATGTCACCCATGGGTGCATGGTGTTCACAGCACAATGGGCCCCTCAACCCTGCACCCATACATGATACACCACTGTATACAATATATTTACTACAAGTGCAAGGCTATTCAAACAATAACCCTTATTAATAAAATTGTTAATATGATTATGGTTGCAATGGGGGTGATTTACTAAAATGGGTACAACTGTGCATGGTAGCCAATAAGCTTTTCACTTCAGCTTGTTCTTTTAACCTTTGACAATAAAACCTGGAAGCTGATTGGTTTCTGTTCAGAGCTGCACCAGGTTTTGCACTCTCAAATTTTAGTAAATAACCCCCAAAGTGTTAAAATCTTTAAGAATTGTTAAGAGAATGTAATTTCTTTAAAACGTTTAACTTGAAGAACTTGATAGGATGCATTGTCGTAATGTCGGTTAATTTTTTTTCTTACGATCAGCTGGTGAATTGTGCTTGTGGTTGGAAGTATTTTGCTACAGTGGATGTTATTCATTTATATTCTCTTCTTAAATCTAGCTCTAATTTCATTATTTAAAGAAGAAGTTGAGTTCTTTCCCCAATTCTCAATGTCACATGGTCAATAAAACACCAAAATGCAGTTGGCGGTGTGCAGAGAATGTAATAGACACTCATATATTATTTGTTAGCTTGAGAACAGCTGCAAGGCTGAGGCCATTAACTCGATCTCTTCATTACCACACTGTGTTTTGGAGCTTGGCTGACTTGTGTGCTGCCTCACTGGGTGCAAGATGAGGAACTTACACCTCAGATATTTCTAATACATTCACATACAGAAGGAGCCCTTAAAAAATTTAATGTGTAAAATGGCTGTCTTTTGAAAAAGTAAATATTTCAGTATTTGCCTCAATAAAATTTGTAACCAGTGTAATTATTTCTTATGGTGGGAAATACATCTAACACATGCACCACAAGAAACTTTAAACATCATGACCTTTAATTATTCATTGAGGTATAAATTGAAATCACAACCATTTTTAGGACTTTGTGCTTTATCAAATATTTTTCACTTTATCTATAAGAATTCAGTCGGGCCATATTGTCAAGTCCAGATCTGAACCTATGATCTCTGTTGTGTCTGGCTGTGGTGGCTGTGCCACATGAGATGCTGGACAGCTCCTTGTCTGTTGTATCTTCTGAACTTTGAGCTTTTTGCTCCTACTATGTACTTCCTGATTTGAGCCATGTCTCTACACTTCCTCTCTGCCAGATTACTGAGTTCTCTCCAGCCGATATTTTGCTTCTTTACAGTGCCTTGAAAAAGTATTTACAGCCTTTGAAATTTTCCACATTTTTTCATGTTACAACCAAAAACATAAATGTATTTTACTGGGATTTTATGTGATAGACCAACACAAAGTGGCACATAATTGTGAAGTGGAAGCAAAATGATAAATATTTTTCAAAATCTTTTACAAATAAATATCTGAAAAGTGTGGGGTGCATTTGTATTCAGCCCCCTGAGTACTTTGTAGAACCACCTTTCACTGTAATTACAGCTGCAAGTCTTTTTGAGTATGCCTCTACAAGCTTTGCACATCTAGAGAGTGACATTTGTGCCCATTCCTCTTTGCAAAATAGCAATTTTCAAGTCTTGCCACAGATTCTCAATTGGATTTAAGTCTGGACTTTGATTGGGCCATTCTAACACAGGAATATGCTTTGATCTAACCCATTCCATTGTAGCTCTGGCTGTATATTTAGGGCCGTTATCCTGCTGGAAGGTGAACCTCCGACCCAGTCTCAAGTCTTTTGCAGACTTTAACAGGTTTTCTTCTAAAATTGCCCTGTATTTGGCTCCATCCAAGATTGAACCGGCATTTGGCTCCATCCAACTTCCCATAAACTCTGACCAGCTTCCCTGTCCCTGCTGAAGAAAAGCATCCCCACAACATGATGCTGCCACCACCATGTTTCAAGGTCATGGTGTGTTCAGGGTGATGTACAGTGTTAGTTTTCCGCCACACATAGCGTTTTGCTTTTAGGCCAAAAAGTTCACTTTTGGTCTCATCTGATCAGAACACCTTCTTCCACATGGCTTCTCACAAACTGCAAATGGGACTTCTTATGGCTTTCTTTCAACAATGGCTTTCTTCTTGCCACTCTTCAATAAAGGCCAGATATGTGGAGTGCACGTCTAATAGTTGTCCTGTGGACAGATTCTCCCACCTATGGCAGGATTCTCCCACTTGACCTGTGGATCTGTGCAGCTCCTCCAGAGTTACCATGGGCCTCTTGGCTGCTTCTCTGATTAATACTGTCCTTGCCCAGCCTGTCAGTTTAGGTGGACAGCCATGTCTTGGTTAGTTTGCAGTTGTGCAATACACTTTCCATTTTCGGATGATGGATCGAAGTGTGCTCCGTATGTTCAAAGCTTGGGACTTTTTTTATAACGTAACCCTGCTTTAAACTTCTCCAATACTTTATCCCTGACCTGTCTGGTGTGTTCCTTGGCCTTCATGATGCTGTTTGTTCACTAATGTTCTCTAACAAACCCCTGAGGCCTTCACAGAACAGCTGTATTTATACTGAGATTAAATTACACACAGATGGACTCTATTTACTAATTAAGAGACTTCTGAAGGCAATTGGTTCCACTAGATTTTAGTTAGGGGTATCAGAGTAAAGGGGGCTGAATACAAATGCATGCCGTAAATTTCAGATATTTATTTGTAAAAAATTTTAAAAAGCATTTATCATTTTTCTTCCACTTCACAATTATGTTCCACTTTGTGTTGGTCTGTCACATAAAATCCCATTAAAATACTTTTAATGGACTGTGATCTGGTACTAACATGCAGCAAAACCCATATCCACCATCAGGAGCTCTAGTGAAAACCAGTTAGTACTTAAACCTTACACCTCAGATAAGCCTGCATCACCTGCCAGGGTGACTTGCTTGTGTACCTTTCCAGCTGGTCGGTGGGTGCCTCTCTCCTGTTATAGCTACTGTCTCTGAGCCTGACCCCTGATCATGACACATATAAATATTACTGAAACAATTGTAAAAATAAAAAAAATCCTGTTACTCTTAAACAATGCTAAACGGTGAAAGGTTCATTTGATCTGAAGAGAAACTAGTATACTCTTAAACAATGCTATTCTGGTAAATCACTTTAGTATATGACCACTTTACAAAATGAGAAGGACCCATATCAATCCATAAAGTAAAAGTCCAGATGGAACTTTTTTTTCAGTTTGAATAGAGTGTGGATAGGTTCTCTGTCAGAGTTTTAATTTCATTTATTGTGAATTATGTAAAGAATTTAATTGCAAATGGAAAGAATTAAAACATGACAACCGAATGTTTTGTGCTTGCCTTTTAATCAAAGCAATTTATGCAAATGAAGTTTGTCTTTCAAATATCTAGAGAGGTTGAGATACTTACTGGAGATTTAAAAACAATGAATATTGTTATTTCACCAGAACGTAACTTTGCCTTCAGTTGGCCTGGATAGTGACAAGCAGATGTGTTCACATGAACCAATTTTGAGGTTAATCAGGCTGATTTACCCCACTGAGCAGATTGTTCTATTTGTTCATTAAGTGTTCTTGCATGGCAAGACCACTTACTGTTATCTCACATATATATTCTTATTATTATAGCCAAATTTACCACCCTAACTCCTCCCACAGTTTTTACACTACATAGACAGTAATATACCGGAACATGCGGATTGTTCCCGATTGGTGTGCTATTACTTTGTGGAACGTTTCGCCGAATGGTTCACAAAATATCGGCGTTTTTGTGGTGAAATTGGTCCCATAGGAATGAATGGCGGAATGTTCAAAACTAGAGTGGGAGCTGTTACACAACAGTTACTCAAGCCACTCCATCCAGTTACTCCGCCCACTCCAGTTGTAGACTACTGGTGGAGGCAAGAACACTTCACACAATTTCCCCAGAAATTGTAGCTTTTCTAGTTAGTAATTGTTTTTTTTTAAGTCTTTACCAATTGATATGTGTGCCTCTTTCAAAATGTCTTCAGCCTTTATTAATCCTTATTTGGGCTGTTACATTACAAAGGACAGAGAAACCTGTCCTCAATGTCCACCACATTCTGCTTCTAAATAAGAATGCACATTCAAGATCAATTTGAGTTGCATCTGAAATGAGAGTTCCTTTTCAGTTGCTTCTAGTCTTCTTCTGACCTGCTTCTGATCACCTTCTGAACAAATGCCAGGGTGTACAAGCTCTTAATCATTTATTACATGGCAGAAAGATTACAATTATTCACCCTGAAGAGAAAATTCAGAATTCAACCTGTCGATTAGCCATCAGAGTAGATTATCAGAATTTGGCTAGTAGTGGATTGAATCTGCATAGAAACATGGAGGTGGATTTACTAAAGGAGCTGAGAATCTTCATGCAATTAACTGTGCATATATATTCACTTTCATTATTCAATCATAGTTACATAGTTGGTAAGTTTGACTCCAGAAGCAAGCCAACCCACTTCAACCCAATCATGTGAAAAGCAAGTTCCTATTTGCTTTTTTCATCTCCATATGATTGGGTGATTGAAGTGAATATTTACATAATTGATTGTGTGAAGATCCTCAACTCCACAATAACTTAGGCAAACAAAATGTAAGAGCGTCAATAGCTGGGCAGTATATTACCTTATTTCTCATTGCATGAAAAATGGAAATGAAACATTTGTTAAATTATAGAATTAATTTGCTCCATTTAAAAACAGTATTTTTTCACCTTTAGGTTTTTCCTTTACCGTATGCTACTTTGACCTCATTCATAGTTGCCTTGGCTGAGACTGAATGAGTTAACATCAGAGGTTTCTCAGGTGATCATTAGTTTCAGACCAATGGGCTGTTCATTTTAAAGTATCGCATTGCAGCCTCTGGTGTATAGGATCAAGACATTAGTTGAAAAGTGATGTAATGAGCCTATTTATTCCAGGTAATGTCTTGTAAGTCTACTCAAGTGAATCCTGAAGACAGATCATGTGTAGGTCTTACAATTCATGAAGACAATATGCTTTGTTTCTTGATTAAGACAGCAACTCTATTTCAGGCTGAAGATATTTGCACGGAATCTTTTAATAACCTGTGCATGAGTAGTGTAACCGTAGTAAAAAATTTGAAGGAGCAAGATAGAAATTTTTTTTCAAGAAAACTAGATGCTAACTATAAATTTGGTTTGCTTTCGAGAAAAAATGTACGTATTGTAGAGTGTATGCTGTAGGCAAAAGAAAGCTGTTAAATACATAGCAGGTTTGGATAAAATTTTAAGAGCCTGCAAATTTATTTGACTCAATAATAGTAAGATGCAATGCTCAGACAAACAATTTTTCAGAATTACAGTATAAATGTTTAAATGAAATGTATCTGGTATATGGCCAGCTTTAGCTGCACCTGCATATAAGGTGTGTGTATTATTATATGGTCACATTACTTTCGTATAAATATAAAGTTGTAAATTGCTGCACCATTCAGAAAATGCTTTGAATTTTCTCAATGAATGCAAAGCATTCTCTGATTTGACAAAGTGGAGAGCGTGAGGTCACTGCCCTGCCTCTTTGCCTTGTCCAATTATAGAATGCTTTGTATTCATTGAGAAAATGCATAGATATCTGTGAATGGCGCTTGTGCCAAGCAGACAACCTCCAATGTTCGCAATGCAGCAAGGCAACTGCTCAGCATGGGACCTGGAAGCTAGAAAAGGCCACTGTACTAGTCGTGCCTGTTGCAGTCAATTTCAGTTTCTACCGGTATTGGTCAATTTTCAGCTTCCACAGGTATTGGTTCAAAGTGGAACCATATAAAAATATCCATACCTGGAATTCTTCTTTATAGGGTAACTCCACTTTTGTGAAAAAATATAGCAACAAAAACAGTATATACAATTGCTACACAAGCCATATAGTAATTTTAATGTTATTAAAAATTATCTTTCCTTTTCAGTCTGCAGCCATTGTATTTTTTTGTAAATTTTAATACAATATGGCAACCTTGAGGCCTTCTGTACATAGTTGGTTTACAGAACTTTTCCACATATGCCATTTCGTCCTTGCGTGATTGACTCCCTGATTTTCAAAGAAGTTTGCACATAGATGTAATTAAAATTTTAGACAGCATCTGCAATAGGAATTATATTTTTGGTGAGATACTCTCTAAGGCAGGGGATCTGAAGTAAAATGTTCTTCCAGCAGAGGTCCGAGTGTCATGTTGGTGCTTTGACTCAGATCCTTAACATCACAGCCTCCTGTGCACCTCCCCATCACAGGCCCCTCATCAAAGACCCCTCAATCTCAGATCCCTCATCACAGACCCCCCCAAACACAGACCCCCCAATCACAGACCTCTCATCACCTCTGTTCACAGATCCCCCTAATCACAGACCCCCCCATCACAGAGACCCCCCACATCACAGACCTTTTATCACAGACCTCTCTTCACAGACCTTTCCTCACAGACCCCTCATCACAGACCCCCCCCAATCACAGACCTCCCATCACAGATCCCCCCCATCACAGATCCCCCAATTACAGATCCCCCATCACAAATCTCTTATCACAGACCTCTCATCAGAGACCCCCCTCTTAGACCCCACATCACAGACCTCTCATCACAGACTCCTCATCACAGACCCCCAAATCACAGACCTCTCATCACAGATACCCCATCACAGACCCTCCCAATCACAGATACCCCATCACAGATCCTTCATCACAGCCCCCCCACCAATCACAGACCCCCCCAATCCCAGACCTCACATCACTTCTTATCACAGATCCCCCCAATCATAGATCCTTCCAATCACAGATGCCTCATCACAGACCCCTCATCACAGACCCCCCCCCCCCCAATCGCAGATCCCTTAATCGCACATCCCCCCCCCCATCACAGTGCCCCCTCCATTACAAACTCCTGTGCCTTTCATAACATCACAGCACTCCCCCCCCTCCCCACAATGTCCTACCTTATTCACAGAAGATGGGAAGAATGGCAGGTCTGGACAAAGGTTGGTACTTTTCAAGTTAAAAAGCAGGTGATTGGTGGGGCGGTCCAAGCAATCATTCACTCCCTTTTGTCCAGACCTGCTGTGCTTTCCATCTTATATGAATAAGGTAGTACAGTGTGGGGAGGGGGGAGGAAGGGAGGAGAGCTGGGATGCTCTGAAAGGGACAGACCTGCCGCTCCTTCCATGTTGTGCCCTTCCTTGAGGATGATAGCGGTAGATGATTATACTGAACACAGACACTCCCATTCAGGGACCAGACTTCCAAAAATATAATGGAGTATGCATCCCCTAATACAACAAAGCTGGCTGCTCAGCAACATCCATCTCAACAATTCTTTATTGTCCATATGGCAGGATACAACAATACCACTCTAATGCGTTTCAACCAAAGCCTTACTCACAGCATCCTTCCATGTAGCCAATAAAGAATTGTTGCAGTAGATGTTACCAAGTAGCTAGCTTCATTGTATTAGAGGATTATTGCTACAATACAAAGGCATCTGGCTCAGAGCACTGATTTCAAATCTCCCAGGTAATGTGCGGTAGAGTATGTTCTCTTCATTGTTCATAGTGAAGCTTACAGCTTTTTCTTAAAAATAGAATCCAGGGCTGGATTTCCCAATAGGCGCTGTAGGCATGTGCCTATAGGCACTCTACATAGAGGAGCACCCTTCTGTATGAGTTTCCCTTCATCACCCACACTGTCCGATCACCGGAGTCTCCCCTTCACCATACCACACAACCCCACCACCAGCTTCACCTAGGACAGCACAATCTTGGGCTCTGGACACCAGACTGGAAATGACTCCACGAAGAGCTGTGCAACTTCCAGCAAAGGATAATTCGTCTTCCCCAGTATAGTGTGGTGGGTGGGTGACATGGGGTCACATGTTCTGCGGTGGGCGAGAAGGAGACAGAGATGGCAGCCTGGACGTGAGGTGTATGTGGGGGGAGAGAGGAGACTGGATACTGGTGTGTGGATATGTGTACGTGTGTCCTAATGAGGCTGGAAAAGTCAGAGGAAAGGGAATGACACATTACAACCCCCAGCAATACACAGCCTGCTCAACTACAATTTCCAACACTACATAACCTGCTGTACTACAACTCCCAACACTACATTACCTGTTGTACTACAACTCCCAACACTACATTACCTGTTGTACTACAACTCCCAACACTACATTACCTGTTGTTAGCAATAGTGGTGTGACCCTCCTGCGCTCCAAATATAGTGTTTTAAATAATACACATAAAATATATGAACCCCAAACAGCTGCTAGCATTAAATCATATACCAGTGATCAAGTGAATATAAACCATATAAATGCTGCGCTACATTCAAAATTAAAGTGAATGTGGAATCCAATAATATAAATCAATATAGTGACAATATTATGTAAATAAATATATAAGTGCTTAATGATAGCAAAAATTATCACATCAAACACCCCAAAAAAATTATAAAAACACAAACTAAAATCTATACGCATGTGCATAAATTACACATACATATAGTTATATCACACGTGCAAATGTGAAGTGAAATAATGACTTATTAAACGCACAGAAAAACAAATCTATAAATATTGAAGGTGAAAAAAATGTGAAGTGAAATAATAGCTTATTAAACGCACAGAAAGTCCAATTAAATGTTGAAGGTGAACAAAAATGGTAACGGTGTTTCCAATAATACTGCAAAGTGACCACAGGTGAACCAAATCGTGCAGGTATCTGAGTGTAGATAGAGCTTGTGAATCCAACCACCTTCTGGATTAGCCTCTCACCTCATCCCTTCGACCCTTGCGGATCAAAGAGCAATAATGGATCCCTCTCACAGATCCTCCAGGCACCACAGCCTTCCAGAAACGCTTTTCAAATTTCAATAATCCCACTCAAGCTCTTCTCCAGGTATAGGTGAAACATCAATCCCTCAGAACAAAAAGAGGAATCCTCCCATAGTGTAGTATATTTATTTGTTTATACCATAGGAACATAGGAACATAAACTTGTAGGTAGAAAATTCCACTTACATAGCAGCCAGTCCACATGAGACCCTCATGCTCTCAGATGAGGATAAATCTGTGTTGTTGGGTGTACAGCTGAATAACAGGTGTACCAAGATGGCCGCCACGCCGGAAATACGTCACCGCGCTTACGCCGACGCGTTACGTCACAATATCACGTGACTTCATCAGGGCTGATGAAGTCACGTGATATTGTGACGTAACGCGTCGGCGTAAGCGCGGTGACGTATTTCCGGCGTGGCGGCCATCTTGGTACACCTGTTATTCAGCTGTACACCCAACAACACAGATTTATCCTCATCTGAGAGCATGAGGGTCTCATGTGGACTGGCTGCTATGTAAGTGGAATTTTCTACCTACAAGTTTATGTTCCTATGTTCCTATGGTATAAACAAATAAATATACTACACTATGGGAGGATTCCTCTTTTTGTTCTGAGGGATTGATGTTTCACCTATACCTGGAGAAGAGCTTGAGTGGGATTATTGAAATTTGAAAAGCGTTTCTGGAAGGCTGTGGTGCCTGGAGGATCTGTGAGAGGGATCCATTATTGCTCTTTGATCCGCAAGGGTCGAAGGGATGAGGTGAGAGGCTAATCCAGAAGGTGGTTGGATTCACAAGCTCTATCTACACTCAGATACCTGCACGATTTGGTTCACCTGTGGTCACTTTGCAGTATTATTGGAAACACCGTTACCATTTTTGTTCACCTTCAACATTTAATTGGACTTTCTGTGCGTTTAATAAGCTATTATTTCACTTCACATTTTTTTCACCTTCAATATTTATAGATTTGTTTTTCTGTGCGTTTAATAAGTCATTATTTCACTTCACATTTGCACGTGTGATATAACTATATGTATGTGTAATTTATGCACATGCGTATAGATTTTAGTTTGTGTTTTTATAATTTTTTTGGGGTGTTTGATGTGATAATTTTTGCTATCATTAAGCACTTATATATTTATTTACATAATATTGTCACTATATTGATTTATATTATTGGATTCCACATTCACTTTAATTTTGAATGTAGCGCAGCATTTATATGGTTTATATTACCTGTTGTACTACAACTCCCAACACTACATAACCTGCTGTACTACAATCCCCATTAACATCACATCTGCAGTGTCCCCCTTACATCAGAGTTCCCCTTTACATCACAGTCTGCAGAGGTCCCCCTTGCACTATAAGGGGGAACCCTGCAGATTTTTATGTAAAGGAGAACTCGGAGAACTTGGATGTAAGGGGAACTCTGGGGACTCTTGTATAAAGGGGCTCTGGTGACCACAGACCCCCTTACTTCAGAGTTACCTTTTACATCACAGTCCACGGTGTTCCCCTTTACATCACAGTCCACAGTTTTCCCTTTGCATCAAATTCCACAGCATTCCCCTTTTCACCAAAGTCTGCAGCATTCCCCCTTACATCAGAGTTCCTTTTTACATCATGGTCTGCAGAGGTCCCCCTTGAACTGTAAGTAGGAACCATGCAGAATCCAATGCAAAGGGAAACTTTGTGCCGTCTGATGGAACTTTGTGGAGTATGATGTAAAGGAGAACTCTGACCCCAGAGGGGTTTGCTAAGTGCTGTTCAAGACTGAGATGTTGATTTATTAAGGTCAAATATGCTGTTCTCTTTGCAAGAGAAGTTGCAGTTTGCAAGGGTATTTACACCAGAGCTTAGTGCATGGTGTTAAGCTGTGCTGACTTCCATCATCCAATCATGTCCAAGCAAAAATGTTGTTTTTTATTTTCTTTGCATGTGATTGGGTAGTCTTGGCAAAGTGACACTTCATCACATTAATTAAGCTCTGGGGCAAATTGCCTTGCAAAGTGCAACTTCCTATCAAAGTGAATAGCCTGTTCACCTTTAGTAAATCAAGTCTTGGGTCTCTAAACAAGTGTGCAGATTAGATGTTCAGACTTCTCTCTAATTTGCTGCATATTGCATCTGTTCTAGGTCAGTGACTTTCCTGGGCATAGACAAGAGTATGGTTGGACACGATCGGACCTCCTAAAGATTTTTTTAAACATACACTTAGCTGTCCATACACTAGTAGAATTTTAGGAATATTTGATTTTCTTGGTTAGTGGGTTCAAATTGATGATTGTTTTTGAGTGTAGTGAAGAGAAAATGTGAGGGTGCAGAAGGTAAATCTATTTCTCAAATGAGACTGTGATTGATGAACCGTATATATTGTAATGTGCTTGTTCTTGGTACAAAAGAAAGCTGTTTAATATGTCTGGAAATCTATTCAATTAGCAGGTCTAGATAAACATTTAAGGGCCTTCAAACTCGTTTATTTGACTCAATGACAGCAAGATGTAATGCTCTGATTAACTATTTTTCAGAATTTCTGTATGAACGTTTGAATGAAATTCTTTTGTTGTATGGCCAGCATTAGTTGTGAAGTATGCATGTTCAGTGGAGGAAGGAGGGGAGAGACTGCTGAAAAGCTTCTCTGGGGCTGGTCTGATCTTGTAGGAAACAATAGTAAAGTGATTTCCCACATAGCTGATCATTCTTTCCTTGTAGATTGGTCAACCAACTGTGTCTAGTGTAGTCTATCAGCCACAATCCATACTCTTTAGGAAAGCAATCTAGTTTTTTTATGCATCCAAAGAAAAAGATGATCATCTCACCTAGAGACTTCACCATTGTCTTAAACTGACAGATCACCTTGTGGGAAAGTTAGACTAATTATGAACTGTTCAGTATCTGTCATGATGTCTCCTCCTCAACAGGTGCTAATATTTTTTGTAACTGTAATCCAGTTCTGTAAGGGTGATACCAACATTTTCTCACACTGTGATTTTTTTTTAGTAGAAAATTACTACATGTCTAGGTCATGCTGGGCTACATCAGCTTTCTTAGACTTCAAGGATAAGTGCGCTTATCCCTTTTAAATAAAGCAAGAGCAGTACTTTTTAGCTCACCTATAATGCAGAGATGCCAGATTTTACAGGATAATCTTTAAAGGGCCAGGCAAATCCACTGCTGTGGCCAGCAGGGGTCGAGTCTTAGGGAGGATAGAGGGGGTGAGGTGTGTGGCGTTCTGTTATTCCCACATAAGCCAATGCATTTTCAAGCAAGAGATAACATGCCACATTCTGAAATATATGAAGGACTTACAGAAAAAAAGGATGAATGTTAAGTATTTTATATAGCGGGTAAAATAAGTATTGAACAAGTCACCAATTTTCTCAGTAAATATTTTTCTAAAGTTGTTGGTAACAACCCATGCAATTCATACATACAAAGAAACCAAATCAAATAAGTTAAAAAATTAAGTTATGTGTAATAAAATGGAATGACACAGGGAAAAGGTTGAACACGCTAGCTGAAATTTATTTAATACTTTGTACAAAATCCTTTGTTGGTAATGACAGCTTCAAGACGCCTCCTGTATAAAGAAACTAGTCACGTGCATTGCTCAGGTGCGATCATGGCCCATTCTTCCACACAAACAGTCTTCATATCTGGACTGTTCCATGGGCCTCTTCTATGAACTCTGATATTTCGTTATTTTGGATTCAAGTCAGGTGATTGGCTGGGCCTTTCTTGCAGCTTTATTTTCTTTCTTTGAAACCAGTTGAGAGTTTCCTTGGCCTTGTGTTTGGGATCATTGGCAAGATAGCAGCAGATTTTTTATCAAGAATGTCTTGGTACGTTTTTCCATTCATCTTTCCCTCAATGACATGAAGTTTGCCAGAACCGTATGGTGAAAAATAGCCCTATACGATGATGTTCCTACCTCCAGACTTCATTGTTGGTATGGTGCTTTTGGGGGGGAACATCAACAAGACATTTCTTTTCACACAATTGCTGCTCACTGGATATTTTCTCTTTTTTTGGACCAAAAAATCTCTGTAAAGAGATGGTTGTGCGTGAAAATCCCAGTAGATCAGCAGTTTTTGAAATACTCAGACCAGCCCATCTGGCACCAACAACCATGTCATGTTCAAAGTCACTTAAACACCTTTTCATCCCCATTCTGATGCTCAATTTGAACTTCAGCAAGTCGTCTTCACCACATCTACACGCCTAAATGCATTGAGTTGCTGCCATGTATATGTGTACCCTTTAACCTTCAATGCGGTTAGTGCTGAAGTTCACAAACAATAAAGAAATACCAGCCAGGCAAAATCTGATACTTTACCCATTGTTTACTAGTAATGTATACCTGATTGTTCTCTTCTCAAACTTTTATTGCTTATAGTTTTTAACCCCTTGACGCCGAGCACATGCAAATATGAGGCCTCTCAGCATCTGGGCCTTGACGCCGAGCGGCCACATATTTGCGTGCAATTAGAAAATACATATGTGCTGAGAGTGCACGCCCTGCGCGCTTCTAGCACATACAGTTGTGTTTAAAATAATAGCTGTGTGTTGAAAAAAGTGAATAAAGCTCAAAATCCTTCTAATAGCTTTTATTTCCATACACACAAATGCATTGGGAACACTACACATTCTATTCCAAATCAAAACATGAAGAAAAATATATCAAATTTTTGTTGTTCCTCTAAAAAAATTGAAGAAAAGTGAATATTAGACTGTTCAAAAAAATAGCAGTGTTTGTATTCTTCTTTACAAACTCAAACATTCACTATATAAACTGAAAAATGTTTGAAGATTTTGCTTTCCTTTGAATCACTTAATTAATATTTTGTTGTATAAGCACTGTTTCTGAGAACTGCTGTATATCTGTGTTGCATGGAGTCAAGCAACTTCTGGCACCTGTGAACAGGTATTCCAGCCCAGGATGATTGGACTACATTCCACAGTTCTTCTCTATTTCTTGGTTTTGCCTCAGAAACTGCATTTTTGATGTCACCCCACAAGTTTTCTATTGGATTAAGATCCGGGGATTGGGCTGGCCACTCCATAACGTCAATCTTGTTGGTCTGGAACCAAGATGTTGCACGTTTACTGGTGTGTTTGGGGTCGTTGTCTTGTTGGAACACCCATTTCAAAGACATTTCCTTTTCAGCATAAGGCAGCATGACCTCTTCAAGTATTCTGATGTATTCAAACTGATCCATGATCCCTGGTATGCGATAAATAGGTCCAACACTGTAGTATGAGAAACATCCCCATATCATGATGCTTGCGCAACCATGCTTCACTGTCTTCACAGTGTACTGTGGCTTGAATTCAGTATTTGGGGGTCATCTGACAAACTGTCTCCGGCCACTAGACCCAAAAAGAACAATCTTACTTTCATCAGTCCACAAAATGTTGCACCATTTCTCTTTAGGCCAGTCAATGTGCTCTTTGGCAAATTGTAACCTCTTCAGCACATGTCTTTTATTCAACAGTGGGACTTTGCGGGGGCTTCTTGCAGATAGCTTGGCTTCACATAGGCGTCTTCTAATTGTAACAGTACTCACAGGTAACTTTAGACTTTCTTTCATCTTCCTGGAGCTGATTGTTGGCTGAGTCCTTGCCATTTTGGCTATTCTTCTATCCATTTGAATGGTAGTTTTTCGCTTTCTTCCACGTCTTTCAGGTTTTGGTTGCCATTGTAAAGCATTTGCGATCATTTTATCTTAGCAGCCTATCATTTTCTGCACTTTTTTATATGTTTTCCCCTCTCCAATCAACTTTTTAATCAAATCTTCTGAACAATGTCTGGAACGACCCATTTTCCTCAGAATTTCAGAGAGAAATGCACTGTAACCAGCATGTACAACATTTGCTGTCTTCCTTCCTTAAATAAGGGCAATAATTGCCACCTGTTTTTCAAAGAATGAATGACCTCACTAATAGAACTCCACACTGCTATTATTTTGAACATGCCCCTTTCAATTAGTGATTCAATTCCACAGAATCAGCAGCATGCATGTCATGACTGTTGGGTCTGTTGGATTTCTATTACTCTACTACACCTGCTAGTAAATTATTTGCCATGTAGAAATATAATTTCTACCAAAAACAGTGATTGATCAGTTTAGTGATGTCTGACTGCTATTATTTTGAACACAACTGTATGTCTGTGGCTCACAGAAAGGTCCCAATCTCCCCTTTTGATCGGGACCTTTTCCGATCATGTGACCGCTGTGACAGCGAATCATGGTGGTCACATGACCCTAAAACCCTGCCCGCCTCCCAGCTTCTGAAACTCTTAAAGGGCAGGGAGACGCCAGCGTGAAGTGGTTAAAGTCTGCTATTTTAAAACCTCCTACTGACGTCACTCAAAGAGATGTTCATCCTCCGTAGCGATGTGACCCTAGTGATAGGGTTTCTGTGTTTAGGCTGCAAACTACAACAGAAAAACATGCACTTTCTACCCTTTCAAAATGGCTACATATCAAGCGGGTACCTTGTCCATTCAGTCTCCTGCTGGCATTTGAAAAGATTTTGCCCAGACCATGGTCACTTCTGTCATTCTTGTTAATTTCTGAAAACTAGGCAACCCTACCAAAACCTGAACTTTCAGAAGTTATTAAATCAGTCAGTTAAGAGCAATGCCTCCCAATTTAGTGGGACCTCTACAAGACAGGACTCTGAAATATATACTTCCACACAGGGGCGGACTGACCATTTGGAAACTCGGGCACTGTCCGAGGGCCCGGGGTCAGTAGGGGGCCCCATGAGATGCCCCTGGTACCTTTTTCATAGTCTTTTTTGAGTTTGGGCAAGGACACAGGGGCCCCATGATCCCCTATTGCCCGGGGGCCCCATGAGTTGTCAGTCTGCCCCTGCTTCCACATAGGTCAAGGTTATCCTTGTTATCCTTGATCACCTGGTCTTGAGTTCGCCTTTTATCTATATCGTAACAGTATTTTCTGCTTTAATAACATCAGTTGTGCCTTACTGACAGTTTTTTTCTTGGTTAAAATTTTATATTTCTGGTACAGGTCACTGCATAATAAAACCAAAATCCTAAATTTTATATTTTTTAAGTTTGTTAGACCTTGGCTGAACACAGCAGGTCCCCCTCGCTCTTACTTAAGGTTCTACTTCAGCTGGGCAGGAAAATTCACAGGAGAAAAATGAGAGCTTGTCAAAATGAAAAATTAAATGCTGCACATTGTATATCACAGCAACCTTTGTCTTAGCCATCGGATGACTGAATGCATTGCTGTAGTTCCCTGTCAATAGCTGGTCACATAAAACCAAGTGTTCCAAATTTATATTGAAATTGATGTTTTTGTTTTACACAACCTTCAAATGTTTTACAATAATAAGGTTGAGAAATTGGTAATTACTTAGCCTATTGCTTATTTAAAGGACTAGGTCTCTTATTTGTGTTATTTAAAACAAACAAAAAAAACTGGAATTGGCAGCAGTAAAGCAAGAACAAGACACCAAGTATACCCAGGAACAGTCCAAGTAGGTTTGCCAACATTTTTATTTGACAAGTCAGAACACACAGTTTCAGTGGAAGAGGAGTTTTTACAGCTAGTCCACAGCAAGTCCAAAACAAACAAAACATCTGCTCGTCCGAGTCACTAAATAAACTCAGGTCACTTCATAACTAACAGGGTGCCCCCAATGGGTTTCTTAACACAAACAGGCAGTAACTGTGCCTTTTTAAACTTCTGTCAACACCCAGCCCAGACTTTGAACCCAACAGAAGGCTCCTACAGCAGAGAGAGCAAAAAAGAGCCCTGAACTTGCATATACAATGACTTGTGATCTGCTGAGACTAATAATGAGGCCTGGCTACCTGGTAAGATGTGGACCTAAGAATGGAGGCTGTATCCTGCACAAAGCTCTACAAAGCCTCTCGGTTCCAGGACCGGAAACAAAAACTGTTAAGGTTCTGAGAAAACAAAAAGTTTGTTTTCTCCATATCAGTCTCAAACCCTGGATCCCCTTACCATTTGTGTGTAATAAACCTAGGTGTCAAATGCGCACTGTCCATAATAAAGCTAGCCAGTGCTATAATTTATATTATATTCACTGTCATAAAGAAAGATAAATTATTGTCTAAGAGCAGTTTTTAGCCTTGGCATTTGTTAATTTATCTATTTTCTTTTTTTAGAGATATCAAACCGGATAACATTCTTCTAGATGAACAAGGTAAGCTTAATTAAGAAAAAAATCATATTATGGTGAAATAATCATAGCTGTATACAGCGGTATAACATTCAAGGGTAGCAAAGACAGCAACGTTACCTGGCCTATTGTTCTAACACAAACCCTGACTCATGGATGCTTTTCTTTTTCCCATTTGTAGCACTAAGAAAGCATTGTTAGGCTGTTTAACAGTTGAAAAAGACTTCCTTTCAATTTTGTTATATTGTGAGGAATTAGTAACCGTGATAAGTGTATTTATTAATGTGCAGGTGCCATGTACCCTGTCTCAAAGAGGAGATTACCTACACCTCTAGCTGTATATATTACAACAATTGTATTGCTTGTAGGTTTTGACTTTCATAAAAGTTCCTTTTTACTTTAATATATAGTATATACTGTATATGTTTTTTTCTTTGCTTGCTACAAATTTAGCCACATGTGTTTTAAGTGCCTAAAAATGACAAATATTATTTAGTTTCCATTTATTTGAAAATATGGTGACCTTTCTCAGTCCCAGCACTCAAACTGTATGTATTTTGTGTATTTTGTAGCTACTGGACAGTACATGGCAAAAACTCTGGCTTATCAGGAAAGGGGTGCAGTTTCACATCATCATGGTTTAAGTATAGGAAATACCAACTGACTTCTCAAAGATGCTGAAAGGGATAGTCCCACAATGACTGTTCTTGGCTGTCATTGTGGGGCTAATAAAATGAAAATGTAATCTCATGTTGGCTTATGTAGGAGTAGCTTGGTTATGAAGATGCATTGCAACAGTTCCCACATTTCTGCATTGATGGAAAAAATTGGTAATGAAAGTTTGTGGTGCAAGTCCCAGCATTTTCATCCATGAGGGCCAATATGTGCACACAGCTGTTATACTGAGTAAAAGGGAGCAGCTTGTACTTATGCATATACTCCACAATACCATCAACTAGTGAAATCTCTGCATCCTGTTAATTACACTTTATTGCATTAGTTGTATTGAATTCCCTGCAGTTGTATTGATTTGCTATTTTCTACTGTATTCTGCAGCTTAAAATGAAACTTAAATTATATGTAATTTCCCTGTGATTCCCACACCTCAAACACGCTGCATTTTTAGATGCGTGTGGGTGCCATTAAGAATGAATGGCTGCCGGTGGTCGCATTACTGTTTAAAATATGCAGTGTGGCATCAGATCATCAAGTTGTCAACATTCCAACTAGTCCTGTGAAACTAAGAGGAGTTTTGCTCTGCAAAACACTCAGTAGACATGACCCAAGTAGGTACTATGTTGTATTATGTTGTCAAACAATTTGGGCAGAGAGTGAATAGACCTATTCCTTTAATAAATGTAGCTTAGTTTAAAAAAAAAAAAAACTTTCCATAAGCCATAAACCCTAGCCCCCTCTTTATTGAAGATTATGATGATATTCTATGTTAAAGTAATAGTGCAGCGCTATAAATGCACGTTATCAATCATAAACGCATGTAAAGTCAACAAAGTGCAAATAAGTGCAATAATGATGTAAACTGGTAAATGGTGCTAAATAAAGTTCATATAATCATTCCTGAATAATGGAATGTCCTTCGTGTGAGAGTACCAACTCAGAGAGTGCCTATGAATGGCATATGTGGTTTATCCTTGACAAACAGTAGTGCATTAATTCGTGAAAGGTAATCCACCCTTGGGACGGGTGTACACTCACCAGAACAAAAGTATTAATGCGCATGGGTTATACACATCACACATCTGGGGGTGCAGCGGTATACTGCTCCATCCAGCTCCATCCATCAGGGTGGGTGCCAAAATGGTCCTGGGGAGGAATTAACTCAATTTAAAATATCCACGTGTAGTAATAAAAATAATAGCAAAGTGAGTACCAAGATGGCCACCGCTCCTCAATGGCGTCAGCATGGCGTCAGCAATAGGGCTCAAACAAATGCGTTTCGTGTACCAACACGTCCTCAGGGGTGCGCCATTGAGGAGTGGTGGCCATCTTGGTACTCACTTTGCTATTTTTATTACTCCACATAGATATTTTAAATTGTTACTCGTGACCATTATAATAAAGTTCTACACTATTAAGCACCTTTCTGGCTCCTGTGGCTGAGCTAATTCCTCCCCAGGACCATTTTGGCACCCACCCTGATGGATGGATAGATGGAGCTGGATGACTAACCCATAGCTGCTAGCATACCGCTGCACCTCCAGATGTGTGATGT
This sequence comes from Staurois parvus, assembly GCF_062004578.1. Classification (NCBI taxonomy): domain Eukaryota; kingdom Metazoa; phylum Chordata; class Amphibia; order Anura; family Ranidae; genus Staurois; species Staurois parvus. The sequence goes on along the minus strand of NW_028317929.1, from coordinate 5,920,036 downwards.
GTATAACCCATGCGCTTTAATACTTTTGTTCTGGTGAGTGTACACCTGTCCCAAGGGTGGATTACCTTTCACGAGTTCATGCACTACTGTTCGTCATGGATAAACCACACGTGCCATTCATAGGCACTCTCTGAGTTTGTACTCTGACACGAAGGACATTCCATTATTCAGGAATGATTATATGAATGTTTTTTAGCACCATTTACCAGTTTACATCATTATTGCACTTATTTGCACTTTTTTGACTTTACATGCAGTTATGATTGATAACGTGCATTTATAGCGCTGCACTATTACTTTAACATATTTCTATTCTGGGACTGTTGCCAATACCCTGAGTGCTAGCTGCTACCTTCATATCTATACCTATATTTATATTTATCTTGTGTAATACCATTTTAGTAGTCTATATACATTTATCAGCGCTTGCTTTATCATTATTTTTGAATATCTCAATCTAAGATGATATTCTGTTGCTAAATTAAAATTGATTTCATGCATAGAGTTGGTACTCACAACTCCATTAGTAATATGATCCTACACTTACTAAGTGGGCTAAGCAAGAAAACGGATAGAACCACCTTTCTTTGTCGTCCCACTGAAGTCACATAACGCCATTGAAGGATCTTTAGCACACTGGGGTCTAGCTTCAACTATGGCGGCATTAGAAGTATAAGAATGTCTATCATCTTATTGAGTTGCCACCACACTACAGCCCATGAGACACAGTACCTAATATATGAGGACAGTTGGCTGCAGAGCAATAATATGAAAGGTATGGCACAATGATTAAGAATAATGATTGCCTTGACTTCCATTTTAATTAATCATGTAGCAGCAGCTGATATATACATGTGCTCATATGCTAGTTCTCTCTTTAACTTTATGACTTCATAAAAGTCTTTACATGGTCAGTTAATCGAAAATCCTGTTAACATGTAAAACCTTTTCACTTTATTGGCTATTACAATCTTTGTTCTTGAAATTTTATGAAACGTGTTGAAGAATAAAGACACTTTCACTGTGTAAGAAACTTTTGCTTCACACTTCCTTAATTCATTATTGTCTAAAAAATCATGTCATTTATTGTACAGATATCATGTTATGAAATATGGACATCAGACAGAAATAAAACATTTTTACCACATATAATGAAAAATGACTGTAGAAAAGTAGACTTCTACGCAATTGTGTTTGGGCAAAGGGCTTTACAACATCTGTCAACTTTTAACTGTTATTGAGATTTAATTGCTACAAAAGTAAAACACAAATATATGGGCTAGAAAAATCATCACTGAAAGCCCTAAATGTGAAGTTTTAAAATAGTTTAGTGTAAATCTGTGACGAAAGCAATACTCCTAATACTGGGTCTCAATAAAAGAAAAAAATATTATACACTCACCGGCCACTTTATTAGGTACACCCTGCTGGTGCCAAGAAAATATCCCCCACACCATTACACTACCTCGCTTTCATGTTGTTTGCACCAAATTCTGACCTTGCCTGAATGTCGCAGCAGCCAGTCTGCCAATTCTCCTCTAACCTCTGACATCAACAAGGCATTTTCATTCACACAACTGATGCTCAATGGATATTTTCTCTTTTTTGGACCATTCTCTGAAAACCCCTAGAGATGGTTGTGTGTGAAAATCCCAGTAGATAAGCAGTTTTTGAAATACTCTGACCAGCCCATCTGGCACCAACAACCATGATACGTTCAAAGTCACTTAAATCCCCTTTCTTCCCATTCTGATGCTCAGTTTGAACTTTAGCAAGTCGTCTTCACCACGTCGACAATGCCTAAATGAATTAAGTTCCTGCCATATGATTGGCTGATTAGCAATTTGTGTTACCAAGCAATTGAACAGGTGTACCTAATACAGTGGCCGGTGAGTGTATCTGTTTATTATATGACAGATGTAATCCCTGACACATGCTGCTTAAACTAAGAAAATGTTATTAACATACTTATTTCAGGTGTAAAAAGGAGAGGTAAAGAATGAATGAATACATTCGTATTATCTAATCTTTGCTTGAGTTTGTGATGTATGCATTGTGACAGGTGCTTACTTCAAGTCAACTCTGTGGTGGAAATTGCTCATGCATCTGTCTCTCAGTCAGTGTACATCTATTAAATATTCATGCCCACAGATACACAGGACTCTAGTGGGACTGTCTGTCTGAGTGATTTCCACAAAGTTCACACTGAAGTCATAAGACATTCACCATAAAGGAATATCTTAGCAAATCTTATAGTACAACTTATCATCAAAACATACAGCAAGCTTCCCTAGCATAGCACCGTGGTCCCGTGAGCCCAGAATGAGTTTCTATTCTCTTTAGTAACATTGACATTTTTACAGATCACAGCTCTCGGGCATGATGTACAGTGTTCCTGAGATTTAGATAAGCTTTTGTTCAGGGAATGCCACTTACAAAGCATGAAAAGGACAGCTATACGTCTTTTAATGTTGTGTGTTCTGAGGTTCAAAATTACCAAGTAAAGTATGTCCAGCCATACTTCTTTATTTATTCATGTACATATTTATTTAAAGAGGTTGTGTAGGGAATTGCAAAAATGCCACAATTAAATGGTAATATTAAATTTCATTTTAAGTGAATTTTTCTTAAGCCCATCTGCACCAACATTTTTATGTCAATTTTAAGTAGAGTAGGCTTTTGGGTTAGGATCTGTTCATTGCTGTCTGTGACCTCACTAGTACAAGACGTGAGGGAAACATTGGCCAGCACGTCATATATGTCCGTAAACAGGCTAGACCAAATGTTTCTATTAAAAAAATAATTTTTAAAAGCGTGTAAACAGTCAGGATTAATACAAAGAGAAAGAATAGAGCCACCACACACCAATGAATTCACTTTAGCCCCATTTTTTTTGAACAAGCAACCACCTATGGGACTTCCTTCTAATGCGTTTCACCCAACAGGGCTTGCTCTTACATGCAAGCCCTGTCAGGTGAAATGCAGTAGGAGAGAAGTCTCATAGATGGGGATTGTTTTCGTGGTTGCTTGTGCAAATAAACCTAGACCTTGTTCAGGCTCTTCCTGTAAAAGGGTGACCAACTTCTGTCCTTGTCTTCCAGTTGTGCCACTTTTGTTACCATTAGGAAACCAGCTCTGAGAAATGGCATGCAGCTATCACTAGAGATGGCTGAAGATCAACAACACAGAGATGCAACAAAGGATGGATGGAAAAAAGTGAAAACAAGTAACTACTGTTATTACACAGTGCTTTAGAAAACTAAATATTAGTGAGGGCATAGCTCTACATTAAAGCGGAACTATACTCGCCGTGGCTCCAGCAATTAAGCGTTCTGGAGCTCCCCGCCCAGCTGCTGACATCTTCGGTTGGTCGGTTTTTGGACCTTAATCGCCAGCCGCTTTCATTGGCTGGGTGGGGATGATGTCATTCCTGTGCATGCGCAGGTCCTCAGTCAGATTCTGCATTACCAAATTTTCACAGTGAGCTGTGCCTGCGCAGCTCACTATACAAGGGCAGATAGGCGGGTAACTAGCTTTAATTCAGAAGAGACACAGCATGTCTCTTCTACATTACAAAACCTGCCTGTTCGCCGATTCTACTTTAGGGTCAAATGGGTAAAATGTGTGTAAAAACTTAACAGGGAACATTTTCTTGCTTGAATTTCCTTTTTAAAAGGAAGGTATTTATTTGGCAAAAGCCCACAGTGGGAAAACAAGTGGATTTACATGGGATTGTACATCTGTGATCAGATTGGCTGGTGGTAAAGGGGGGGGGGGTTTAGCCAGAACATATTTTAAAATAGTGTTAATCCCTAATTATTATAAATCTTCACTAGAAAGCATTTTTTTTACTAGTTTTTATGTACCAAACTATTTCTAGCACATTGTTATATTCTCCTTATCTTGCTTTGGAATATCACAGCTGGATAACAGGGCACCATCGATTTGTCTGAAAGGCCTATTAATGGGTAGAGGACACCACTGATATGTCATACCATGAAAAAGGCTTTATATTTTTCATTCTGCACAGACAGGAAATATTCACAGTATATAGGAGCTCAGTATGATTAAAGTTGTAGAGTGATGTAGAAATACTACATGTACTGCAGTAAGACAACAAAAATAAGAACAAAAACAGGAATATATAAATTTTTTGAGTGAAGAGAAGTTGAGAGACAAGAATGTGAACAGTTTGGGACTTGTGTACCTGCATTTATTAAAAACGCATTTGTCATTCATCTGGCACAGCCTAGGGCCTCCCTTCTGTGATTTATTTAGGGGAGTGCTTAATACTTTATAGCTCTCTGTCTAGTTACTGCTCATATTTAGTGTTAGGGAGCATTAGGGCTTGTTCACACTAGCTTTGCTCAGTAAAGAGTGATCCACATGCAGAGAGCATTTGACAGGAGTCACCTCCTCACCACTTGCTTGAATGGTTGCAGACTGATGCTATTCATTTTAATGAGTTGTGTTCGGCAGGTGTTAGGTGCCAAAATCAGCAGGGCTAGTAAGCATCAGGCCGAAACATGTGTACACCCCCGGCTGCTTCCTCTGCAGCAAAGGGGGTAGCTGTTGGGATTGCAGTAAAAGCGTGGCTCAACCACAGGGTTCTACCCTCCCAACCATTAGTGTGAATGAGCCCTTAAGGTTTTCATACCTCTGCTCACTTTCACCTATCACCCAACCATCAGCTTTCCTTATTGGGGGGGCAGTGTTTAGTGCGCTGACGTCATCATGCTGTCTCGTGCCGAGCAGTAGCTTTCTGTGTAAGTGTTTAACTGGCTTGTTGTAAATTTCTGTTTTGGATTGAAATGTATTGGCTTTTATTTAATAAAGTGTTTTAACCTACTGGACTATGAGAGCTGTCTTTACATGAATTATTGTGGTGGATTGAGCGGATGTCAGATCTCGAGCAGCATTACTCATCCTTTAATATAATGGTTAATGCAGGCTCTTAAAAGACAACTGTTATGCAGATCTAGGAGACGTGTGGAGCTGTGCGGGAGAGATCCCTTGAATATATTGAGCACTACATAGCAGTGTGTTGGGGTATGAGGTTTGGTAAGCCTCCCTTTTAATTTTTGGATGAAGAAAGAAGCACGAAGTGATACTGGTGGATTTTTTCCAATTTCTTGTCTGCTAATTGAGTGAAACAGAGTGCAAAATCGGCTGCAGCTGTGCATGGTAGCCAATCAACTTCTAATTTCAGCTTGTTCAATTAAGCTTTGACAAAAAACCTGGAAGCTGATTGGTTTTTATACAGAGCTGCCCCAGATTTTGCACTTTCCAGTTTTAGTAAATCAGCCCGTTTATTTTATTTCACACTTTTTTCACCTGATCACGTGGGGTGAATACTTGCTCTTTAGTTCTTTAAGGAGGGGAATTCATAATATCTCACTGTGGATTTCATATTACAGTACTTTCACCGTATGAATTTTATGGTTTTGATTAGTGTTATTTTATAGGTTTTTTTTTTAATATTTATGTATTTTGCACCAATTGCACTTTAACACATGGTTATGAACTTTTGGTCACTATTTTGAATTGGCAAAACTGACACTGTATATTGGTTTATACTTTTTTTTTTCAAATCTTTTTTTTTTTGTCCCATTGGGGATATTTTTTCTCTTCCTGACCCAAAGACGTAACAGGAAGAAAATAAATCTCTCCATAGCGTGGGCAAATATCTTCTTACCCACTTGCCTGCTGGGCACTTTTATCCTCTTCCTGCCCAGGCCATTTTTCAGCTTTCAGTGCTGTCACTTTGAATGACAATTGCACAGTGATGCAATACTGTACCCAAACTAAATTGTTATCATTGTTTTTGAGACAAATACAGTTTTCTTTTGGGGTCTTTATTTTTTCCTAAACAAACAAAAAAATAGACCAACAAGTTTGAAAAAAAAAGTTTTTCTTAGTTTCTGTTATAAAGTTTTGTAAATAAGTGATTTTTCTCCTTTACTGATGTGCGTTGATGGGGCTGCACTGATGGGCACTGATAGGCTGCACTGATGGCCACTGATGAGGAGGCACTGATAAGGCTGCACTGATACGCAGCACTGCTGAGCACTGATAGGTGGCACTGATAGGCGGCACTCATGGGCACTGATAGGCAGCACTGATGAGCATTGATAGGCGGCACTCATGGGCACTGGCAGACATCACTGAGAAGGCACTGATAGCCAGCACAGATGGGCACTAAAAAACAACACAGATGGGCACTGATGGGCACTGAAAGCCGGCACAGATGGGACTACACTGATTATCAGGGCACCGATGACCAGTGCTCTGATGATCAGTGTAGATGTCTCCCTGAGAAATGCCACTTGCCGCGATGTGAGCGTGAGGAGGGAACTGCTGATAACTGGCATTTCCTATTTACACTGTGATCAGCTATGATTGGCAGATCAGGCAGAGACAGTAGGCAGAGGCAGAATCCAGAGAACAAGCCGAGGTTAGAGCAGATAGCAAACAAGTGGAGTCAGAAGCAAGCCGGGTCAGGATTGAAGGTCAAACACAGAAATCAGGATATACACACACAGAAGCTGCAGATCAAACAGCAATTATCCAGTTCAATAACTCCATTTAACTAGGCAGTTTGGCACCAGCCTTGGTGACAGGTGCGCGCCCAATTGCGTGAGTGTGCGTGCCTACACATATTTGTGCACATATGCCTGACCAGTTGCCGGTCTGCGCATGTGCATGTGTATCCATCGAGAAACTTCACCTGCACTATGGGCAAGCCTTCCCTGACAAAGACATATCAGAATATGTAATTCAAAACATGAAGACAAGAAATGGTAAATTTAGGCAATAACAGAATTATTTTACAGTCTCTTCTTATATGGAAAAACATTTACACACAACCTACATTATATTCACTCGTTCATATAAACATGTTCTTTCTTAAAGCGGAGGTCCATCTGCAAAAAAAAGAAATAAAAGTCAGTTGCTACAAAAACTGTAGCTGCTGACATTTAAAATACAGCCACTTACCTGTTCCTTGGTCCAGCGGTGTCCTCACCACCACTGTTTTCACCGGCCGTCTTCTCTCCCTGGTGCCGAAATCTTTAGTGTGGTAACCCGGCTGTGACAGCTTGCGGCTTCACAGCCGGGTGCCCACTGCGCATGCATGAGAAGCATTGCACTTTGTAAATGGCACCGTAGTCTTCTGGGACCTGTCATGTGTCCCAGAAGACTACAGGGATGGAGGGGCAACTTCCGCTTCTGATCGCCTAGGTGATCACAGCGGAAGTGGGAGCGAGTACCTGTCAAATTCGGGTACCCACTCCCCAAAGGTGCCAATCCTTAATGGGGAATGAGGGACAAAGCATTAAAGCGGAACTTCCCCTTTTGGGTGGAGCTCCGCTTTAAGACACTATTACCAATTTAATTTCTAGACTAAAGCATTTTTCCTTATTAAAGGAAAATCACACCTTATCTATAATGTGCTAGTATGAATAGCATGACAGACTTGTCTGTCAAGCATTCCCTTCCAGTGCAGTGATGGGCACTGGCATTGCCATCTTCTCTCTGTCTCCCTTCATTGGCCTGGCTGTGATAACGTCACTCCTGCACATGCACACTGGAAACACATCATCATGGCACAAAACAGTGCCAAAAATGTACATTGAACTCTGCATTTGTGGCTCTGTGTACATAAATATTTTATGGTCATCCCCATCTGACTTCTTGAATGATGACCCCATCACAATTGATCCCAACATGGTTTCTACATTTGAACTGGTTGATCTTGAGTCTGACAAGAAAATACGAGCTAATAATGTTACACTCAACACTTCTGTAAATTCAAAGACAAGGCTGAGTTATCACCCTTTTAAAAGGTTTTTGAAATGGTCTTCTGTTGTTCAAGCTGTCATATGACTTATTCAAGCTGCTGCCTTCCCCTCTGAAGAACGTGATTCAAAGGGAGGCAAAAAGGACTAGTGCATGTTTCTGTCTTCCCCTCTAAAGATATAGTCATGGACTATTTTCTGTTCCATCTTACAGAGACCAATAACGACTTTACAAGTTTTACACTGTGTTAATGTTTTCAATACTCATCTTGTTCTCCCATTTCTTCTGCCAGGCACAGGGGCGGACTGATAACTCATGGGGCCCTCGGGCAATAGGGGATCATGGGGCCCCTGTGTCCTTGCCCAAACTCAAAAAAGCCTATGAAAAAGGTACCCGGGGCATCTCATGGGGGCGCCTACTGACCCCGGGCCCTCGGGCAGTGCCCGAGTTTCCAAATGGTCAGTCTGCCCTAGCCAGGCATGAGCATTGCCACCTTCTCTCAGTCTCCCTTCCAGGTTTCAAACCTACAGCCCGTTTATTGCCTTGGCTGCAATAACATCACTCCCACTCATTCACACTGCAAACACATCATCATGGCACAGAAAAGTACCATAAATGTACAGTGAGCTGCGCATTCAAGGCTCTGTGTATACATACTGTACATTTTATGGTCACCCCCACCTGACTTGAATGATAACCACATTACATTTCACGCTGATTCTACATTTGAACTGGTTGATCCTGAGTCTGACAAGAAAATCTGAGCTAATAATGTTACTCAACACTCCTGTGAAGTTAAAGACGAGACTGAGTTTTCACTCTTTTAAATGCTTTTCAAAATGGTCTTCTGTTGTGCAAGTTGCTGCCTTCCCCTCTGAAGAACTTGATTCAAAAGGAGGTAAGATGGACTGGTACATGTTGCTGCCTTCCCCTCTGAAGAACCTGATTCAAATGGACTTCAAAGACTTGAAGGTGGGCAAAAGGACTGGCTCAAATGGTTACATGGAGCTGTACTATACAAAACTGGTGGACGTTTTTGACCCTCACTTGGCTGCCTTCAGCTTTATCCCTGAAACTATTAACTGCCAATATTGTGATGCTTTTTAAACGTGACCATAATCATTTGTCTTTAGTCAGTTTTAGGCCTATTTCTCTTATCAATATTGATATGGAAATTCTCATAAAAATCCTAACCAACTGTCTAAATTATTTTTTGACTCATTTAATTAAAAAATACCAGGTTGACTTTGTTCTGTGATGACAGGCAGGAGATGCCATTCACCGGGTTCTATATTTGCAGCACCTAGCCCACCATCACTCTATGGAATCAATACTCTTACCCCTCGATATAAATAAGGCGTTTCACACTCTATCGTGGCCTTATCTTATGAGTGCTCTGTCATTATGGGTTTGGTCCCTCTTTCTTGTGCTGGATAATGGCTCTATATGATTTCCCTCAGGCTAAACTTAAATACTATGGTTTTGAGTTGTCTGTTTTCCCGATACGTAGGTGTGCTTGCCAAGGTTGCCCTCTCTCCCTACTTTTACTTATTTTGGCATAAGAACCCTTGGCGGAGGCTATCCTTATTCACCCAGACATCACAGGCATTGATGTAGCAGCCTCCTTCCATAAAATGTTGCTATTTGCTGATGACCTACTCATGACCTTGACTTCTCCTAGAATCTCCGTACCAAATCTATTTTCTGTCTTAGACACCGTTGCCTGGCTATCCAGACTCTGCGTTATTCCTCCAAGTCCAGGGCAATGTCTATAAATCTTTCACCCTCTGAATTAGCTGATCTGAAAATAACCTTTCCCTTTCAGTGGTCCACCATTTTGCCATACCTGGGAATTCGGCTCTCCTCATCCTATGAGGGACTCTATCAGGATAATTTTCCTCCTCTATATAGAACTTGACTGAACTATTGTCCTCTTGAACCCAATTTCCATTGTCCTGGTTTGGCAGGATTGCTGCAGTTTGCATGTCCTACCTTCCGAAACTGTTATATACCTTTTGTGTCTTACCAATTTCAGTTCTTTCACATATTCTATACATACACCAATGCAAACTACTGAAATGTGTTTGGGGATCTTTCAGACCCAGAATTAACAAGGAGGTCCTGTTCGCTCGTAAGATCAATGGCGGTCTCTCAGTCCTGAACCTTCAGGTTTACTATTTAGTGGCTAACATCGCTCCTCTGTTTCACCTCCATGAGACCAACCACCTTCTCCTGTGGGCCTCTATGAAACTTGTAGATTCTCACCCTACACCCTTATCCTCGCTGCCTTGGTGTGGGGTCCCCCCCATTCATACCAAGCTCTTTGGGTCTAGTATGGATTTTGTGGGGAACACCCACGCGAAAATTTTAAAACAAAATGCAATGGGGGTCCCCCCAAAATCAGACCCTTATCCACTCATGCAGCCCCGCATGTCAGGAAAGGGTGGGGACAAGTGAGCACCCCCCCTCCTGAGCCATACCAGGCCATATGTCCTCAACATGGGGGGGTGCTTTGGTGCAGGGGGCCCCCCAAATCACCTTGTCCCTATGTTGATGGGGACAGGGGCCTCTTCCCCATAACCGTGGCCGGTGGTTGTGGGGGTCTGCGGGTGAGGGGGCTTATCGGAATCTGAAATCTTTAACAAGGGGCCCCCAGATCTTGCCCCCCCCATGTGAATGTGTATGGGGTACATGGTACTGCTACTCATTCCCAAAAAAAAAGTGTAAAAAATGACAGTAGAGAGTCTTTGACAAGTCCTTTATTAAAAACAAAAATTTTAAAAATTGCCACTGCTGACCCGGAAAAAAAACCCAAAAAGCGCTCCGCTTTCAACTCTGGCTCCCTCAATGTTCGACATCTAGTCCAACCCTGCCCTTCGAATATGGGACCATGCGTACCTGATTTCACCCCATCTCCCATTGTTACACTTTCTCCAGTGCCCACTGTTTCCCCTGGGACTCAAAAACAGTTTTCTTGCTGGGCTGATTACAAGTTTTTTATATCCACTCCCTTCTTGCTAACACTAGGATTTTAACATTTGATGCCCTTAGGTCCTCACATGACATTGTGTTACAAGAGAGGTATCCTAAACTTTGTCATTTTATTTCCCAAATCCTCAGATCTCAGCCCACTCCCTATACAATGACGTTCTTACAGACACCGATAATGACTTTACAAGATTTACAGTATGTTAAAGGTTTGCAATATTCTTCTTTTTCTCCCATTTCTTCTTAATCAGGTGTTTCTGGAATAGATTCCTTACTCTATGTTTGAACTTGAATCCCGCTCACTTGTCCAATATTTGAAATAATAGATTTTGACAGGGAGTATCATGTTACACATGCATTATTTGTGTGCCGTTAATAATTTTGTCCCTACCACACTTTATTGCAAGGGGATGCTCTTTGTAGTTAGTCCCACCCTTCTTCTACATGCTTTAGCCTCCTATCACTATGTGTATTGTGTTCTGCTTGAGCTAGGCACACAGTGATTTTTCTGACCTATCTGACGTTCATCTGCTATGATCTGCACAAGTTGTGGATTAATGCTTTCTATGATCTGCAAGATGTCATTTGGTTTGAGTCATCCAGGGTGGGGGGCATTTACTATATTTGGGTCACTGAGAATCTGGTGCAGCTGTGCATGGTAGCCAATCAACCTCTAACTTTAGCTTGTTCAGTTAAGCTTTGACAATAAAACCTGGAAGTTGATTGGTTTCTCTGCAGACCTGCACCAGATTTTGCACAGTGCAGTATTAGTAAATAACCCCCACTGTCTGCCAAGCTACTGAGAATGTTAGTTACGCTATCTCTCCACAACTGTATCAGTTATAGAGATCATACTTTTAGTGTTTAGATTGTGAAAGCAGAACAGTATATCACATATGCTTTTGATTGTATTGAATATTATAGTAATTGATGTAAAGGTGTATGTAAAGTATAGGGGGGTACTTTGTCCATTTGTCCTGGTGACCTTTGTCACTGACACAGAAAAAAAGAAAAAAAAATGGGAAATCTAACATTTAGAGTTGTCACCAAAGCAGGAATTAAGGGAAAATCCTCCCAATTTTAATATCTTTTAATGTGACACACAAAACAATAATGAACAAAACAAAAAAAAGTATATCAATTGTCAGAACAATATAAATAAACAAAATATATTTAGAAAAACAGTAGTAAAGGGGAAGAATGAGCTAATAATTTATAATTATATAATAATTATTTTTTTAATTATATAATATTATTTTTTCTTACTTAGCAGATTGCTTTCACTAATGTCATATACAAATCAAAGCTCATCAAATTGATCTACAGTACAGATGAATGCACTGTAAATACAAAAGTAACCATGTGTGTCAGAAACTCTGTGTACTTATTTTTTTTTTAATAGCATCTGCTGAAATAGCTGTTGTATTTACAGAACAACTCCTGACTATTATTATTATTATTCCAGCCTTATAAAACACTTTTGTTTGTCAGGGATTTTACTCTATTAGAAGATGTTGGAGAAACAGGCTTTTATAACCAATGTTACCAAACACCTATTTAACTTAATATACTGTCATTACTTTATTATACCAACTGGCTGGCTGTGAAATCCGCTTTTATAGTATACAGCATTTTAATGGTTTTAGAGAGAAAATTACACTATACACAATAGTGTGCAATTAGTGGTTTACCAGTTCATAATGTATTTTTGAAGTTATAAAAAGCTGTGTTGGACAATGTAATCTTCAATTTCTAATTTAGAATGTCGCTACGCTTTGTTTTTCCCACCTTCACATAAGGGATACAATACTTTATCCTTTTGTTGATAAACCACCCCTATTCTTTATATTTCTAGTGAAGATGAAGAAACGTTATACAATTACCATGGTCTGTGCTTATTTACAATGCACCAGGCATGATTGCTATGAGCTGTAGCCTAATTTTCACCTAAACAATAATTAGTTATTAGAAAGTAAAGAATTATTAATGTTTTATAAAGTCATTCAAAAAGATACACTTTATATACTGTATATATATAATATCAGGTGCCTCCATGCTAAAGAACATTGTATTTGTGTATAGTTTGTAATTGTATATGTACAAGGGGTAGCTTTATTATCTTAACCACTTTCCGTCCGCCCTATAGCAGAAGTACCGCTACAGGGCTGCACGGGTGTGCAAAATCACGTATATACTGTATATGTGAAGCTAGAGACAAGTTGTATAGCGAGCGCTTACTGTGATAAAGATATAATAAAAAAGCTGCTAGAACACCAAAAAGGCAACCAACATAACCTTCCAAGATAATATATAGACAAAAAAGTGCAGCGCTAGTGAAAGTATCAACATTCATTCAGTATATAGAATAGAAAACAAAAAAGAAGACATAAGGTCATAAGATCGATCATAAAAGTTCGATGTTCAATCCAGTGTCCATGAACATGCAAAAGGGGTACGGTGTGTCAATTCTACCCGGTCTCCTCTGCAGATCAGGGTGAGTGATCCAAGTGTGAGCAGGGAATATATATTAATTAAATGCGCACTCACCAGAAGTGCGTCAAAAATACGCATGCAAGCAGTTTCCTCTCTTCAGATGCATCTAGGTTCTCCACACTCTCTGGTGAATCCCGCGTTCCCTAGTTCTCATTGGTCATCCCTCCTGGTCAGGTTCCATGGTACATAAGGCACTCATACATCTCTGGAGTCCCTCCTTAACCTTGGTGCTGTGAAAGGGTGGTGCTCATGAAGAGCCCAATAAGGGACATCACATAGCGTGATACTGCATAAACACTTTATTCCAAAATGACACAGGATAAATGAAAGTACTGACCGCAAAAAGGGTAAGATGTCCAGGTGCTGTAGCCCCCCTAAAATTTTGAATTTATAATATGGCTTCAGAAATTTGTAGTGATAAAAGCTGGAGGGTAACGTGTATTGCGCATAGAACTAGAAGCCAATAAAATTTCAACTAGTATAATTTTTACTGTGGGTTTAAAAACAAAAGCTACAATCTGATTAAATGCTATGAAAAAAAGATACATATCTTTCTCATAGTTGTTATAAAACTGCTCCATTGTGTTTTTTTTACCTTTATGCATTCTATTAGAGATGAGCGAATCGAAGTATCCGAAGTGGAATTCGAGTCGAATATCGGAAAAATTTCGATTCGTGCCGAATCCGAAAAACAGCCTAATTCGGACGCGCGAATCGAAATTTTTCCGAAAATGGCGGCTGACATGTGCGGCGACGGAGCGGGGATGTCGGGGAAGGCGCGCAGACAAGGCGCGCTGCCCCATAATGCATTCCTCAACGACATGTGATCGCATCAGCCAATCAGCAGCCAGCCAGCCAGCACTGTGTAATGGTCGAGGTATATATAGCGGCCATTTTGGAAATCTTCATTTGCCTGCAGTCATTGAACAGAGGCAGACCGCTCTGTACTAGGGACAGGGACAGAGTTAGGGCCACAGAAACGAGAATTGGGGACAGAGAGAAGTTACTTAGGGACAGAGAACCATTACTCAGGGACACAGACTTGTTAATGAGGGCCACAGAATCGTTATTTAGGGACAAAGAAACGCTAGTTAGGGCCACAGAATTCATACTCAGGGACAGACAGAATTGTTACTCAGTGCCAGAGAATTGTTACTTAGGGCCACAGAAACGTTATTAGGGCCACAGAATTTTTACTCAGGGACAGACAGAATTGTTACTGAGTGCCAGAGAATTGTTACTCAGGGACAGACAGAATTGTTACTGAGTGCCAGAGAATTCTTACTCAGGGCCACAGAATTCATTCTCAGGGACAGACAGAATTGTTACTCAGGGACAGACAGAATTGTTACTGAGTGCCAGAGAATTGTTACTCAGGGACAGACAGAATTGTTACTGAGTGCCAGAGAATTGTTACTCAGGGACAGACAGAATTGTTACTGAGTGCCAGAGAATTGTTACTCAGGGACAGACAGAATTGTTACTGAGTGCCAGAGAATTGTTACTCAGGGACAGACAGAATTGTTACTGAGTGCCAGAGAATTGTTACTCGCACAGACACAAAATTGTTACTTGCACAGACACAGAATTGTTACTCGCACAGACACAGAATTGTTACTCAGGGCCACAGAATTCATACTCAGGGACAGACAGAATTGTTACTGAGTGCCAGAGAATTGTTACTCAGGGACAGACAGAATTGTTACTGAGTGCCAGAGAATTGTTACTCAGGGACAGACAGAATTGTTACTGAGTGCCAGAGAATTGTTACTCGCACAGACACAAAATTGTTACTTGCACAGACACAGAATTGTTACTCGCACAGACACAGAATTGTTACTCAGGGCCACAGAATTCATACTCAGGGACAGACAGAATTGTTACTGAGTGCCAGAGAATTGTTACTCAGGGACAGACAGAATTGTTACTGAGTGCCAGAGAATTGTTACTCAGGGACAGACAGAATTGTTACTGAGTGCCAGAGAATTGTTACTCAGGGACAGACAGAATTGTTACTGAGTGCCAGAGAATTGTTACTCAGGGACAGACAGAATTGTTACTGAGTGCCAGAGAATTGTTACTTGCACAGACACAAAATTGTTACTTGCACAGACACAGAATTGTTACTCGCACAGACACAGAATTGTTACTCAGGGCCACAGAATTCATACTCAGGGATAGACAGAATTGTTACTGAGTGCCAGAGAATTGTTACTCAGGGACAGACAGAATTGTTACTGAGTGCCAGAGAATTGTTACTCAGGGACAGACAGAATTGTTACTGAGTGCCAGAGAATTGTTACTCGCACAGACACAAAATTGTTACTTGCACAGACACAGAATTGTTACTCGCACAGACACAGAATTGTTACTCAGGGCCACAGAATTCATACTCAGGGACAGACAGAATTGTTACTGAGTGCCAGAGAATTGTTACTTAGGGACAGACAGAATTGTTACTGAGTGCCAGAGAATTGTTACTCAGGGACAGACAGAATTGTTACTGAGTGCCAGAGAATTGTTACTCGCACAGACACAAAATTGTTACTTGCACAGACACAGAATTGTTACTCGCACAGACACAGAATTGTTACTCAGGGCCACAGAATTCATACTCAGGGACAGACAGAATTGTTACTGAGTGCCAGAGAATTGTTACTCAGGGACAGACAGAATTGTTACTGAGTGCCAGAGAATTGTTACTCAGGGACAGACAGAATTGTTACTGAGTGCCAGAGAATTGTTACTCGCACAGACACAAAATTGTTACTTGCACAGACACAGAATTGTTACTCGCACAGACACAGAATTGTTACTGAGTGCCAGAGAATTGTTACTCAGGGACAGACAGAATTGTTACTGAGTGCCAGAGAATTGTTACTCAGGGACAGACAGAATTGTTACTGAGTGCCAGAGAATTGTTACTCAGGGACAGACAGAATTGTTACTGAGTGCCAGAGAATTGTTACTCAGGGACAGACAGAATTGTTACTGAGTGCCAGAGAATTGTTACTCAGGGACAGACAGAATTGTTACTGAGTGCCAGAGAATTGTTACTCGCACAGACACAAAATTGTTACTTGCACAGACACAGAATTGTTACTCGCACAGACACAGAATTGTTACTCAGGGCCACAGAATTCATACTCAGGGACAGACAGAATTGTTACTGAGTGCCAGAGAATTGTTACTCAGGGACAGACAGAATTGTTACTGAGTGCCAGAGAATTGTTACTCAGGGACAGACAGAATTGTTACTGAGTGCCAGAGAATTGTTACTCGCACAGACACAAAATTGTTACTTGCACAGACACAGAATTGTTACTCGCACAGACACAGAATTGTTACTCAGGGCCACAGAATTCATACTCAGGGACAGACAGAATTGTTACTGAGTGCCAGAGAATTGTTACTCAGGGACAGACAGAATTGTTACTGAGTGCCAGAGAATTGTTACTCAGGGACAGACAGAATTGTTACTGAGTGCCAGAGAATTGTTACTCAGGGACAGACAGAATTGTTACTGAGTGCCAGAGAATTGTTACTCAGGGACAGACAGAATTGTTACTGAGTGCCAGAGAATTGTTACTCGCACAGACACAAAATTGTTACTTGCACAGACACAGAATTGTTACTCGCACAGACACAGAATTGTTACTCAGGGCCACAGAATTCATACTCAGGGATAGACAGAATTGTTACTGAGTGCCAGAGAATTGTTACTCAGGGACAGACAGAATTGTTACTGAGTGCCAGAGAATTGTTACTCAGGGACAGACAGAATTGTTACTGAGTGCCAGAGAATTGTTACTCGCACAGACACAAAATTGTTACTTGCACAGACACAGAATTGTTACTCGCACAGACACAGAATTGTTACTCAGGGCCACAGAATTCATACTCAGGGACAGACAGAATTGTTACTGAGTGCCAGAGAATTGTTACTTAGGGACAGACAGAATTGTTACTGAGTGCCAGAGAATTGTTACTCAGGGACAGACAGAATTGTTACTGAGTGCCAGAGAATTGTTACTCGCACAGACACAAAATTGTTACTTGCACAGACACAGAATTGTTACTCGCACAGACACAGAATTGTTACTCAGGGCCACAGAATTCATACTCAGGGACAGACAGAATTGTTACTGAGTGCCAGAGAATTGTTACTCAGGGACAGACAGAATTGTTACTGAGTGCCAGAGAATTGTTACTCAGGGACACCTAATCGTTGAATTAAATAGTATGTCAGACAACATGCAGAGGAGTGGCAGAGGAGGCAATGTTTTAGGAGCGAGCAGACGTGGCAGCAGAGGAAGGGGTCGAGGCAGCAGTATTCGCAGCCAGAGGCCAGTGCTCCCGGTGTCATCCAGCGGTCGTGTCTCCACCGACAACCCTGCCGTCATTGATTGGTTGGCTCGGTCGTCTTCCTCTTCCCAGGTCACCTCTGACACCTACAGCCAACGGTCGGTGGGTACGTCAGACACAACCGTTAGTTGGCATGGCCCGGGACCAAGCCCACTGAAATCACGTGTCCTCTACCTGCCCCTGTCCTTTGCTGTTCCCTCACCAAGCGAAGTATCGCATGCTGTGGGCTCAGCCCCACTGTACAGTGAGGAAGAGCTAACAGAGGGCGGTCAGGAACGGGGGGAGACATCGGCCTTTTCAGCAGCCAAGCGAACAAGTACTGGCGAGGAGAGTGGCTCGGTAGCCGGTCTAGAGACAGGTCTGTCTCCTGACCCAGACGCAGCCGAGGGGGCTAGTAGTGAGGCGGAGACCCTACTTGATGATGAGGAGGTTGATCGCACTTGGCAGCCTCGTCGTCATCAGGCAATTTCTTCCGCATCATCAGGAGAAGAGGGTGGCAGCTTGGCAGCGAGCAAAACAGTCGGTGGGTTGCCCAGGAGACAGCAGCAGGGTCGCATCAGTGTCAGTGGAGCCAAACGTCCACGGAGTAGAGCACCAGCTCCACTGCAGCCTACCACCACGGCCAGTAGTGGTGCCGGTGCGCACGGAGGAAGTAGCAGTCAGCCAGTGAAGAGTAGCGGGGGCAAAGTTTCCTACTCGGTGGTGTGGCAATTTTTCCTCAAGCCGCCCGAGGAAGTAAACGTAGCCGTATGTCGACTATGTGGCCAGAAATGCAAGCGTGGCCAGGGGGCCCATGTTGGGACTACAGCGTTGCGTCAGCATATGCAGCGTCACCATTCGGTGGCCTGGGAAAACCGTGATAAACATACGGCGGTTCTGCCAGCCCCAGCCCCCGCTCCATCACCCGCTCCGTTACTTGCTCCGTCACCCGACGTCGTCAATCGCCCTCTATCAGCCAGTCAAGGCTCCAACACCTCTGCTGAGGGGAGTTGTCGCTCATTGGCATCTTCCGCTCGTTCAGATGCTCCTTCTCCTGCTACTCCTCTTCTCGGATTCCGTCAACAGTCTTTCTTGGAATCCGTATCCAAGAGACAACAGTTTGCGAGCACGCACCCGACGGTGCAAAAGCTGAACGTCCTCCTGTCCAAGTTGCTGGTGCTGCAGTCCCTCCCTTTCCAACTGGTGGACTCAGCACCTTTCCGAGAAATGATGGCTTGTGCCGCGCCGCGGTGGAGAGTGCCAAGCCGTCATTTCTTTGCCCAAAAGGCAGTGCCAGCCCTGCATTCACATGTAGAAGAGATGGTGGGCCAGTCTTTGAGCATGTCGGTCTCTGCCAAAGTGCACGGCAGCGCCGACGTGTGGAGCTGTAACTACGGTCAGGGACAGTACATGTCATTTACGGCCCACTGGGTGAACGTGGTGCCGGCACAGCCGCACCAGCAACTTGGACAGGTCACGACGCTTTTGCCTCCACGTTTGCACGTCCTTGGTCCAGCAAGCATGTCCGCCTCTACCACCTCTTTTTCCGCCGTGTCCTCAGCCGCCACCCCCGTGCCAAGTCCCATTACCCGACCGGCATATCACATGTGCAGGGCGCAACGGTGTCACGCTGTGCTGCACCTGGTATGCCTTGGCGAACGTAGTCACACAGGGGAGGAACTGCTGAGTGTAATGAACAGAGAAATCGACAGATGGCTGTCTCCGCGCAAACTAAAAATCGGAACCATGTTGACTGACAACGGAAAGAACATGGTGTCTGCTCTGCGTCAAGGAAGGTTGTGCCATGCGCCATGCATGGCTCACGTGTTCAATCTGGTTGTCAAGCGGTTCCTAAAATCCACCATCCCACTGCAAGACATCCTTAAAATGTCACGTAAACTGTGCATGCATTTCAGCCATTCCTACACCGCAAAGAACACCCTCATTGAGCTGCAGCGGCAGAACGGAATTCCACAGCATCGCCTGATCTGCGACGTTGCAACAAGGTGGAATTCAACCCTACACATGTTAGACCGCCTTTACGAGCAGCGAAAGGCCATCACCGATTTCCTGATGTTACAAGCGGATAAAGGTACTCCCCTGTGTAACTTAGATGTCAGCCATTGGCAGCTCATGCGTGACACCTGCCGCTTGCTCAGGCCC
Organism: Staurois parvus; assembly: GCF_062004578.1. Classification (NCBI taxonomy): domain Eukaryota; kingdom Metazoa; phylum Chordata; class Amphibia; order Anura; family Ranidae; genus Staurois; species Staurois parvus. The sequence continues at coordinate 5,900,251 of NW_028317929.1, read as the reverse complement.
TTTGAGGAGGCCACGCTATTCGTGAGTCGGCAGGACTATGGGATGAACGACGTCATTCCTCTGTTGCACGTCCTGGAACAAATGCTGTTAACAATGGCTGGTCAGGGTGCGGTAGACGTGGCGCACAGATGTCAACGCCACATGACCCCTGTGGGGGCAGGACAGGAAGAAGAGGAGGAGGTAGAGGAGGACATTTGTGCTCAGGAATTATTGAGTGAAATGGGTGGTTTTTCCACTCAGCGGACAGGAGTGGAGGAGCAGGAGCATCTGGTAGAGGAGGAGGAGGAGGAGACAGAGGACCCAGACGCACCGTGGCAGTATGCTGTGGAGATGGAGGCAGGGAGTCCCTCGCATTCCTTGGCACAAATGGCCCATAGCATGCTCGGTTGCTTGCGTAGCGACAGCCGAATAATAACCATCAGACAGAGGGATGACTTTTGGCTGTCCACCTTGTTGGACCCTCGCTACCGGTCCAAAATGGTGGCCTTTTTCACACCTGCTGAGAGGGAGGCCAAAATTACGTACTATAAAAACCACCTATGTAGTCAGTTGGTCTCTGCCTTTGTGCGCCAACGTCCATCCTCAGACACTGTGGGCCCTGTGCGCTCGCGTTCCGCTGGCATGGCAGCAGGGGAGGGGTGGGGTGGTAGGAGCAGTGGCAGCTCCACCAGCAGTGGCTGCCTCAGTCTGCAGTCGATGATGAGTAGCTTTCTTCACCAGCGCAGTGAGGAAACTACTAACCAGCCGCAGCAGCAGCAGCAGCATCAGGTGGACCTGGAGCAGGAGCTCAAACAACAGGCTTGGGCCTACTTGGACAGCACCCTGCCAACCGAGGTAGACAATCCCCTTGACTACTGGGCAACGAAACTTGACCTTTGGCCCCAACTAGCTGAATTTGCCCTTGAAAGGCTGTCATGCCCGGCCAGTAGCGTGGCATCGGAGCGCGTGTTTAGTGCGGCAGGAGGTATTGTAACTCCGCGGAGGACACGACTGTCCACCCAAAGTGTGGAGAGACTCACGTTTGTGAAAATGAATCAGGCGTGGATTAGTCTGGATTTCAAACCACCAGTTCCTGACACAACTGACTAAATCCGCCATGAATCATGCCTCAAACATGTGCCACTTTGAGGTCTCCTCACACACTGCTGGTGTGTTGAATTTTTTGACATAGGGTGCTGGCAGATTATGGGCCTCCTATAGCTGCTGCCAGGCCCCTAATCTGCCATAGGCCCCTATATACCGCTTCCTCATGCTGCTGCCAGGTCCAGAGTCTCTCATGGGTCCCTGTACGGCCTCCCATTGCTGCTGTCTCCATCGCCACACTCTGCTGCCATGTGCCACTTTCAGGTCTCTTCACACTGCTGGTGTGTTAAATTTTTTGACATAGGGTGCAGGCAGATTACGGGCCTCACATAGCTGCTGCCAGGCCCCTAATCTGCCATGGGCCCCTATATACCGCCTCCTCATGCTGCTGCCAAGTCTAGAGTCTCTCATGGGTCCCTGTACGGCCTCCCATTGCTGCTGTCTCCATCGCCACACTCTGCTGCCATGTGCCACTTTCAGGTCTCTTCACACTGCTGGTGTGTTTAATTTTTTGACATAGGGTGCAGGCAGATTACGGGCCTCACATAGCTGCTGCCAGGCCCCTAATCTGCCATGGGCCCCTATATACCGCCTCCTCATGCTGCTGCCAAGTCTAGAGTCTGTCATGGGTCCCTGTACGGCCTCCCATTGCTGCTGTCTCCATCGCCACACTCTGCCATGTGCCACTTTCAGGTCTCTTCACACTGCTGGTGTGTTTAATTTTTTGACATAGGGTGCAGGCAGATTACGGGCCTCACATAGCTGCTGCCAGGCCCCTAATCTGCCATGGGCCCCTATATACCGCCTCCTCATGCTGCTGCCAAGTCTAGAGTCTGTCATGGGTCCCTGTACGGCCTCCCATTGCTGCTGTCTCCATCGCCACACTCTGCTGCCATGTGCCACTTTCAGGTCTCTTCACACTGCTGGTGTGTTTAATTTTTTGACATAGGGTGCAGGCAGATTACGGGCCTCACATAGCTGCTGCCAGGCCCCTAATCTGCCATGGGCCCCTATATACCGCCTCCTCATGCTGCTGCCAAGTCCAGAGTCTCTCATGGGTCCCTGTACGGCCTCCCATTGCTGCTGTCTCCATCGCCACACTCTGCTGCCATGTGCCACTTTCAGGTCTCTTCACACTGCTGGTGTGTTAAATTTTTTGACATAGGGTGCAGGCAGATTACGGGCCTCACATAGCTGCTGCCAGGCCCCTAATCTGCCATGGGCCCCTATATACCGCCTCCTCATGCTGCTGCCAAGTCTAGAGTCTGTCATGGGTCCCTGTACGGCCTCCCATTGCTGCTGTCTCCATCGCCACACTCTGCCATGTGCCACTTTCAGGTCTCTTCACACTGCTGGTGTGTTAAATTTTTTGACATAGGGTGCAGGCAGATTACGGGCCTCACATAGCTGCTGCCAGGCCCCTAATCTGCCATGGGCCCCTATATACCGCCTCCTCATGCTGCTGCCAAGTCTAGAGTCTGTCATGGGTCCCTGTACGGCCTCCCATTGCTGCTGTCTCCATCGCCACACTCTGCTGCCATGTGCCACTTTCAGGTCTCTTCACACTGCTGGTGTGTTAAATTTTTTGACATAGGGTGCAGGCAGATTACGGGCCTCACATAGCTGCTGCCAGGCCCCTAATCTGCCATGGGCCCCTATATACCGCCTCCTCATGCTGCTGCCAAGTCCAGAGTCTCTCATGGGTCCCTGTACGGCCTCCCATTGCTGCTGTCTCCATCGCCACACTCTGCTGCCATGTGCCACTTTCAGGTCTCTTCACACTGCTGGTGTGTTAAATTTTTTGACATAGGGTGCAGGCAGATTACGGGCCTCACATAGCTGCTGCCAGGCCCCTAATCTGCCATGGGCCCCTATATACCGCCTCCTCATGCTGCTGCCAAGTCTAGAGTCTGTCATGGGTCCCTGTACGGCCTCCCATTGCTGCTGTCTCCATCGCCACACTCTGCCATGTGCCACTTTCAGGTCTCTTCACACTGCTGGTGTGTTAAATTTTTTGACATAGGGTGCAGGCAGATTACGGGCCTCACATAGCTGCTGCCAGGCCCCTAATCTGCCATGGGCCCCTATATACCGCCTCCTCATGCTGCTGCCAAGTCTAGAGTCTGTCATGGGTCCCTGTACGGCCTCCCATTGCTGCTGTCTCCATCGCCACACTCTGCTGCCATGTGCCACTTTCAGGTCTCTTCACACTGCTGGTGTGTTAAATTTTTTGACATAGGGTGCAGGCAGATTACGGGCCTCACATAGCTGCTGCCAGGCCCCTAATCTGCCATGGGCCCCTATATACCGCCTCCTCATGCTGCTGCCAAGTCCAGAGTCTCTCATGGGTCCCTGTACGGCCTCCCATTGCTGCTGTCTCCATCGCCACACTCTGCTGCCATGTGCCACTTTCAGGTCTCTTCACACTGCTGGTGTGTTAAATTTTTTGACATAGGGTGCAGGCAGATTACGGGCCTCACATAGCTGCTGCCAGGCCCCTAATCTGCCATGGGCCCCTATATACCGCCTCCTCATGCTGCTGCCAAGTCTAGAGTCTGTCATGGGTCCCTGTACGGCCTCCCATTGCTGCTGTCTCCATCGCCACACTCTGCCATGTGCCACTTTCAGGTCTCTTCACACTGCTGGTGTGTTAAATTTTTTGACATAGGGTGCAGGCAGATTACGGGCCTCACATAGCTGCTGCCAGGCCCCTAATCTGCCATGGGCCCCTATATACCGCCTCCTCATGCTGCTGCCAAGTCTAGAGTCTGTCATGGGTCCCTGTACGGCCTCCCATTGCTGCTGTCTCCATCGCCACACTCTGCCATGTGCCACTTTCAGGTCTCTTCACACTGCTGGTGTGTTAAATTTTTTGACATAGGGTGCAGGCAGATTACGGGCCTCACATAGCTGCTGCCAGGCCCCTAATCTGCCATGGGCCCCTATATACCGCCTCCTCATGCTGCTGCCAAGTCTAGAGTCTGTCATGGGTCCCTGTACGGCCTCCCATTGCTGCTGTCTCCATCGCCACACTCTGCTGCCATGTGCCACTTTCAGGTCTCTTCACACTGCTGGTGTGTTAAATTTTTTGACATAGGGTGCAGGCAGATTACGGGCCTCACATAGCTGCTGCCAGGCCCCTAATCTGCCATGGGCCCCTATATACCGCCTCCTCATGCTGCTGCCAAGTCCAGAGTCTCTCATGGGTCCCTGTACGGCCTCCCATTGCTGCTGTCTCCATCGCCACACTCTGCTGCCATGTGCCACTTTCAGGTCTCTTCACACTGCTGGTGTGTTTAATTTTTTGACATAGGGTGCAGGCAGATTACGGGCCTCACATAGCTGCTGCCAGGCCCCTAATCTGCCATGGGCCCCTATATACCGCCTCCTCATGCTGCTGCCAAGTCTAGAGTCTCTCATGGGTCCCTGTACGGCCTCCCATTGCTGCTGTCTCCATCGCCACACTCTGCTGCCATGTGCCACTTTCAGGTCTCTTCACACTGCTGGTGTGTTAAATTTTTTGACATAGGGTGCAGGCAGATTACGGGCCTCACATAGCTGCTGCCAGGCCCCTAATCTGCCATGGGCCCCTATATACCGCCTCCTCATGCTGCTGCCAAGTCTAGAGTCTCTCATGGGTCCCTGTACGGCCTCCCATTGCTGCTGTCTCCATCGCCACACTCTGCTGCCATGTGCCACTTTCAGGTCTCTTCACACTGCTGGTGTGTTTAATTTTTTGACATAGGGTGCAGGCAGATTACGGGCCTCACATAGCTGCTGCCAGGCCCCTAATCTGCCATGGGCCCCTATATACCGCCTCCTCATGCTGCTGCCAAGTCCAGAGTCTCTCATGGGTCCCTGTACGGCCTCCCATTGCTGCTGTCTCCATCGCCACACTCTGCTGCCATGTGCCACTTTCAGGTCTCTTCACACTGCTGGTGTGTTAAATTTTTTGACATAGGGTGCAGGCAGATTACGGGCCTCACATAGCTGCTGCCAGGCCCCTAATCTGCCATGGGCCCCTATATACCGCCTCCTCATGCTGCTGCCAAGTCTAGAGTCTGTCATGGGTCCCTGTACGGCCTCCCATTGCTGCTGTCTCCATCGCCACACTCTGCCATGTGCCACTTTCAGGTCTCTTCACACTGCTGGTGTGTTAAATTTTTTGACATAGGGTGCAGGCAGATTACGGGCCTCACATAGCTGCTGCCAGGCCCCTAATCTGCCATGGGCCCCTATATACCGCCTCCTCATGCTGCTGCCAAGTCTAGAGTCTCTCATGGGTCCCTGTACGGCCTCCCATTGCTGCTGTCTCCATCGCCACACTCTGCTGCCATGTGCCACTTTCAGGTCTCTTCACACTGCTGGTGTGTTTAATTTTTTGACATAGGGTGCAGGCAGATTACGGGCCTCACATAGCTGCTGCCAGGCCCCTAATCTGCCATGGGCCCCTATATACCGCCTCCTCATGCTGCTGCCAAGTCTAGAGTCTGTCATGGGTCCCTGTACGGCCTCCCATTGCTGCTGTCTCCATCGCCACACTCTGCTGCCATGTGCCACTTTCAGGTCTCTTCACACTGCTGGTGTGTTAAATTTTTTGACATAGGGTGCAGGCAGATTACGGGCCTCACATAGCTGCTGCCAGGCCCCTAATCTGCCATGGGCCCCTATATACCGCCTCCTCATGCTGCTGCCAAGTCTAGAGTCTCTCATGGGTCCCTGTACGGCCTCCCATTGCTGCTGTCTCCATCGCCACACTCTGCTGCCATGTGCCACTTTCAGGTCTCTTCACACTGCTGGTGTGTTTAATTTTTTGACATAGGGTGCAGGCAGATTACGGGCCTCACATAGCTGCTGCCAGGCCCCTAATCTGCCATGGGCCCCTATATACCGCCTCCTCATGCTGCTGCCAAGTCTAGAGTCTGTCATGGGTCCCTGTACGGCCTCCCATTGCTGCTGTCTCCATCGCCACACTCTGCCATGTGCCACTTTCAGGTCTCTTCACACTGCTGGTGTGTTTAATTTTTTGACATAGGGTGCAGGCAGATTACGGGCCTCACATAGCTGCTGCCAGGCCCCTAATCTGCCATGGGCCCCTATATACCGCCTCCTCATGCTGCTGCCAAGTCTAGAGTCTCTCATGGGTCCCTGTACGGCCTCCCATTGCTGCTGTCTCCATCGCCACACTCTGCTGCCATGTGCCACTTTCAGGTCTCTTCACACTGCTGGTGTGTTTAATTTTTTGACATAGGGTGCAGGCAGATTACGGGCCTCACATAGCTGCTGCCAGGCCCCTAATCTGCCATGGGCCCCTATATACCGCCTCCTCATGCTGCTGCCAAGTCCAGAGTCTCTCATGGGTCCCTGTACGGCCTCCCATTGCTGCTGTCTCCATCGCCACACTCTGCTGCCATGTGCCACTTTCAGGTCTCTTCACACTGCTGGTGTGTTAAATTTTTTGACATAGGGTGCAGGCAGATTACGGGCCTCACATAGCTGCTGCCAGGCCCCTAATCTGCCATGGGCCCCTATATACCGCCTCCTCATGCTGCTGCCAAGTCCAGAGTCTCTCATGGGTCCCTGTACGGCCTCCCATTGCTGCTGTCTCCATCGCCACACTCTGCTGCCATGTGCCACTTTCAGGTCTCTTCACACTGCTGGTGTGTTAAATTTTTTGACATAGGGTGCTGGCAGATTACGGGCCTCCCATTGCTGCTGCCAGACATGTAATCTGCCATGGGCCCCCGTACCGACTCCTCATGCTGTGACGTTGCAACAAGGTGTAATTCAACCCTACATATGTTAGACCGCCTTTACGAACAGCTAAAGGCCATCACAGATTTCCTGATGTTAAAAGCGGATAAAGGTACTCCCTGTGTAACTTAGATGTCAGCCATTGTCAGCTCATGTGTGACACCTGCGCTTGCTCAGGCCCTTTGAGGAGGCCACGCTATTCGTGAGTCGGCAGGACTATGGGATGAATGAGGTCAAATCGGCCATGGGCCCCCGTACCGCCTGTTCACGCTGATGCTGGTCCCACAGTGTGACCTGGGTCCCTGTACGGCCTCCCATTGCTTCCACTCTGCCATGTGCCACTTTGAAATCTCCTCACACTCCTGCGGTTGTCCATTTTGTCATAGGTTGCTGGCAGATTACAGGCCTTCCATAGGTGCCACCAAGCCCCATATCGGCCATGGGCCCCCGTACCGCCTGGTCACGCTGCTGCTGGGCCCACAGTGTGACCTGGGTCCCTGTACCGCCTCCCATTGCTCCCACTCTGCCATGTGCCACTTTCAGGTCTCCTCACGCTCCTGCTGGTTTCCATTTTGTCATAGGTTGCTGTATGGCCTCCCATTGCTGCTGCCTCCACCGCCACACTGTGGCTCCAAACACTGGTTTTGGCCCCGTGACTGGCCAAAGGAGTGAAGTGTGCAGTGATTCTAAGATCGACGGCACTCATCTGCATGTCATACTGACAGACAGTATTATTTCTCTTCCCCAGCAGACTCCAAGGGCATTTAAATTAAAGGTACAGTGTTCTGCACTAATATTAAGTCTCTCTGAAGCCTAGAAACACCCTTTTTTAAGTTAAATTCACAGCGAATTTATTCGACTCGAATCGAATATTGTCCACGAATTCGCCGAATCAGTCGAATCGAATTTTTCATTTCTTCGCTCATCTCTACATTCTATACATGAAGGTAAAAATCCTTCTGTGTGCAGTAGTGCCCCCAGCCCCCCTAATACTTACCTAAGCCCCACCATAATTCAGTGATGTGCACAAGAGCTGGGGACTCTCCCTCGTCATTGGCTGAGACAGCAGCGGGAGCCATTGGCTCCCGCTGCTGTCAATCACAGCCAGTGAGCCAATGAGGAGAGAGAGGGGGGTGAGGCTGAGCCGCAGCTCTGTGTGTTAATGGACACACAGAGAAACGGCTCAAGAGCAAGACAGCTTGGGTGCCCTCATAGCAAACTGCTTGCTCTAGGTGTACTCGGCAGGAGGGAGGGGCCAGGAGTGTCAGTGGGGGACCAAAGAAGGGGAGGATCGGGGCTGCTCTGTGCAAAACCACTGCACAGAGCAGGTAAGTATGACATGTCTGTTATTTTTTTTTAAATTGCCTTTAATATCCCTTTGAAGTATAACAAAAGGCAAAACTTTTTGAAAGTTTTGGATAGAGTGGAGAGGGAGTAGAACGTTTGTTAGTTTTTATTGCTGTCTGTTCCTGGGAGATTCACCTTCTCTATTTGTCCTGTTTACCATTATCCTTGAAAGTTTAAGTAAAAGAAAAGCCCACATTTTGGGATGTCCCCAGAAAAGTAATAGAAGGAAAATCTTCCAAAGGTGGACATTAGGTCTGGTGACCTGGAGGTCCCTAAGGAATTCCCCTAATTTGCAGGGATTTCCTCTCACTTCCTGGTTGACTATGGGAAGTGAAGGAAAATCTCTGCAATTGGATACAGATGGCAAAAATCTAACGGGTTATAATCCTCCCTTACTCTATCCAAACTGAAAAAAAAAGTTTTGCCTATAGTCCTACTTTAAATTACCTTTCCATGTCCTGCTTATTTGTATGCATGATTTAAATGTCATTTTTTTGTGTAGGGCATGTACATATCACAGACTTCAATATCGCTACTCTGGTCAACCAAGGTACCAAGATCACAACAGTTGCTGGGACAAAGCCTTATATGGGTAAGTGTTCTCCATATTTTGTTTTTGAAATATTATAACTCATTTTAACTAGTTCTAAAATAAAATTGTTCTTATAAGGGTGTATATCTGTATCAGAGTCATTATTGATACTGAAAGCCATTTCATTATACAGCTATTCCCAGAATGCTATTAAGTTGCTCTAGTACTTTCACTTATGGCAACATCTTTAGTGCAGAGCCAAAACCGCATGACAAATCACCTGAACAGAAGCCAGTACTGTGCCTTCAAAGATTTGTGTGGTGCCTGTGCTTGGCAAGATCTGATAGAATAAGGCTGATGTCTGCAAATGTGCTGTGCCATGAACAATATAGATAATATACTAATGCTTGACTGCGCAAAGAAGCCATTTGTGAGACAAAGGGAAATGATATCATTTACTAGAAGATTACATTAACAATATTTTAGAAAGAATAAGGGAGCAATATTTACAGCATTACATACAGCAGTTAATTTAGTTACTGGGAAAGTTTTGATTGCTACAGATGATCATCACATGACCTATAGACAACAGAAGTGTGAGCCCCCTGCTAACTGAACAGCAACTTATATGCCCTTCAGCCAGTGGTGCATATAGATTTTGTGCTGCCCTAGGCAATACAAAAATCATCCACCTCAACCTTTCCCGCGGAGAGAGCCAGACACTGACCAACACGCCCCCCCACAGTGGAGAGCGTATAACACCGACCAACAACCCCCCAAAGGAGGGAGCCTGACACTGACCAACACGCCCCCCCCCACTGTGGAGAGCATATAACACAAATCAACAACCCCCCCAAAGGAGAAAGCCTGACACTGACCAACTTCCCCCCACCATGGAGAGAGCATAACACCAACCAGCAACCCACCCCCCAAAGGAGAGAGCCTGACAATGACCAACACGCCCCCCCCACTGTGGAGAGCATATAACACCGACCAACAACCCCCCAAAGGAGAGAGCCTGACACTGACTAACGCGCCCCCCCCCACTGTGGAGAGCATATAACACTGAATAACAACCCCCCAAATGAGAGAGCCTGACACTTACCAACATCCTCCCCCACGGAAAGAGCCTGACACCAACCAACACCACCTTCCCCCCGGCCAAAAAGAGCCTTCCACCACCACCGCCTCCCCCATACACCTGCTGCCACCCCCTCCCATCCCTGCAAGAGAGAGAAAGAAACTCACAGACACTCACCTTCACAGCTCTGGTCATCCCTGAGACCTAGATTCAGGCTCTGCATACACTATCAAGCAGCCCGCAGGCTCTTATGGATCCTACATGGTCCCCATGCAGCGTGTGTTCCTTCTTCTGCGGGACAGCGCTGCCCCCCTAAAAAATGCCGTCTTAGGCAAATGCCTTGTTTGCCTTGTGGTAAATACGCCCCTGCCTTCAACGGGGCCACTGTTAGAAATCCTACCTGACAGCCACCCCCTTCCCGAAAAAAGCAAAACGATATTTTTGCTAAAAATACACTAAACTTATTATTAGCACACACAAACACAACATAACTTGCACAAGTCCTGCTAAATCTAAAAGATAAAGCTGTATTGAGTAAATAAATAAAGCTCCGTGTGTGAATGAGGTATTGAGGCTGTGTGCAGGCAACCTATGTTACTCCATGAGGATGCAGCAGCTGTAAAACACAGCCACAGGTCTTAATTTGACAGACATGTAGTTGTATGGCCACACACTATGCATTCGGGGCCACCAAACCACAACTGCATACCTGTCATAATTAGGAGCTCGGACTGCGTTCGTGTAGCCACTGTATTCCCATTGAACAACAGGCGGTTCCAGCCCCACAAATAAACCACTCATTCATACTGTATGGGCCAGAGAACCCCTGTAAATGAGCCCTTGGGGCCAGTTCACACCACAAAAACACACTCTGGATGCATTCCAGATACATTTTTGCTTACAGGTCACACCACACTCCTTTGCAGTGCAGTTTTGATGAAGTTTGCTATGTTCCAGTATAGTTCTGTGCAGAAAGTGCAGCATGTTCTACTTTTTTTTCTGCACCTTGAACTGACTGCACTGGTGTGAACTAGGGACATTGGAATATATGGATAAAACTGTGCATTCATTTTTGATGCACAAAAAAAGCACACTGGACTGCATCTAATGTGAACTTGCTCTTAATTACATGTTTATTGTTTTTTACATTTTTTTTTACGTTCAATATGTTTTATTAAATTTTAGAAAAAGTAGTACAGAGGGTAAAAAATATCATCACATAAATCCAATTATGATAGCCCGATACAGAGGGCAAATGTGAAGAGACATCAATAGCGAAGGCTACGTTGCACTTAAGCACTTTCCTCTTGGCAGCAGCGTTTTGGCAGAAAAAAAGTCTGACGCTTGTTAAAATGTCTAAAGCTTTTACAAGCTTTTAGGCATGTTTTCAGCCTTCAAGAGTTTTGAGGCTAAGTAATTTCATTGGCTATAATAATAATAATAATTTATTCTGCCTGTTAAAATGAATAAACCCTCAAGTGCTAAATGTACCTAGCGTAGGGTTGCTACCACATGCCTTTAAAACCGAACACATATTAATTACACAGGTTCTGAGGCTAATTTAATGCAAATAAGGCACTGGGGGGGGTTTTAATTACCACCTTAATCAGCCACAGAACCTGTGTAGTTAATATGTGTTCAGTTTTAAATGGATGAGGTAGAAACCCTAGCCTATCATTTAGGCATGTTTAGCAGCATCAAGAGTTTTTTCTGCCAAAACTCTGCTGCTCCTGGAGGCTAACATGCAGGGGAGCTTAGTGGCAGGAAAAAAAAAACTCATGACACCCCTAGAAGCAGCTGCAAAAATGTCCAGTGTGCATGAGGTCTTATGCAGGCCATACATGGGTCGAATTCCAAAGTAATTTTCTTTAGAAAAATCAGAAATTTAGTGCATTTTGTAATTTGATGGTGCCACCATTGATTTCAAAATTTGACCAACCAAGCCTTCAATTTCACATGTTGCTACAGACAAGAATTTTCATGGCCAAGAATGTTTTTTTCTTTCCAGGTCAGAGCTCATGCTTGGTTTTTTTTTTCAATTATATTTCTCGCACGATTCTCCCATAATTGATTAGAAATTTGTTCTTTTTTCAAAAAATTTCCAACATGCCCTATCACTCAAATTCAATGGTCGCACGAAAATTGGTTGTTTCTGTGGCCCGCAAATGGTGCAAAATTCAAACGAAAATTCTTAGAAAAGATTTTCGATATTCTTTCAGAATTCGACCCATGTATGGCTGACTTTAGTGTGACTCAAAAACTCGAGTGCAGAATCAGATAAATCATCAGTAGAGTTCCCAAGTGATATGAAAAATTGTCACATGGTGAAACACTCCAGTATGTAATAAAACAAAACTATCAGTTTCAGGGCTGGCCTAATATGTTAACTCTTTGTGTAGTTAAAATTAATCAGTCATTAGCTAACTCATTAAGAGAAAGTGGTTGAGGCCCCAATGAAAAATAACACCTGCCAGCTTATTGTGTCTGTTCAGAGCTCCAGTGGCAAGATTTTTCTTGCAGTAAATTGCTTCTCTACAAAGTGAAATTGAGGTGTCATTTCCTCACAGCTAGACTTCTAAATTATACTCCCCAGTTACATTTATTCTCTATAATATGACTATTCCTCCCGAAGGTGCATGACACCTTCATGTGGGTTTGTAATAGCCACACATGTGTAGGAGTTTGAAATGCATGTAAAACCATAGATAGAAGCAAAGCAGCATCTAATCCTGCTTGCCCGCAACCACAAGATGCCATTGTCAGTTAGTGACACTCTTTAACGTTAGAGAATTTTCTGTAATGCAAACAACAAGTAAACCCACATTTTTTTCAAATGTTCGCAATTGCAAAGTGTACAGGTCCATTTGTTTTTTGTTTTTTTAATTGTTGTGTACGGTTGTTAGCATCAGTGAGCGAGGAACTCCTTGCTATTTCCTGCAATCAGAGTGGAGTATAGATTAATTTTATCACTGCTAAATCTTCTTATTTTAATAACTATATAAATAAAATAGTTTATGTACCTTGACTTGCTATACTTTTGTACGATTTCAATAAACTCAACCACTAAAAAAAATAAAAAATAGAATAGTTACAAATTATAAATAATTATATAAAATCTAATGACACATATATATGTAATCACAGCGACTATTACCATTAGAAGAAGCAGTTATCTTCCACATTATTCAATATTTGGTTGCTAATAGCAAGCACCATTAAACTGACAAGAAACCAGGCAAGAGGCCATTAGTGCTTAGTGTGACGGGCACGGCGTCAGACCCCAGACTTTCTCACCAAACTGGTGACCGAAGGATTAGCCAATCTAAAACCGCGATGTCACGTGCATAACAATGCCACACCCAGCTGCACCCTGCACACCGATTTTCCAGCTAATCGGACCACAAATCGACGTACCGGCAGCCTGAATGCGATTGTTACTGGGTCGGGTTAATTACGCAATTAACCCTTCACACTGCCTTCACCTTTTTTTTGTACAGAGAAAGAGGAAACTCAGCAATACACTAGGATGATTGGTTATTCACCTGTATACCACTATCTCTACAAACCGGTTATACAGAGGGTTAAACACTCATAGTAGCGCTCTTCAGCGGCAGGGATTCGTAAGTCACATTAAAGAACTACAGAAACAGTTCAACACTTTCAGAAAGTAAGATTTATTACTAAAAGGTCAAAAGGGTGCAGTAGAAATATTTACAGAAAATAGATGTAACCAATATATATATATATATATATATACAGAGCATAGCAGCACAGCAAACAGATAACAGAAAAGAGTTTAAAGGGTTAAAGTACTTGCCAGTCAGCCTTGGTTTTAAGCAGCTTCAAGTTTAATGAGCTTAAAAGGGATTTCCAAACATTTTTTTTTTCAGAACAGCATAGTTAGAGGTGCCTGGAATTTTTAGGTAATCAGAGTACAAGATGGTCAAAAGAATTGCATGCAGATGACCTTAAGGGTGTAGAGGCTATGATATCTGCCATAAGCAGGAACAGATCTCACTGCCAGCAACAGAAAGATAGTCTCCCTCTAAAGGTGACTGGTGGCATTGCAGTCTTTTGGTTATATCTTTAGTTTCAGTGTGTGTGCTGTGTGTTGCTGAGTGTCCAGCTTGGGGGAGCTTTGGGTTCCGGCTGCACTCATCCGGTTACATGGTCCACCGTGTCAGCCAGTGGCTGTTGCAGGGGGGAGGAGAGAGTAATATGCACATCTTTCTTATACAGGACAGCTAACATAAGTGATAGGGGGAGAGAGGGAGCATTTTTAAGACTAGTTCGGTTTAGCCTGAAATTCTACTATAAGGCTTGGAACTTATACAACCTCTTTATAACCTCATATAAGCAATCTTTATACAACCTGTTTATACAACCTCATATAAGCAGTCTTTCTTAGATATAAGATTCAATCTAAGGTCTAAAGCTGGCCACATTCTGATTGAAATTGGGCCAGTTCAGCAGGGACTGGCAACATTTTGATCAATGTGTTGCTGTTCCCAGTCAACAGAAGTTGATCATTTGATCGTCTTCTGTGAAAGCAACATGTTGGAAAAATTTCCTTGATTAGAGGCAGCAGCCAATTAGCTGCAGCTACTGACTACTGTATTTTGACAGCAGTGGGTGCCGCCATCAGAATACAATGTCCTGACCAGGATATTTGCTCCATCCACCTTATTTCTGTGGACAAAGAAATCTGCCAACAGGCTGAATGAAAAATGACCAGCTTAAGGATGTCCTATGCTACAGAAGGTGATTTTTTTTTTTTAGTAAAAAAAAATTAATTTTTTTTGCTGGATGCCAAAGCAACTCAGCGTTCCATTGGTAGTGCTTCAGTGAAAGATAGAAAAATAAAAGTAAAATATTGTCAAGTACTCTCATTAAGAATTTGCATAGCAAAACTGATCTCATGGATTAAAAGAGAAGAAAATAGAAGTATAGCCAAAACTTTTTTGGCTGTACTTCTCATATGGATCACAGGAGAGCAGTTAGTTCACAACACAGAGCCAGTCCAGGCTCTGAAAAGATCCAGGGCCACTGTTGGCTTCATTCAAAGCAATGATGTTTGCCCAGCTTCACTCCAGAACTCTGCAGCTCTATGTGCTGACTGTGTGGGACAATCTCCCTCAATCTATGAGAATGCCTATGTCAAAGGGCCAGGATATCTCTGACCTTGTGGCTTACCAGCCCTGCACTGGAATCAGGGAAGTCTTTTCTCCCTTTAACCTAGATGTTTTTAATGACCGATGCCAGCCTGTCAGACTGAGGAGGTCTCCTAAGGACAGCAACAATCCAAGGCACATGGTTGTCAAGGAAGTCGACTTCCTATCAAAAATCTCGAACTAAAGTGCGATTCTTCTATTTCCACTGTGTTGGACCAGGCAGCTACAGGAGCAGCCAGAAAGGGTCTCCACTGTGTTGGACCAAGCAGCTACAGGGGCAGCCAGCAAGGGCACCAGAAGCTGCAGTGCTTGTCAAGAAGCAGACCTAATTCTGGCTTGGTCCAAAAGGCATTTTCCAGCAATGTCTGCATCCCATATTCCTGGAGTAGATAGTTGGCAGACAGACCTTCTCGGTTGTCAATGTGTGGATCCTGGAGGAATGGTCTCTTCACCCCAAAGTGTTCTGGGGCATCTGATGTACACCTTCCTTCCACTATGGATTCTTCCTCAATTGCTTTGCAGGATCGAGATGGAGGGCATTTCGGTGATCTTAGTGGCATTGAAACAGCCCAGAAGAATTTGGTACTCGATACACTCTGAGCACTTGCAGACCAACTATGCCTTCTGTCTCAAAGATTGGTCTACCATGTTGCTTTGTGGTTGCTGACTTTGACAGTTTGGCTGTTGAAACCAAAGTCCTGAGAGAGCAGGATTTCTTTGACTCTGTTATTCCTACACTACTTAAAGCAAGAAAATCAACATCTTGCAAGATATATCACCACTCTTGGAAGGGTCACTTCACATTGGGAGAGGCATGGAAATTTTACCCTAAATGGTACTCTATGTGACGTAACCTGTCCTTCCTCTAATCTGTGGTGGAGCCACATTGGACTTTGAGCACCCTGAAAGGTATAGTGTCTGATTTGGCCATTTTCTTCAGACACTCATTACCTGGTAAAAGCCTTTGTCCAGGGTTTCGCTATAAATTTTCCTCCTGTACTCCCACTTGTCTCACCTTTGGATCATAATTTGGTCCAGTCAGTGTTACAGAAGCCTCCCTATGAGCCTATTCAGGGTATTCCCTTGGCTATTCCTTACTCATATGGTAGTTTTTCATGTCTGTGAGTTAGATCTGGTGGTCTTATCCTGTAAAGAACCCTTTTTTGTTCTTCATAACGTTGGTAAAGTTTTCAAACCTCATTTCTCCCTAAGGTGGTTTCCTTTTTCCACCCATATCAAGACATCATCTTGCCTTGTCTTTGTGCTGATTCTAAACACCTCGAAGAGAGCTCTCTACGTTGTTTAGATGTAGTGCGTGCAGATTATTTTTCTCAGATTTAACAGCTCCCATCTTCTACTTTGTAAAGCTTTACCAGGTGTATGTATAGACCTCTACTGATACCAGCTTCATCTGTAAGGTGCTTTAAGCCGCTCTTTTACTTGGAAACTTGGTTCTCTCATTTGGTCCTGTTCGTTTTGCTTGCTGTTTTGCACGCCCCTCAGTTGTGTTGCTTTTGGACATCCTATGGTCAGGATTTAAAGAAGCTTGTTTCCTCTATTGTATGATTAGGAAATAGGATTTTTGACTTACATGTGAAACCCTTTTCTTGGAGTACAGTACAGGAAACTAGCCACTGTCTCCTCTGTCCTGGCATTTTCCTTTGATTGCATGCTAAAAAATTGAGGAAGGGATTATATGGGCCGCCCAAACAACTTTGTTTGCCTCATCTTTTTTTGTGTCCTCACCTGAAGATAGCAGCATATAAACGATGGTCGAGATTAAAAGGAGCCTGTTCACTGTACTGAGAGGATATTGTCAGATGGACTAGGAGATTTAAATTGACTTGATCACCAAATTAAAACCAAACACCAGCTAACACTTTTTAAGCAGTTATTGAACCTAGTTTTTTTTCATTTTGGGATAAAGCTTTACATAAATGGTTACAAGCTGACCATTGTTAGCACCCCTGTCAGTGATAAATGGTTTGTTTCATCACTCTAACTGTCTGTTAAAGGAAGTTGAAAATAACAGCCTTAGTGGCAGGATCACCAGGTGAAAAGAAAACAAAAAAGCCCAAAGAAAGAAAGCAAATGTAGCCACCAAGTCTAAGAATATATAAGCTGCAGTATATTACATTTTTCCTTTTGTGTGTGTTACTATTTTAATTGCTTATCCTTTGCAAATTAAAGTAGATTTCCATGTTTATTGTAACTTTACATAGTTTGTTTGGACTAAACTGGCCCAAACAAACTATACTCATTAAAAAACTATGGTGTGATGTATTGGTAGTAGCATTAGCTATATACAGTAAGTGGTTCTAAGTTCCGGAAGTGGTATGGACAATTTCTGTTCTGCTGCTGAATATTAAGAGAGTCAGTCTTAATGCTTCTCTACCATTCAGTAGAAGCCTTGCATTTTTAGCTGTGAATACAAGGCTTCCACTAACTGGTCAAGGTAAAGATCAGGACATCATCCAATCAGTGGAAACCTTGTATTCATTGATAAACTTACAAGGTTTCTCCTGAAAGGCAGAGTAGCACTCTCTTTATATCTTTCAGCAGACAGGAAGTTATCTGAACTGCAGCCATAACACAACACTGCTTGCTGTATGTACGTATTGCTATTACAGTCCATTATAGTGCATTACAGCACATCCAGCATCCACATTGTTCTGTAACAGAAATACAGTTTGGCACAAACTATTTAAAGTGACATTAAGTATGGAATTCTACTTTACCAACAAGTGTTGACCAAGGCAGGCACATTTAAAAATGTAACTTTAAGCCCAACACTGATACAATGGTTGCAATGCATAAAAAGGTACAGCTTGATTTTACCTAACATTTGTTTGAAACATATTCATACATTTCAAGAAAATTTACTCTCCTTACTTACAATATATGTTTGCATAATGTCAAATATAGTCTTCTGTACGTATTTTATTTATTGCTACTTGTGTTCTTTGCACAGCTCCAGAAATGTTCTACCCAAGAGAACAAATTTGTTATAATTTTGCTGTTGATTGGTGGTCTTTAGGAGTTACTGCATATGAGCTTCTAAGAGGCAGGGTGAGTTCATAAGACTTTAGTCTGATTTGTTGTAATGCTATAATAAGCGTGACTATTTACTCAGTGTAACATCATCTTTTATATTTTACCAAACAATTGGGTATTATATTGTGTTTTTGTGCGTTAAAATTCAAAAAAGTGTAAAAAAAATTTGTGTGTGAAAATAACATAAAAAACACCCACCAATTTATTCGCTAGGGCCTCTGCTTTAAAAAATATATATACTGTTTGGGGTTTCTAAGTATTTTTCTAGCAAAAAATATTGATTTTTACATATAAACAACAAATATCAGAAAAGACTTGGTCTTAAAGTGGTTACAGTATTATTAGTAGTTTATTTTGGTAGCCACTTAGTTCTGGTTTCAAGATTGCTTGAAATTATTACAATTATCTAACTATACAAAGGCATATCTGAAAGTCTAGAATAAAATGGCCATTGGTTGATTCATCATTTTCTCAATAAGCACATTCATTGTTTATTACATGCTGGCTGGGGATCCCTTTACTGCCCCAGAATACAGTGTTGTCCTATTTGTGTGTTATCAGTCGAAATCAAATAAAATTATGAAAGTTTTAGGAGCTTCCATCATCAACTTTCCAGTAGATCCCCACTTCTGAACCTGACAGTTGGCCAGGAGTGAAGCAGCAATTTGCTGCCCTTGCACAAACAGTCAAACCAGTGCCTCTGCCTGAACACACAACCTCCCCCTGGCCACAGTTAATAAGAAGATAATGGAAGCTCATAAAAAAGTAAGCATTTGTATAGCTCCTGACATTCTTATGGCTAGTTTCAATTTAATTAGATTTAAATTAATCAAATCTCTAAACAACTCATATAGCATTGTAACAGACATTTTCTTCTATGTGCCCAGAACAAAACCCATCCCTACTTTCACTAAATGCCCAGAAGTATGGTCAATCCAAGCCAAATACAGCAATTTATGTCCTTCCTTCTGTTCTTTGTGAAATAAAAAAATTATTTTTTGTAATCACTGTTTTCCAGAGACCTTTTCACATACATTCGAGCAGTGCAGCGACAGACATTGTCCACGTGTTTCATACAGCAACTGTTACCTATCCACCTGCCTGGTCTAAGGAAATGGTTTCAATACTCCACAAGGTAAGATGGAACTACAATGTATCATTTCAAGGGATGGTGGAAAGTACATTTGCTTTGTCTTCTTTTTTGGTGGAGGACCACCAGAGAACTTCTCAAGAGGAAATTTGAGGATGTTTTCTGAAACAAGACCCAGGGTTGACCAAAAAGGTTACCTTGCTTATATCCTTTTCTGGAGAATCCCCATCATGTTTCCTAAAACATCTTCCTCTGCATTGCCACAAAACCCTCTTGGCATTCTACCATGCCCCAGTTTGTACAGAATGTGTAACTGTCTCCAACTACCTTCTACTAAGTGGCCATCATTGTCAACAGCAAACACAATGGATGCAATGGATGATGGCACCCAATCATAGTACACTTTTCCAATGGTCACTAGAACTCTACCTCTTGCCTCAAAATGTAAGGATATTTAGCCACCATCTTTAATAGCATTTGCATAAACGCATTATGCATTTAAACAGATCTTGTTTTATGACTTGCTCCAGTGTTTTTATTATATTTTTATTGGGTCTTTTGTGCTTCTGTTTAATCATATTTACAATAAGGCAGTGGTTAAACAATCAATGTTATACAAATAAAAGGGACAGAATTGGAATCTACCTTTATAGACAGAGTTTTTAAATCAAAAAAGTTATTTCATTGTCATATTTTTCCCCCAAGAAAACAGTGCAAATATATTTATTATTTTTACTGGTTATTTTTCTTGGAATGATTAGAAGATCTAATGTTGTTGCATGCGTTTACCATCTGTCATCACTGCAACAGTCATGCTGACCGCGCAATGTTAAGTTTACTGCAAATTTTAGTTAATATTTCTAGCACCTTATTTCCTCAGTTATTTTCTTAGTGGCTTTATAGTGGCTTTTCCCCAGCTGTGTAATTCACATAATCACAAAACAGATTATTTAGGACAATTACCTGGGGAGTCTGGAACATTTCCTTGTCCCTACTGTCTTTTTCTGTATCCGTCACATCAAAGGCTGAGAATTTATGCGTTTATGTTCTACAAATACTGTTGTTCTAAAAAAGACAAGAATAACTCTAAAAAAAAGCACTGCAGGAAAACAGAAGTTTTAAATAGAGCAGATTATTCATTTTCATTTTTTAATTAAATGTACTTTGTAGTAAAAGAGCTCTTGACAAATATGAAAATGTTTAAGTGTATATTTTAATACTGGAATAATTCCTTATATAAAACTCCTATCATACTATCCACACTAGCTGAAATTAAATTGCCAGACTGGCTACCAGTGACCATGCATTGGCTGTTTAAATAGTATTGGAATTAAAGAGCATGGGTGACTGGAGTTAGGCAGAGCAGAACATTTTGCTGAATGTTTATGCTGCTATAGTTCAGACGTCTCTCAGGAGGCAAAAGTTAATGCTCCTGAAAAAAATATCAGAAAACGATACTCAGTTTGATGGATAAAGTAGCCATTTTATTGATATGACCCGATAATGTCTACAGAAAAAAAAAACTTTACTGGTTGGCCGTGGCTACTTATGAAAAGTGCTATTCCTTCTGTTCCTTACTCCTTTCTTGTCATTCAGTTTTTTTTAGTTTCACTCCTTTCCCTTTTTTTTTCGTTCCTTCCCTTTCTCTTCTACTGTCATGGATCGTTCTTGAAATGTGATCTGATCACCTATAGCATATTAATAATTAAAGAAAGACTTATTTAAAGAAAACTTGCACTAAATGAAGGCTGATGGCTGCCCTTGCCAACCTCCTTCACAAAAAAGGTAGCTGCCTTGCTGTAACACTAATCTAATGGCATCAGTACCATGAGTCACCTACCAGGGAAGGCAGTGCAAGTCCAATCTTCTGCATATGTCTCCAAGGCCAAAATCTTAGAAGGTATTGAAGACCATTGGATCAAGAGGAGGCCAGCAAGTGTAGCATCCATACCTTTCTTAACACAGTTTCTTTTATCAAACCACACAAACAACATTTTTATATTGCTGTATTTTTATTCAATAAATGGTTAATGTACATGAACTCATGTATACTGATATCCTTAAAAGAAGCTAATTGGACTTAGATATTTTAACCAATATAATTAAGGATGTGGGATCAAGGGCTATTTTATCTCTTGATGCAGCTAAGGCTTTTAATAGCCTTGAATGGAGCTACCTCTGGCAGGTTCTGGCGGCTTTTCAGTTTGGCCCTAATTTGTTAATTGGGTGAGGCTGCTTTATAGGACATCTAGGGTGAGAATGAGAATAAATGATTGTTCTGAGATGTTTACATCGGCTCAGGGGATGAGGCAGGTGGGCCCTTTGTCACTCCTGCTCTTTGCTCTTGCAATAGAACCACTGGCCATTGTTGTCAGATCTTCATCTGATGTTCAAGGTTTTGTGAGAATCTGGAGAGAAAAAAAAAGCACTGTTTGCAGACAATGTTTTGCTATTTTTAGGAGATACACAGTCCTCTCTGACTGCAGTGATGGATATAATTATGAATTTTGGGCGATTTTCTGGTCTGGCGATAAACTGGGATAAATCTGTGCTGTTGCCAGTCGATCCCCTTGAGGGTTTACTGCTCTCTGGGGCCTCTCAAGTAGAGGTAGCTAATACAATAAAATACTTGGGGATATATATAAGCAAAGAGCCCAGGCATTATATTGCCAATAACATAGCCTCCCTAATGTTAGATAGCTAACTTTAAGCGTAAAAGTAGGATTTGCCATCATTTCCCCTTGGCAGTGGCTGGGCGATGCAATTTAATTAAGATGATCTTGATGCAGCAACTGTTTTATGCATTGCATAATTCGCCAGTTTTGGATACCTAAACAGTGATTCCAAAAAATAGGTACCATTTTTAGAGAACGAATATGGAAAAGGGGACAGGTTAGAATAAGTTTGGGTATATTGCAACTATCAAAAGATAAAGGGGGTCTAGCGCTGTCTTATCCCTGCAGCTACATTGCTCAGCATAAATGAGTACACCCCTTTTGAAAAGTAAGATTTTAATCAATATCTCAATGAACATAGTTACACATAGTTACATAGTTAGTCTGGCTGAAAAAAGACAAAAGTCCATCCAGTTTAACCATAGAGAAAAAAAAAAAAAGTTATAATCCTATACCCACAGTTGATCCAGAGGAAGGCAAAAAACCCCAGCAAAGCACGATCCAATTTGCTCCTGCTGGGAAAAAAATTCCTTCCTGATCCCCCGAAAGGCAATCGGTTATTCCCTGGATCAACTTTACCTATAAATGTTAGTATCCAGTTATATTCTGTGTTTCTAAGAAACAATCCAGGCCTTTTTTTGAAGCAATCCACTGAGCTGGCCAGAACCAACTCTTGAGGGAGTCTATTTCACATTTTCACAGCTCTCACTGTGAAGAAACCTTTCCGTGTTTGGAGATTAAATTTCTTTCCTCCAGACGTAAAGAGTGCCCCCTTGTCCTCTGTGATGACCTCAGGGTGATTAGCTCTACACCGAGTTCACTATATGAACCACTGATGTATTTATACATGTTGATCATATCCCCCTTTAATCTCCTCTTCTCAAGAGAGAATAAATTCAGTTCCTCTAATCTTTCCTCATAGCTGATCTCCTCCATGCCTCATATCAGTTCAGTTGCCCTTTTCTGTACTTTCTCAAGTTCCCCAATGTTCTTTTTGTGAATTGGTGCCCAAAACTGAACTGCATATTTCAAATGAGGTCTTACTAATGATTTGTACAGAGGTAATATGATATCTCTCTCTGGAGTCTATACCTCTTTTAATACAAGAGAGGATTTTGCTCGCTTTAGAAACCAGAACTCCCAGATGCTTTTCCACCATTGATTCCCCCAGTTGTACCCCCCCCTAATATGTATGATGCATGCATATTCTTAGCCCCCAAGTGCATAACCTTACATTTAGCAACACTAAACCTCATTTGCCACATAGTTGCCCAATTAAACAGTGCATTGAGGTTGGCTTAAAAGTTGAAGACATCCTGTAAGGACGTTATTCCACTGCACAGCTTGCTGTCCTCTGCAAACACTGAAATGGGATTTTTAATCTCAGACCCTATATCGTTTATAAATATATTAAAAAGTAAGGGTCCCAACTCTGAACTCTGGGGTACACCACTGATGACCCCAGACCATTCATAGTATGAATCATTAACCACTACTCTTTGAATACGATCTTTTAGCCAGTTATATATCCATTTACATACAGATTTTTTCAAGCCCGTAGACTTTAACTTACACATTAGCTGTGTGTGGGGAACTGTGTCAAACGCTTTTGACAAAAATAAGTGTTATAGAACATTTGTATAGCCCATAACATGAAAGTAAGGTTAACAATATAACTTAGATTACAAAATCTTCAGTTTTACTCAAATTAGTTGATGCAAAAATGAATACACCCCACAACAAAAATATTACATCTAGTATTTTGTTTAACCTCCATGATTTGTGCGGACGGCACCAAATCTTCTAGGCATGGAATGAACAAGTTGGTGACATATTGCAGCATCTATATTTTTCCATTCTTCAAGAACGACCTCTCTTAGAGCCTGGATGGAGAGTGATGCTCAACTTGGCTCTATAGAATTCCCAATAAGTGGTGTTCGGTTGGGTGCACGACGACCAAGGGCACGGACTGATGGCAGCATCTTCTTTTTCAATATAGAGCAGTATATCTGTGAATTCATGATACCTTCAATGAAATGCATCTCCCCAACACCAGCAGCACTCATGCATCCCCACAGAAGGACACTGCTATCACCACGTTTCTCTGTAGGCACCATGCATTTTTATTTATACTCCTCACCTTTGTGGCACCATACAGATTTGAAGCCATCAGTTCCAAAAATATTTATCTTGGTCTCATCACTCTAGAATGCAGAGTCCCAGCAGTCTTCTACTTTTTCAGCATGGGCCCTGGCAAATTCTAGGCTGGCTTTTTTTTGTGCATGGGCTTTAGTGGAGGCTTTCTTTGTGGATGACACCCATTCATGCCATTCCTCTGCAGTGTACACCCTATTGTGTCACAGAAAACAATCACCTCAGTTTTTGGCTTTCTACTTTTTTAGCTAACTGCAGTGAACTTGTCTGGTGATTTTCTTCAACCCTTCTCCTCAACCATTCCCATCAGAAGACGCTCCTGTCAAGGTGTTAAATTCCAGGGACGGTCTGGTCGTCTCTCTGAGATTGTTGTAGTTCCATCTTTGTTAAATTTTTGTATCACTTTTGCTACAGTATTCTGACTGATAAATAAAGCTTTGCTGATCTTCTTGTAGCCTTCACCTTTCTTGTGTAAAGAAATGATTTTCTTTCTCAGGCCTTGTGACATTTCTCTTCCATGTGGTGCCATTGATGACAGCACAAAACAGGAAGGGGTTTTCTTTGTTAAATAACGCCCTTTTAAAATCAACTGACTGCTGGACACCTGTTTAATGAATAATTAGACTCACCAGTTGAATTCTTGGTAATTAGGATTTTGTTGTCTAAAATTTAGCTTTGCTCCTAAGACTTTCACTGGAGTGCATTCACCTGTGCAACATGGTCTTGAATGAATTTGTTAGGAAAAAATACTTTATTGTGTGTGCAAATTAACAAAGCTTGTTTGCTATCAATGGTCCGCATTTATGGGAGTATTTTGTAGTATAGTGTCCCATAGAAAATGTTGGTTCTTAAAGGAAAGTAAGGTTTTCTGACAAGTCTGTTGGGGTGTACTCATTTATGCTGAGCACTGTACTTCCTTGCGGCATGGTTACAACATTTAAGGTGGTGTAACCTTCCCAGGGGCAGACTGACCATTCGAGCACTCTGGCACTGCCCAAGAGCCCGGGGTCAGTAGGGGGCCCCATGAGATGCCCCTGGTACCTTTCATTGGCTTTTTCATAGGCTTTTTTGGGTGTGGGCGAGGACACAGGGGCCCCATGATCCCCTATTGCCCGGGGGCCCCATGAGTTGTCAGTCCGCCCCTGAACCTGCCTATGGAGTTGGATTTGAACAGGAAAATTATGTTATTAGGTACTTGTCATAATACATTAGTGGAGGCTATGGAAGCTGAGTCTTTCTCTCTGAAATGTCCTACATTATTGATGATAGCAAAATTATGGAAAACAGTTAAGGCGCTGCTGGGATATCAGGGTATATGGAATATTCCCCATTATGGGAAAATAAATATCCATAGGAACTCCATAGTATAGGGAAAATTGAGGAGTGGGAGAGCTGTGGAATTATTAAGCTTGCTCCGTTATATAAGGTTACTGGTTTAAAGTCATTCCAAGAACTAGGGGAGGAGGAGTATGGTATCTCAAACCAAACCTTTTATAGATACTTACAGGTCAGACATGCTTTGGGTGTGCAATTTAAAGAAAGATCGTTGGAGTGGAGCGAGATACCATTTCTCCATAAAGTAATCAGTGCAAGATCATCTAAAGGAATGATTTCAGATCCTTATGCTAATATATGTGAAGTGGCAATAGGGAGGGAAGAGGAACTTCCCTGTAGAAATTGGTGAGTGGAAGACCTAGGAAATATAACAGAGGAACAATGGAAACAATTACTGGAGTAAGGTTCATTAGTATCCTTGTCTCCATCACAAATAGTATCACATTTATTCTTGTTGCATGATGTTATACCCCTCAGAAACTGTTTTTATTTGGGCAGAAGATGGATGTTAAATATCCGCTGTGTGGGGACCTGTAGGAGGCTCTTATCCACATGATTTGGAGGTGCCCAAAATTATATAGATACTGATGGGAGGTAATCAGTATGATAAATTCAACTTTTGGGACATCTTTTAATTTAGAACCAATGTTATGTATATTTGGATGTGTGGAGGAGGATAAAATGGAAGGTGCTATACAGGATGCAGTACTTAGGTGTCTATTCCAGACGCAGAAACTGATCGCACAGGTGGCTGGCAACAACTCCACCAACCTGCGTGGAATGAGTAAAAACAGTAGATGACACAATTAGGAAGGAAAAATGTGTGTATAGTAAAAGGGGGTGTTTAAAGAAATTAGAAAAATATTGAAAATCTGGATAAGACATAGAGAAACTGTTTTTAGAGGTATGAGAGAGATAATGTGATTTTTAGAGATGAGCGAATCGAAGTATCCGAAGTGGAATTCGAGTCGAATATCGGAAAAATTTCGATTCGTGCCGAATCCGAAAAATAGCCTAATTCGGACGCGCGAATCAAAATTTTTCAGAAAATGGCGGCTGACATGTGCGGCGACGGAGCGGGGATGTCTGGGAAGGCGCGCAGACAAGGCGCGCTGACCCATAATGCATTCCTCAACTACATGTGATCGCATCAGCCAATCAGCAGCCAGCCAGCCAGCACTGTGTAATGGTCGAGCTATAAATAGCGGCCATTTTGGAATTCTTCATTTGCCTGCAGTCATTGAACAGAGGCAGACCGCTCTGTACTAGGGACAGGGACAGAGTTAGGGCCACAGAAACGATAATTGGGGACAGAGAAAAGTTACTTAGGGACAGAGAACCATTACTCAGGGACACAGACTTGTTAATGAGGGCCACAGAATCGTTATTTAGGGACAAAGAAACGCTAGTTAGGGCCACAGAATTCATAATCAGGGACAGACAGAATTGTTACTCAGTGCCAGAGAATTGTTACTTAGGGCCACAGAAACGTTATTAGGGCCACAGAATTTTTACTCAGGGACAGACAGAATTGTTACTGAGTGCCAGAGAATTGTTACTCAGGGACAGACAGAATTGTTACGGAGTGCCAGAGAATTGTTACTCAGGGACAGACAGAATTGTTACTGAGTGCCAGAGAATTGTTACTTAGGGCCACAGAAACTTTAATTAGGGCCACAGAATTTTTACTCAGGGACAGACAGAATTGTTACTGAGTGCCAGAGAATTGTTACTCAGGGACAGACAGAATTGTTACTGAGTGCCAGAGAATTGTTACTTAGGGCCACAGAAACTTTACTTAGGGCCACAGAATTTTTACTCAGGGACAGACAGAATTGTTACTGAGTGCCAGAGAATTGTTACTCAGGGACAGACAGAATTGTTACTGAGTGCCAGATAATTGTTACTCAGGGCCCCAGAAACTTTACTTAGGGCCACAGAATTTTTACTCAGGGACAGACAGAATTGTTACTGAGTGCCAGAGAATTGTTACTCAGGGACAGACAGAATTGTTACTGAGTGCCAGAGAATTGTTACTTAGGGCCACAGAAACTTTACTTAGGGCCACAGAATTGTTACTCGCACAGACACAGAATTGTTACTCGCACAGACACAGAATTGTTACTGAAGGCCACAGAACTGTTACTTAGGGCCACAGAATTGTTACTCGCACAGACACAGAATTGTTACTCGCACAGACACAGAACTGTTACTGAGGGCCACAGAACTGTTACTTAGGGCCACAGAATTGTTACTCGCACAGACACAGAATTGTTACTCAGGGCCACAGAACTGTTACTTAGGGACAAAGAAACGCTAGTTAGGGCCACAGAATTCATACTCAGGGACAGACAGAATTGTTACGGAGTGCCAGAGAATTGTTACTCTGGGCCACAGAAACTTTACTTAGGGCCACAGAATTTTTACTCAGGGACAGACAGAATTGTTACTGAGTGCCAGAGAATTGTTACTCAGGGACAGACAGAATTGTTACGGAGTGCCAGAGAATTGTTACTCAGGGCCACAGAAACTTTACTTAGGGCCACAGAATTTTTACTCAGGGACAGACAGAATTGTTACTGAGTGCCAGAGAATTGTTACTCAGGGACAGACAGAATTGTTACTGAGTGCCAGAGAATTGTTACTTAGGGCCACAGAAACTTTACTTAGGGCCACAGAATTGTTACTCGCACAGACACAGAATTGTTACTCGCACAGACACAGAACTGTTACTGAGGGCCACAGAAACTTTACTTAGGGCCACAGAATTGTTACTCGCACAGACACAGAATTGTTACTCGCACAGACACAGAACTGTTACTGAGGGCCACAGAAACTTTACTTAGGGCCACAGAATTGTTACTCGCACAGACACAGAATTGTTACTCAGGGCCACAGAACTGTTACTTAGGGACAAAGAAACGCTAGTTAGGGCCACAGAATTCATACTCAGGGACAGACAGAATTGTTACGGAGTGCCAGAGAATTGTTACTCAGGGCCACAGAAACTTTACTTAGGGCCACAGAATTTTTACTCAGGGACAGACAGAATTGTTACTGAGTGCCAGAGAATTGTTACTCAGGGACAGACAGAATTGTTACGGAGTGCCAGAGAATTGTTACTCAGGGACAGACAGAATTGTTACTGAGTGCCAGAGAATTGTTACTTAGGGCCACAGAAACTTTAATTAGGGCCACAGAATTTTTACTCAGGGACAGACAGAATTGTTACTGAGTGCCAGAGAATTGTTACTCAGGGACAGACAGAATTGTTACGGAGTGCCAGAGAATTGTTACTCAGGGCCACAGAAACTTTACTTAGGGCCACAGAATTTTTACTCAGGGACAGACAGAATTGTTACTGAGTGCCAGAGAATTGTTACTCAGGGACAGACAGAATTGTTACGGAGTGCCAGAGAATTGTTACTCAAGGCCACAGAAACTTTACTTAGGGCCACAGAATTTTTACTCAGGGACAGACAGAATTGTTACTGAGTGCCAGAGAATTGTTACTCAGGGACAGACAGAATTGTTACTGAGTGCCAGAGAATTGTTACTCAGGGCCCCAGAAACTTTACTTAGGGCCACAGAATTTTTACTCAGGGACAGACAGAATTGTTACTGAGTGCCAGAGAATTGTTACTCGGACAGACAGAATTGTTACTGAGTGCCAGAGAATTGTTACTTAGGGCCACAGAAACTTTACTTAGGGCCACAGAATTGTTACTCGCACAGACACAGAATTGTTACTCGCACAGACACAGAACTGTTACTGAGGGCCACAGAAACTTTACTTAGGGCCACAGAATTGTTACTCGCACAGACACAGAATTGTTACTCGCACAGACACAGAACTGTTACTGAGGGCCACAGAACTGTTACTTAGGGCCACAGAATTGTTACTCGCACAGACACAGAATTGTTACTCAGGGCCACAGAACTGTTACTTAGGGACAAAGAAACGCTAGTTAGGGCCACAGAATTCATACTCAGGGACAGACAGAATTGTTACGGAGTGCCAGAGAATTGTTACTCAGGGCCACAGAAACTTTACTTAGGGCCACAGAATTTTTACTCAGGGACAGACAGAATTGTTACTGAGTGCCAGAGAATTGTTACTCAGGGACAGACAGAATTGTTAC
Source organism: Staurois parvus (assembly GCF_062004578.1). NCBI lineage: Eukaryota > Metazoa > Chordata > Amphibia > Anura > Ranidae > Staurois > Staurois parvus. The sequence continues at coordinate 5,870,833 of NW_028317929.1, read as the reverse complement.
GGAGTGCCAGAGAATTGTTACTCAGGGACAGACAGAATTGTTACTGAGTGCCAGAGAATTGTTACTTAGGGCCACAGAAACTTTAATTAGGGCCACAGAATTTTTACTCAGGGACAGACAGAATTGTTACTGAGTGCCAGAGAATTGTTACTCAGGGACAGACAGAATTGTTACGGAGTGCCAGAGAATTGTTACTCAGGGCCACAGAAACTTTACTTAGGGCCACAGAATTTTTACTCAGGGACAGACAGAATTGTTACTGAGTGCCAGAGAATTGTTACTCAGGGACAGACAGAATTGTTACGGAGTGCCAGAGAATTGTTACTCAGGGCCACAGAAACTTTACTTAGGGCCACAGAATTTTTACTCAGGGACAGACAGAATTGTTACTGAGTGCCAGAGAATTGTTACTCAGGGACAGACAGAATTGTTACGGAGTGCCAGAGAATTGTTACTCACGGCCACAGAAACTTTACTTAGGGCCACAGAATTTTTACTCAGGGACAGACAGAATTGTTACTGAGTGCCAGAGAATTGTTACTCAGGGACAGACAGAATTGTTACTGAGTGCCAGATAATTGTTACTTAGGGCCACAGAAACGTTATTAGGGCCACAGAATTGTTACTCAGGGACAGACAGAATTGTTACTGAGTGCCAGAGAATTGTTACTTAGGGCCACAGAAACTTTAGTTAGGGCCACAGAATTGTTACTCAGGGACAGACACAGAATTGTTACTGAGGGCCACAGAACTGTTACTTAGGGCCACAGAATTGTTACTCGCACAGACACAGAATTGTTACTCAGGGACACAGAATTGTTACTCAGGGACACATAATCGTTTAATTAAAGAGTATGTCAGACAACATGCAGAGGAGTGGCAGAGGAGGCAATGTTTTAGGAGCGAGCAGACGTGGCAGCAGAGGAAGGGGTCGAGGCAGCACTATTCGCAGCCAGAGGCCAGTGCTCCCGGTGTCATCCAGCGGTCGTGTCTCCACCGACAACCCTGCCGTCATCGATTGGTTGGCTCGGTCGTCTTCCTCTTCCCAGGTCACCTCTGACACCTACAGCCAACGGTCGGTGGGTACGTCAGACACAACCGTTAGTTGGCATGGCCCGGGACCTAGCCCACTGAAATCACGTGTCCTCTACCTGCCCCTGTCCTTTGGTGTTCCCTCACCAAGCGAAGTATCGCATGCTGTGGGCTCAGCCCCACTGTACAGTGAGGAAGAGCTAACAGAGGGCGGTCAGGAACGGGGGGAGACATCCGCCTTTTCAGCAGCTAGGCGAAGAAGTAGTGGCGAGGAGAGTGGCCCGGTAGCCGGTCTAGAGACAGGTCTGTCTCCTGACCCAGACGCAGCCGAGGGGGCTAGTAGTGAGGCGGAGACCCTACTTGATGATGAGGAGGTTGATCGCACTTGGCAGCCTCGTCGTCATCAGGCAATTTCTTCCGCATCATCAGGAGAAGAGGGTGGCAGCTTGGCAGTGAGCGAAACAGTCGGTGGGTTGCCCAGGAGACAGCAGCAGGGTCGCAGCAGTGTCAGTGGAAGCAGTGTCAGTGGAGCCAAACGGCCACGGAGTAGAGCACCAGCTCCACTGCAGCCTACCACCACGGCCAGTAGTGGTGCCGGTGTGCACGGAGGAAGCAGCAGTCAGCCAGTGAGGAGTATCGGGGGCAAAGTTTCCTACTCGGCGGTGTGGCAATTTTTCGTCAAGCCGCCCGAGGAAGTAAACGTAGCCGTATGTCGACTATGTGGCCAGAAAGTCAAGCGTGGCCAGGGGGCCCATGTTGGGACTACAGCGTTGCGGCAGCATATGCAGCGTCGCCATTTGGTGGCCTGGGAAAACCGTGATAAAGATACGGCGGTTCTGCCCGCCCCAGCCCCCGCTCCATCACCCGCTCCGTTACTTGCTCCGTCACCCGACGTCAATCGCCCTCCATCAGCCAGTCAAGGCTCCAACACCTCTGCTGAGGGGAGTTGTCGCTCGTTGGCATCTTCCGCTCGTTCAGATGCTCCTTCTCCTGCTACTCCTCTTCACGGATTCCGTCAGCAGTCTTTCTTGGAATCCGTTTCCAAGAGACAACAGTTTGCGAGCACGCACCCGACGGTGCAAAAGCTGAACGTCCTCCTGTCCAAGTTGCTGGTGCTGCAGTCCCTCCCTTTCCAAGTGGTGGACTCAGCACCTTTCCGAGAAATGATGGCTTGTGCCGCGCCGCGGTGGAGAGTGCCAAGCCGTCATTTCTTCGCCAAAAAGGCAGTGCCAGCCCTGCATTCACATGTAGAAGACATGGTGGGCCAGTCTTTGAGCATGTCGGTCTCTGCCAAAGTGCACGGCAGCGCCGACGTGTGGAGCTGTAACTATGGTCAGGGACAGTACATGTCATTTACGGCCCACTGGGTGAACGTGGTGCCGTCACAGCCGCACCAGCAACTTGGACAGGTCACGCCGCTTTTGCCTCCACGTTTGCACGTCCTTGGTCCGGCAAAGATGTCCGCCTCTACCACCTCTTCTTCCGCCGTGTCCTCAGCCGCCACCCCCGTGCCAAGTCCCATTACCCGACCGGCATATCACATGTGCAGGGCGCAACGGTGTCACGCTGTTCTGCACCTGGTATGCCTTGGCGAACGTAGTCACACAGGGGAGGAACTTCTGAGTGTAATGAACAGAGAAATCGACAGATGGCTGTCTCCGCGCAAACTGAAAATCGGAACCATGTTGACCGACAACGGAAAGAACATGGTGTCTGCTCTGCGTCAAGGAAGGTTGTGCCATGCGCCATGCATGGCTCACGTGTTCAATCTGGTTGTCAAGCGGTTCCTAAAATCCACCATCCCACTGCAAGATATCCTTAAAATGTCACGTAAACTTTGCATGCATTTCAGCCATTCCTACACCGCAAAGCACACCCTCCTTGAGCTGCAGCGGCAGAACGGAATTCCACAGCATCGCCTGATCTGCGACGTTGCAACAAGGTGGAATTCAACCCTACACATGTTAGACCGCCTTTACGAACAGCGAAAGGCCATCACCGATTTCATGATGTTACAAGCGGATAAAGGTACTCCCCTGTGTAACTTCGATGTCAGCCATTGGCAGCTCATGCGTGACACCTGCCGCTTGCTCAGGCCCTTTGAGGAGGCCACGCTATTCGTGAGTCGGCAGGACTATGGGATGAACGACGTCATTCCTCTGTTGCACGTCCTTGAACAAATGCTGTTAACAATGGCTGGTCAGGGTGCGGTAGACGTGGCGCACAGATCTCAACGCCACATGACCCCTGTGGGGGCAGGACAGGAAGAAGAGGAGGAGGTAGAGGAGGACATTTGTGCTCAGGAATTATTGAGTGAAATGGGTGGGTTTTCCACTCAGCGGACAGGAGTGGAGGAGCAGGAGCATCTGGTAGAGGAGGAGGAGGAGGAGACAGAGGACCCAGACGCACCGTGGCAGTATGCTGTGGAGATGGAGGCAGGGAGTCCCTCGCATTCCTTGTCACAAATGGCCCATAGCATGCTCGGTTGCTTGCGTAGCGACAGCCGAATAATAACCATCAGACAGAGGGATGACTTTTGGCTGTCCACCTTGTTGGACCCTCGCTACCGTTCCAAAATGGTGGCCTTTTTCACACCTGCTGAGAGGGAGGCCAAAATAACGTACTATAAAAACCACCTATGTAGTCAGCTGGTCTCTGCCTTTGTGCGCCAACGTCCATCCTCAGACACTGTGGGCTCTGGGCGCTCGCGTTCCGCTGCCATGGCAGCAGGGGAGGGGTGGGGTGGTAGGAGCAGTGGCAGCTCCACCAGCAGCGGCTGCCTCAGTCTGCAGTCGATGATGAGTAGCTTTCTTCACCAGCGCAGTGAGGAAACTACTAACCAGCCGCAGCAGCAGCAGCAGCAGCATCAGGTGGACCTGGAGCAGGACCTCAAACAACAGGCTTGGGCCTACTTGGACAGCACCCTGCCAACCGAGGTAGACAATCCCCTTGACTACTGGTCAACGAAACTTGACCTTTGGCCCCAACTAGCTGAATTTGCCCTTGAAAGGCTGTCATGCCCGGCCAGTAGCGTGGCATCGGAGCGCGTGTTTAGTGCGGCAGGAGGTATTGTAACTCCGCGGAGGACACGACTGTCCACCCAAAGTGTGGAGAGACTCACGTTTGTGAAAATGAATCAGGCGTGGATTAGTCTGGATTTCAAACCACCCGTTCCTGACACAACTGACTAAATCCGCCATGAATCATGCCTCAAACATGTGCCACTTTGAGGTCTCCTCACACACTGCTGGTGTGTAGAATTTTTTGACATAGGGTGCTGGCAGATTACGGGCCTCCTATAGCTGCTGCCAGGCCCCTAATCTGCCATAGGCCCCTATATATCGCCTCCTCATGCTGCTGCCAGGTCCAGAGTCTGTCATGGGTCCCTGTACGGCCTCCCATTGCTGCTGTCTCCATCGCCACACTCTGCCATGTGCCACTTTCAGGTCTCCTCACACTGCTGGTGTGTTGAATTTTTTGACATAGGGTGCTGGCAGATTACGGGCCTCCTATAGCTGCTGCCAGGCCCCTAATCTGCCATAGGCCCCTATATACCGCCTCCTCATGCTGCTGCCAGGTCCAGAGTCTCTCATGGGTCCCTGTACGGCCTCCCATTGCTGCTGTCTCCATCGCCACACTCTGCCATGTGCCACTTTCAGGTCTCCTCACACTGCTGGTGTGTTGAATTTTTTGACATAGGGTGCTGGCAGATTACGGGCCTCCTATAGCTGCTGCCAGGCCCCTAATCTGCCATAGGCCCCTATATACCGCCTCCTCATGCTGCTGCCAGGTCCAGAGTCTCTCATGGGTCCCTGTACGGCCTCCCATTGCTGCTGTCTCCATCGCCACACTCTGCCATGTGCCACTTTCAGGTCTCCTCACACACTGCTGGTGTGTAGAATTTTTTGACATAGGGTGTTGGCAGATTACGGGCCTCCCATTGCTGCTGCCAGGCCCCTAATCTGCCATGGGCCCCTATATACCGCCTCCTCATGCTGCTGCCAGGTCCAGAGTCTCTCATGGGTCCCTGTACGGCCTCCCATTGCTGCTGTCTCCATCGCCACACTCTGCCATGTGCCACTTTCAGGTCTCCTCACACACTGCTGGTGTGTTCAGTTTTTTGACATAGGGTGCTGGCAGATTACGGGCCTCCCATAGCTGCTGCCAGGCCCCTAATCTGCCATAGGCCCCTATATACCGCCTCCTCATGCTGCTGCCAAGTCCAGAGTCTGTCATGGGTCCCTGTACGGCCTCCCATTGCTGCTGTCTCCATCGCCACACTCTGCCATGTGCCACTTTCAGGTCTCCTCACACTGCTGGTGTGTTGAATTTTTTGACATAGGGTGCTGGCAGATTACGGGCCTCCTATAGCTGCTGCCAGGCCCCTAATCTGCCATAGGCCCCTATATACCGCCTCCTCATGCTGCTGCCAGGTCCAGAGTCTCTCATGGGTCCCTGTACGGCCTCCCATTGCTGCTGTCTCCATCGCCACACTCTGCCATGTGCCACTTTCAGGTCTCCTCACACACTGCTGGTGTGTAGAATTTTTTGACATAGGGTGTTGGCAGATTACGGGCCTCCCATTGCTGCTGCCAGGCCCCTAATATGCCATGGGCCCCTATATACCGCCTCCTCATGCTGCTGCCAGGTCCAGAGTCTCTCATGGGTCCCTGTACGGCCTCCCATTGCTGCTGTCTCCATCGCCACACTCTGCCATGTGCCACTTTCAGGTCTCCTCACACACTGCTGGTGTGTTCAGTTTTTTGACATAGGGTGCTGGCAGATTACGGGCCTCCCATAGCTGCTGCCAGGCCCCTAATCTGCCATAGGCCCCTATATACCGCCTCCTCATGCTGCTGCCAAGTCCAGAGTCTGTCATGGGTCCCTGTACGGCCTCCCATTGCTGCTGTCTCCATCGCCACACTCTGCCATGTGCCACTTTCAGGTCTCCTCACACACTGCTGGTGTGTAGAATTTTTTGACATAGGGTGCTGGCAGATTACGGGCCTCCCATAGCTGCTGCCAGGCCCCTAATCTGCCATAGGCCCCTATATACCGCCTCCTCATGCTGCTGCCAGGTCCAGAGTGTGTCATGGGTCCCTGTACGGCCTCCCATTGCTGCTGTCTCCATCGCCACACTCTGCCATGTGCCACTTTCAGGTCTCCTCACACACTGCTGGTGTGTTCAGTTTTTTGACATAGGGTGCTGGCAGATTACGGGCCTCCCATAGCTGCTGCCAGGCCCCTAATCTGCCATAGGCCCCTATATACCGCCTCCTCATGCTGCTGCCAGGTCCAGAGTCTCTCATGGGTCCCTGTACGGCCTCCCATTGCTGCTGTCTCCATCGCCACACTCTGCCATGTGCCACTTTCAGGTCTCCTCACACACTGCTGGTGTGTTCAGTTTTTTGACATAGGGTGCTGGCAGATTACGGGCCTCCCATAGCTGCTGCCAGGCCCCTAATCTGCCATGGGCCCCTATATACCGCCTCCTCATGCTGCTGCCAGGTCCACAGTGTCTCATGCCATGTGCCACTTTCAGGTCTCCTCACACTGCTGGTGTGTTGAATTTTTTGACATAGGGTGCTGGCAGATTATGGGCCTCCTATAGCTGCTGCCAGGCCCCTAATCTGCCATAGGCCCCTATATACCGCCTCCTCATGCTGCTGCCAGGTCCAGAGTCTGTCATGGGTCCCTGTACGGCCTCCCATTGCTGCTGTCTCCATCGCCACACTCTGCCATGTGCCACTTTCAGGTCTCCTCACACACTGCTGGTGTGTTCAGTTTTTTGACATAGGGTGCTGGCAGATTACGGGCCTCCCATAGCTGCTGCAAGGCCCCTAATCTGCCATAGGCCCCTATATACCGCCTCCTCATGCTGCTGCCAGGTCCAGAGTCTCTCATGGGTCCCTGTACGGCCTCCCATTGCTGCTGTCTCCATCGCCACACTCTGCCATGTGCCACTTTCAGGTCTCCTCACACACTGCTGGTGTGTTCAGTTTTTTGACATAGGGTGCTGGCAGATTACGGGCCTCCCATAGCTGCTGCCAGGCCCCTAATCTGCCATAGGCCCCTATATACCGCCTCCTCATGCTGCTGCCAAGTCCAGAGTCTGTCATGGGTCCCTGTACGGCCTCCCATTGCTGCTGTCTCCATCGCCACACTCTGCCATGTGCCACTTTCAGGTCTCCTCACACACTGCTGGTGTGTTCAGTTTTTTGACATAGGGTGCTGGCAGATTACGGGCCTCCCATAGCTGCTGCCAGGCCCCTAATCTGCCATAGGCCCCTATATACCGCCTCCTCATGCTGCTGCCAGGTCCAGAGTCTCTCATGGGTCCCTGTACGGCCTCCCATTGCTGCTGTCTCCATCGCCACACTCTGCCATGTGCCACTTTCAGGTCTCCTCACACACTGCTGGTGTGTTCAGTTTTTTGACATAGGGTGCTGGCAGATTACGGGCCTCCCATAGCTGCTGCCAGGCCCCTAATCTGCCATAGGCCCCTATATACCGCCTCCTCATGCTGCTGCCAAGTCCAGAGTCTGTCATGGGTCCCTGTACGGCCTCCCATTGCTGCTGTCTCCATCGCCACACTCTGCCATGTGCCACTTTCAGGTCTCCTCACACACTGCTGGTGTGTTCAGTTTTTTGACATAGGGTGCTGGCAGATTACGGGCCTCCCATAGCTGCTGCCAGGCCCCTAATCTGCCATAGGCCCCTATATACCGCCTCCTCATGCTGCTGCCAGGTCCAGAGTCTCTCATGGGTCCCTGTACGGCCTCCCATTGCTGCTGTCTCCATCGCCACACTCTGCCATGTGCCACTTTCAGGTCTCCTCACACACTGCTGGTGTGTAGAATTTTTTGACATAGGGTGTTGGCAGATTACGGGCCTCCCATTGCTGCTGCCAGGCCCCTAATCTGCCATGGGCCCCTATATACCGCCTCCTCATGCTGCTGCCATGTCCAGAGTCTCTCATGGGTCCCTGTACGGCCTCCCATTGCTGCTGTCTCCATCGCCACACTCTGCCATGTGCCACTTTCAGGTCTCCTCACACACTGCTGGTGTGTTGAATTTTTTGACATAGGGTGCTGGCAGATTACGGGCCTCCCATAGCTGCTGCCAGGCCCCTAATCTGCCATAGGCCCCTATATACCGCCTCCTCATGCTGCTGCCAGGTCCAGAGTCTCTCATGGGTCCCTGTACGGCCTCCCATTGCTGCTGTCTCCATCGCCACACTCTGCCATGTGCCACTTTCAGGTCTCCTCACACACTGCTGGTGTGTTCAGTTTTTTGACATAGGGTGCTGGCAGATTACGGGCCTCCCATAGCTGCTGCCAGGCCCCTAATCTGCCATAGGCCCCTATATACCGCCTCCTCATGCTGCTGCCAGGTCCAGAGTCTCTCATGGGTCCCTGTACGGCCTCCCATTGCTGCTGTCTCCATCGCCACACTCTGCCATGTGCCACTTTCAGGTCTCCTCACACACTGCTGGTGTGTTCAGTTTTTTGACATAGGGTGCTGGCAGATTACGGGCCTCCCATAGCTGCTGCCCGGCCCCTAATCTGCCATAGGCCCCTATATACCGCCTCCTCATGCTGCTGCCAAGTCCAGAGTCTGTCATGGGTCCCTGTACGGCCTCCCATTGCTGCTGTCTCCATCGCCACACTCTGCCATGTGCCACTTTCAGGTCTCCTCACACACTGCTGGTGTGTTCAGTTTTTTGACATAGGGTGCTGGCAGATTACGGGCCTCCCATAGCTGCTGCCAGGCCCCTAATCTGCCATAGGCCCCTATATACCGCCTCCTCATGCTGCTGCCAGGTCCAGAGTCTCTCATGGGTCCCTGTACGGCCTCCCATTGCTGCTGTCTCCATCGCCACACTCTGCCATGTGCCACTTTCAGGTCTCCTCACACACTGCTGGTGTGTTCAGTTTTTTGACATAGGGTGCTGGCAGATTACGGGCCTCCCATAGCTGCTGCCAGGCCCCTAATCTGCCATAGGCCCCTATATACCGCCTCCTCATGCTGCTGCCAGGTCCAGAGTCTCTCATGGGTCCCTGTACGGCCTCCCATTGCTGCTGTCTCCATCGCCACACTCTGCCATGTGCCACTTTCAGGTCTCCTCACACACTGCTGGTGTGTAGAATTTTTTGACATAGGGTGTTGGCAGATTACGGGCCTCCCATTGCTGCTGCCAGGCCCCTAATCTGCCATGGGCCCCTATATACCGCCTCCTCATGCTGCTGCCATGTCCAGAGTCTCTCATGGGTCCCTGTACGGCCTCCCATTGCTGCTGTCTCCATCGCCACACTCTGCCATGTGCCACTTTCAGGTCTCCTCACACACTGCTGGTGTGTTGAATTTTTTGACATAGGGTGCTGGCAGATTACGGGCCTCCCATAGCTGCTGCCAGGCCCCTAATCTGCCATAGGCCCCTATATACCGCCTCCTCATGCTGCTGCCAGGTCCAGAGTCTCTCATGGGTCCCTGTACGGCCTCCCATTGCTGCTGTCTCCATCGCCACACTCTGCCATGTGCCACTTTCAGGTCTCCTCACACACTGCTGGTGTGTTCAGTTTTTTGACATAGGGTGCTGGCAGATTACGGGCCTCCCATAGCTGCTGCCAGGCCCCTAATCTGCCATAGGCCCCTATATACCGCCTCCTCATGCTGCTGCCAGGTCCAGAGTCTCTCATGGGTCCCTGTACGGCCTCCCATTGCTGCTGTCTCCATCGCCACACTCTGCCATGTGCCACTTTCAGGTCTCCTCACACACTGCTGGTGTGTTCAGTTTTTTGACATAGGGTGCTGGCAGATTACGGGCCTCCCATAGCTGCTGCCCGGCCCCTAATCTGCCATAGGCCCCTATATACCGCCTCCTCATGCTGCTGCCAAGTCCAGAGTCTGTCATGGGTCCCTGTACGGCCTCCCATTGCTGCTGTCTCCATCGCCACACTCTGCCATGTGCCACTTTCAGGTCTCCTCACACACTGCTGGTGTGTTCAGTTTTTTGACATAGGGTGCTGGCAGATTACGGGCCTCCCATAGCTGCTGCCAGGCCCCTAATCTGCCATAGGCCCCTATATACCGCCTCCTCATGCTGCTGCCAGGTCCAGAGTCTCTCATGGGTCCCTGTACGGCCTCCCATTGCTGCTGTCTCCATCGCCACACTCTGCCATGTGCCACTTTCAGGTCTCCTCACACACTGCTGGTGTGTTCAGTTTTTTGACATAGGGTGCTGGCAGATTACGGGCCTCCCATAGCTGCTGCCAGGCCCCTAATCTGCCATAGGCCCCTATATACCGCCTCCTCATGCTGCTGCAAAGTCCAGAGTCTGTCATGGGTCCCTGTACGGCCTCCCATTGCTGCTGTCTCCATCGCCACACTCTGCCATGTGCCACTTTCAGGTCTCCTCACACACTGCTGGTGTGTTCAGTTTTTTGACATAGGGTGCTGGCAGATTACGGGCCTCCCATAGCTGCTGCCAGGCCCCTAATCTGCCATAGGCCCCTATATACCGCCTCCTCATGCTGCTGCCAGGTCCAGAGTCTCTCATGGGTCCCTGTACGGCCTCCCATTGCTGCTGTCTCCATCGCCACACTCTGCCATGTGCCACTTTCAGGTCTCCTCACACACTGCTGGTGTGTAGAATTTTTTGACATAGGGTGTTGGCAGATTACGGGCCTCCCATTGCTGCTGCCAGGCCCCTAATCTGCCATGGGCCCCTATATACCGCCTCCTCATGCTGCTGCCAAGTCCAGAGTCTCTCATGGGTCCCTGTACGGCCTCCCATTGCTGCTGTCTCCATCGCCACACTCTGCCATGTGCCACTTTCAGGTCTCCTCACACACTGCTGGTGTGTTGAATTTTTTGACATAGGGTGCTGGCAGATTACGGGCCTCCCATAGCTGCTGCCAGGCCCCTAATCTGCCATGGGCCCCTATATACCGCCTCCTCATGCTGCTGCCAGGTCCACAGTGTCTCATGCCATGTGCCACTTTCAGGTCTCCTCACACTGCTGGTGTGTTGAATTTTTTGACATAGGGTGCTGGCAGATTATGGGCCTCCTATAGCTGCTGCCAGGCCCCTATTCTGCCATAGGCCCCTATATACCGCCTCCTCATGCTGCTGCCAGGTCCAGAGTCTGTCATGGGTCCCTGTACGGCCTCCCATTGCTGCTGTCTCCATCGCCACACTCTGCCATGTGCCACTTTCAGGTCTCCTCACACACTGCTGGTGTGTAGAATTTTTTGACATAGGGTGTTGGCAGATTACGGGCCTCCCATTGCTGCTGCCAGGCCCCTAATCTGCCATGGGCCCCTATATACCGCCTCCTCATGCTGCTGCCAGGTCCAGAGTCTCTCATGGGTCCCTGTACGGCCTCCCATTGCTGCTGTCTCCATCGCCACACTCTGCCATGTGCCACTTTCAGGTCTCCTCACACACTGCTGGTGTGTTGAATTTTTTGACATAGGGTGCTGACAGATTACGGGCCTCCCATAGCTGCTGCCAGGCCCCTAATCTGCCATGGGCCCCTATATACCGCCTCCTCATGCTGCTGCCAGGTCCACAGTGTCTCATGCCATGTGCCACTTTCAGGTCTCCTCACACTGCTGGTGTGTTGAATTTTTTGACATAGGGTGCTGACAGATTACGGGCCTCCCATAGCTGCTGCCAGGCCCCTAATCTGCCATAGGCCCCTATATACCGCCTCCTCATGCTGCTGCCAGGTCCAGAGTCTGTCATGGGTCCCTGTACGGCCTCCCATTGCTGCTGTCTCCATCGCCACACTCTGCCATGTGCCACTTTCAGGTCTCCTCACACACTGCTGGTGTGTTCAGTTTTTTGACATAGGGTGCTGGCAGATTACGGGCCTCCCATAGCTGCTGCCAGGCCCCTAATCTGCCATAGGCCCCTATATACCGCCTCCTCATGCTGCTGCCAGGTCCAGAGTCTCTCATGGGTCCCTGTACGGCCTCCCATTGCTGCTGTCTCCATCGCCACACTCTGCCATGTGCCACTTTCAGGTCTCCTCACACACTGCTGGTGTGTTCAGTTTTTTGACATAGGGTGCTGGCAGATTACGGGCCTCCCATAGCTGCTGCCAGGCCCCTAATCTGCCATAGGCCCCTATATACCGCCTCCTCATGCTGCTGCCAAGTCCAGAGTCTGTCATGGGTCCCTGTACGGCCTCCCATTGCTGCTGTCTCCATCGCCACACTCTGCCATGTGCCACTTTCAGGTCTCCTCACACACTGCTGGTGTGTAGAATTTTTTGACATAGGGTGCTGGCAGATTACGGGCCTCCCATAGCTGCTGCCAGGCCCCTAATCTGCCATAGGCCCCTATATACCGCCTCCTCATGCTGCTGCCAGGTCCAGAGTCTCTCATGGGTCCCTGTACGGCCTCCCATTGCTGCTGTCTCCATCGCCACACTCTGCCATGTGCCACTTTCAGGTCTCCTCACACACTGCTGGTGTGTTCAGTTTTTTGACATAGGGTGCTGGCAGATTACGGGCCTCCCATAGCTGCTGCCAGGCCCCTAATCTGCCATAGGTCCCTATATACCGCCTCCTCATGCTGCTGCCAGGTCCAGAGTCTGTCATGGGTCCCTGTACGGCCTCCCATTGCTGCTGTCTCCATCGCCACACTCTGCCATGTGCCACTTTCAGGTCTCCTCACACTGCTGGTGTGTAGAATTTTTTGACATAGGGTGCTGGCAGATTACGGGCCTCCCATAGCTGCTGCCAGGCCCCTAATCTGCCATGGGCCCCTATACCGCCTCCTCATGCTGCTGCCAAGTCCAGAGTGTGTCATGGGTCCCTGTACGGCCTCCCATTGCTGCTGTCTCCATCGCCACACTCTGCCATGTGCCACTTTCAGGTCTCCTCACACTGCTGGTGTGTAGAATTTTTTGACATAGGGTGCTGGCAGATTACGGGCCTCCCATTGCTGCTGCCAGGCCCCTAATCTGCCATGGGCCCCTATACCGCCTCCTCATGCTGCTGCCAAGTCCAGAGTGTGTCATGGGTCCCTGTACGGCCTCCCATTGCTGCTGTCTCCATCGCCACACTCTGCCATGTGCCACTTTCAGGTCTCCTCACACTGCTGGTGTGTTGAATTTTTTGACATAGGGTGCTGGCAGATTACGGGCCTCCCATTGCTGCTGCCAGGCCTGTAATCTGCCATGGGCCCCCGTACCGCCTGGTCACGCTGCTGCTGGGTCCACAGTGTGACATGGGTCCTTGTACCGCCTCCCATTGCTCCCACTGCATGTGCCACTTTCAGGTCTCCTCACACTCCTGCTGGTTTCCATTTTGTCATAGGGTGCTGTATGGCCTCCCATTGCTGCTGCCTCCACCGCCACACTGTGGCTCCACACTCTGGTTTTGGCCCCGTGACTGCCCAAATGAGTGAAGTGTGCGGTGATTCTAAGATCGACGGCACTCATCTGCATGTCATACTGCCTGACAGTATTATTTCTCTTCCCCAGCAGACTCCAAGGGCATTTAAATTAAAGGTACAGTGTTCAGCACTAATATTAAGTCTCTCTGAAGCCTAGAAACACCCTTTTTTAAGTTAAATTCACAGCGAATATATTCGACTCGAATCGAAATTTTTCCACGAATTCGCCGAATCAGTCGAATCGAATTTTTGAATACTTCGCTCATCTCTAGTGATTTTATCTGGGAAGTCTCGCTTTGCTCTTTGTTTTTTTTTTTTTTTTAGTGAAAGTGGTATTTAAGATATTGAAGGTTTAAAGTGAGCAAATGAGATAATGTTACATGATGAAAATATGAGTCATAAAGATTTATAAAGGAGTAGAAGTAGTGCACTCAATGTGTAAAGGTATAATTGAAATATTGATATGATAAATGTGAATAAATGTGGTTTGTGTGATGCATGTAAAAAAAGGAAACATTTTTCAATAAAGAATACATGATTCAAAAAATTAAGGATGTGGTGTGAAGATTCCCTTCCCTATAACAAAAACAGCTTGGATCAAAGGAAATTTTAAAGAGCTTTAGCATAAGAATTATAGAGATTCATGCAGCTGGGAAAGCATAGGTAAGACAGATTTTCTGAAAAAAAAAGAAAATACCGCACTATTGCTGCTCTCCTTGGGAATGGGCATCATGCAAAGTTTACCTTCGGTAATTAAAAAGGGTCTGCAGAAATGCATTTATATGTCCAGAAAAACAGGCATAAAAGAAACATGTATTGCAATATGCAGGGAGTTAACTATTAACACGTTGTCACATCCCTCTTGTGGCTCACATGCTATATATATGAATTCTGTTTGGATTCAAGTTAGTGAGGGTACAGAAACAGATCCTGAGGGTTGAATATGTCTTACCAACACACGTGTACATATCCTTAGTACCATATTGGCCACTTTTATGTTCACCCAGAATTTAACCAGCAAGGTGTTTGTTCTGTAGTTGTGACACTTTGGAATAAATAAAATGCAGGCAAAGCCCAAGCAGTGGTTTAAAACACACCATACATCTGTCTCTGTTATGAAGCTCTCCTCTGCAGTACTTACACTGATGTCCCACTATAGTTCATCCATTTAAAATAATGCACATTTTAATGAAAAAAATAATTTAACACATGAATCATTTAAATGCCCCCATAATAGCACATTTCCTTAGTCCCTCCTTTGCGAGGAATCAGAGATTATGGATTTATTCCCTTGCAGTAAACCACTGTTGCAGAATAAAAACTCCTTAAACACTTGTTGCTTAGTGTTTAGTCAATTCTTGTTGACCTCATAGACTTGGCCACAGCAGGCTTTATTGTCAGATAATGTTTATCTGGGCTTCTGAAGTCTTTTATTCATTGCTTCAGTCATCTAGACTCTTGTTTTTATGCTGTAGTCTAAGCACCTCAGCCTTTGTTCTCTTCCCTCCTTTATTTGTCTGTACTCCCCAGCTTCAGAATTTTCTGCAAAGAGTCAATCATTTATATCCTTGATATTTATTGATTTGTTCTTCTTTTAGGGTCCATTCACATTTTTGTGGTGTGTTAAGGCAGACCATTGAAATCCTGGGTTGCCAACGCACCAAAAATTGCTGAAAATCAGACGTGCAACACATTTTATAATGCAAGCACTATGGTGTGTTGTGAAATGCTGCACCATATATTATTATTATTATTATTATACAGGATTTATATAGAGCCAACAATTTGAACAGCTCTTTGCAAGATGAGAGCAAACAGTACAGTTGCAATACAGTTCAATACAGGAGGAATCAGAGGGCTCTGGTCATTAGAGTTGACAATAAGAGGGTCAAGTGATACAAATGGTAATCGCTGTGGGAGATGAGCTGATGGAGAAAATAAAGGTACAATTGTTAGGTGAGAAAAGAAAAGGCTTCTCTGAAGAGAAGGGTTTTCAGGGATTGTCTAAAAGCAAACAGAGTATGAAATAGTTGGTCAGACTGGGTTAGGGAGTTCCATAGGATGGGAGAGGCTTGGAAAAAGTCCTGGAGACAAGCACTAGAGGAGGTGACAAGGGAGCTAAAGAGCAGTAGGTCTTCGGAGGAATGAAGAGAATGAATAGGTTGTTATTTTGAGACTAGAATAGTGAAGCAGGTGGGAGTTGATTTGTGGATGACTTTGTAAGCTGTTGTTGGTATTTTGAATTTAATTTGGGTGAGTGAGAGCCAGTGGAGGGATTGATAAAGAGGAGTAGCAGACACTGAGCAGTTGGTTACATAGTTTGGTTGAAAAAAGACAAAGTCCATCTAGTTCAACCAATAAAAGAGGAAAACATTTTTTTACAATCCTATATACACAATCTTTTACCCACAATTGATCCAGAGGAAGGCAAAAAACCCCAGTAAAGTTTGATCCAATTTGCTTCAGCAGAGGGAAAAAATCCTTCCTGATCCCCCAAGAGGCAATCAGATATTCCCTGGATCAACTTTGCCTATAAATATTAGTATCCAGTTATATTGTGTACATTTAGGAAATAATCCAGGCCTTTTTTTAAAAACAATCTAATGAGCTGGCCAGAACCATCTCGTGAGGGAGTCTATTCCACATTTTCACCATTCTTACTGTGAAGAAGCCATTGCATATTTGGAGATTAACTCTCTTTTCCAGATGGAAAGAATGCCCCCTTGTCCTTTGTGATGACCTTAAAGTGAATATTTCTACACTGAGTTCACTATATGGATCACCTATGTATTTATACATGTTGATCATGTCCTCCCTTAATCTCCTCTTCTCAAGAGAGAATAAATTCAGTTCCTTTAATCTTTTCTCATAACTGAGCTTCTCCATGCCACTTATAAGTTTGGTTGCCCTTCTCTGCACTTTCTCCAGTTCCCCGATATCCTTTTTGTGAATTCATGCCCCAAAGTGACTGCATATTCCAGATGAGGTCTTACTAATGATTTATACAGGAGTAGAATGATCTCTCTCTCTCTGGAGTCTATACCTCTCTTAATACAAAAAAGGATTTTGCTCACTTTAGAAACCGCAGCTTGGCATTGCATGCCATTATTAAGCTTATGAATTACTAGAACACCCAGATCCTTCTCCACCATTGATTCCCCCAGTTGTACTCCCCCTAGTATGTAAGATGAATGCATATAGTTAGCCTCCAAGTGCATAACTTTACATGTATTAACATTAAAACTATTTTTCCACACAGTTGCTCAGTTAAACAGTACATTGAGGTCAGCTTGTAAGTCTTGTAAATTTGTTATTCCACTGCATAGCTTGGGGTCATCTGCAAATAATGAAATAGTACTTTTAATCGCAGACCCTATATAATTTATAACTATTTTAAAAAGTAAGGGTCCCAACACAAACCTTGGGGTACACAACTAACAACCTTAGACCATTCAGAGTATGAATCATTAACCACTACTCTCTGAATACGGTCTTTTAGCCAGTTTTCTATCCATGTCAAACGCTTTTGTAAAATCCAAGTATACTACGTCCACAGCCACTTCTTTATATAAGGGTTTGCTTACCTCTTCATGAAAAGAAAACAGATTTGTTTGACAACTTCTGTCTTTCATGAATCCATGCTGTCTGTTGCTTAAAATATTTTTTTCTAGCAAGAACTCATCTATGTGGTCTTTTATTAAACTCTCTAGTATCTTCCCAACTATAGAAGTTAAACTAGCATGTCTATAATTACTCGGTAAAGACTTTGATCCCTTTATAAATATAGGCACCACACTGGCCTTATGCCAGCCCAGTGGTACTATGCAAGTCGTTAAAAAGTCTCTAAATATTAGAAACAATGGCTTTGAAATGCTAGAGCTCAATTCTTTTAGGATCTGTGGGTATATGCCATCTCATCCAGGTGCTTTATTCACCTTTATTCTGTCTAAATATTTCTGGACAATATCAATATTGAGCCATTTTGATAAGGTGGATGAGTCTGGTGGCAACATTCACGATGGAGTGAAAGGGGGATAGCCTATTTAAAGGTAGTCCAATGAGCAGGGAGTTGCAGTAGTCAAGGTAGGAGATTACCAGGGAGTGAACCAGAAGCTTAGTGGTGTCATTGGTTAGGAAGGGGCGTATTTTGAAGATGTTGCGTAGGTTAAGGTAGCAAGATTTAGACAGGGATTGGATGTGGGGCCGAAACACAGATAGTTCAGA
Organism: Staurois parvus; assembly: GCF_062004578.1. Classification (NCBI taxonomy): domain Eukaryota; kingdom Metazoa; phylum Chordata; class Amphibia; order Anura; family Ranidae; genus Staurois; species Staurois parvus. The sequence goes on along the minus strand of NW_028317929.1, from coordinate 5,853,169 downwards.
GTCCAAGATTTCACCAAGAACTTTGGAGGGATGGTTTGATAGCTGTGCCATCAATCTTGACAGAGAAGTAAGGGGAAGAGGCACGTGGGGGAAGGAATATTATGAGCTTGGTTTTGGGTAGATTGACGTATGTGCTGCCTTAGTGCATTGGGGTGCCATTCAAAATGAATGGTACTGCAAAACAAGGATGTAAGTGGGACCCTATTCCTAAAAAAATCTCTGAACACTTTACTATGTTACATTACAAATCTAATTTTCTGGTACTCAGTCTTTTAATGACCCAACTCTGTCATGCACTACAAGGGGAATGCCATAGCTCTGACAATTAGAACTTTTGATGTTTTTGTGAGTTATTCTTACCATTATCATCATGCATACATAATTATTGTGTATAAATAACCCAGATTCCAAAGCTATAACAAAATCATTAGGAATGTGCAAAATTTAAAGTTTTCATTGACCTTTCATTTCAGTATCATTCACGCAATTGTATATCCTCTTCTATTAAATGTTATTTAAAAAAAGGTATAGCCTTGCAACACGGACACAATTTTATTACCCAGGTTCTGGAAATGAGATACCTGCCCAACTATCACAGATTGTCAGACAGAGGTTGACAACATATTAGAAGCTGAGAGGTGAGAGGTGGTTTCTTACATCTAAATAAAGAAGAGCAGTTCTGGGCAAGGTAGATGTTCTAGTCTTGCAAAATTAAGGGAAGGAGTCCTTAGCCTTATGTGTGCTCACAAAGGATGACTTATTGAAAGACTATTTACTTCTTTATTGGGGCTAATAGTGCAATCAAATGCTGTATACTCTAATGGGACCATGTTTATACATTTTGGCTTTCAGATGTAATGCTCCTGCTGGTAATCTGTGGCATTTGGTGGATTCTTGCTAGTTTTTTTTTCTACCTACTTATTACCTGTGTTATATTGTTGGTTATTTTTTATGCATATTGCTTTCATCACATGAGAGCCATGGTGATATTTGCTTACTCTTGAGTGTTACGAATGACAATCATTTTAGATTCTGACTGGTTAGGTGCAATTTTTTTTACCTTTGACCACATTATGGCATTTCTATGAAGGCTAGTGTAACACAATGTAACAGCTGTATGCTATACCTGATTTATTGTACATGCTGATTTAACAACTACTATGTACAATTGTCATTGTCTCTGTTGGTCGTTATGTGAAAATAAAATAAAAAATGTGTTGAACAAAAATCAAGAGATTGTGGCAAAATTTCACCATATGCATTTGAGTCAAAGTGGAAGTTTTTTGTTTTCTAGGGTACAGGGTTAAAGTAGTTTAAAATCACTCTTGAGGGTTATAAAAGGTCCAACTACTCATTTTATATCATAATAGTTTTATACTTAAAATGTTGAATTTACAAACCTAAATATCACTTAGGTGTGTAATTTATATTTGTGCACGAAATTAAAGTTTAAACGATGAATCCTTTTTTTCTCATAATTAAGTCACATGGCTAAAAGTAAAGAACCTTATGGCAATGCTTTGTAAATAGGAACAATGGTGGTGTTTTTGCAGCGAGTCAAACAGCTGTTTTACCTGCTTTTCTCAATGGAGAAGTATTAAAACTCTCTGCTATCACTGGTCTGAAGCTCATGTTATTTTTAGATGCAATAACCTGTGCTGTAATCTTTTGTGAATTGATTTTGAATTGATTTTGTCATAACAACCATTAAAATAAAGCTGGCAGTGGCTTACTAGAATTAGTATTGTTAAAACACCACTTATAAAAGCGCAGGCTAAATAAAGTGTTATGTACCTTTTGTGAATTGAGCCTTTTAGTGATGTGATTTACGTAAGGTGTGATTTCAAAAAGAAAAACAGCCTTGTGAATTGAGGCTTCTGACTTGTGAAAAAATAAATTACCCTGGGTTTAGTTTGTGCTAAGTTTTTATGCATCCTTTGAACGTGACTGCTTTCTTTAATTCACAAAGAAAACCGATGGTGCTTGTCCTGATTTAAGTACACAGTATATCTGTGCCAAATGCCTAATATTTTCCTTGTTTTATTTTATAGTGCTAAAATGACACAACCATTGCTATTTTAAAATGTGCACAATGCATAAGGAGAAAAATGGCATAAAACCTTTTTTATCTCTTATCCAACAGGAGACATATGTGAGTTAGCTGATAGGTTTACCAGGCAACAGTAGCAAATACCTGCAACTTTAAAAATGGATAATGGGGGGGGGGCTATGGAAAACAATAAAGACATGCCAAAAAATATCACCAGGCCTGGCAAAACTTGGCTCTCCTGAGTTGGAAATTCTAATATTCATTCACTAATCTACTACCTAATGTACTGATGTAAAATGTCTGCAAAATCTAGTATTGGATCTTAGTTCATACACTAATGTAGCACATGAACACAAAACTGTGCTATTTTACTTGCGTTTACAAAATGCAAAAAACTCATAAGAATGCCATTCATTGTTAGTAACGCCCCGAACATGCCAAGTATCAATCGTGTTTTTGTAGGTACCTCAACACAGAAAAAATCATACAGATAACAAAATGCCTGAAGCTCAAAAAGGTGCAACTTCTTTTCTGTGTTTGTTGTGTGTAGGGCAGCCCAATGAAATTAAAAGGCTACCCTATGCATGAAACGTGGTAAAGCACATAGACGCAACAGCCAATATTGCATGAATGAGGGATAAAACTTACTTTTCAAGTTCTCATCCACCTCCAATAAAATCTCTGCATTATTTAAATAGAACACTTGGAAAGGACTCCATTAACCCCATAATCACCCCAGGGACCAGACTCACACAGTGCAGCTACTAGTTACTGTATGATTGTACAGCCTAGAACAGCAAATAGCGTCAAGCTCATTCAGGAGATATTTGTGAATTGTGCCATTTAATTTCTCACAGAAAAATATCACTATAAATAACTGATTAAATTAAATCTGTTTTTTACTATAGCTTTTGGATAGGAATCCAGAGGAACGGTTTTCATGTCTTGAAGATATTCAGGAGTTTCCTTGTTTGTCGGATGTTAACTGGGATGCCGTTCTAGAGAAAAAAGTTGTCCCCGCGTTTACACCAACGGTAAGAATTACAGGGAAGTGACTCCCATTGATTCTGAAAGGTCACCTAATTACATGTATCAAATGCAAAGTAACCACTTAGAGCAGCCTTTATCAACCTTTTTAACATGGAGGAATCCTTTAAATATCTTTTTGACTTCAGTGAACTCCTGCTAATAGTTAAATCTACAGCTCAAAGTACATTAGTTGTGATGGTCAGTATGAAGAATGTGCCTTACATTTTTTGGTCATTGGGAAAAATTCCCCCCTTACAGATAGCTAAAGAGATCAGTGTCAGTGATTACTCATTTGAGAGGCAGAAATGGCTTATTGCTCAAGGAATCCCTATTAACCTCTAGAGGAACCCTATGGTTCCACAGAACCCTGGCTGAAAAACCCTGACTTGTTGAGGCATCCTATTTCATTGTTGCCCCAAACACTGGAATGTAGAGGCAAGTCTATTTGGTTAGGTTCCAAATATGTTTTTGATGTACAGTAGCAATGAAATCATTGCTATCTGCAGAGTACCATTTGTTGTTTAATTCCCTCCAGGCACAGACCAGTCTCCAGTTTCCAGAAAGCCTAATTGCCCTTTGTGAATTTTTACAGAAATGTTGGAAATTTGAAATTAAAGACACCACAACCACTGATTTCTGTTACTGAGTACTTGGCAGTTGCAGTCTGAGTTTAGACAGTACAATTGAATTCTTTTGCAAGCTGCTCTGCAACACTGATTTTGTTTTATGTCGGGCAGAGTTACTGACAGGAAGAATCAATGAACTACCATGGTGCTCCACAGAGCCGTGGTAGTTCATTGAGAACTACAAGCAGACAGCTGCTAAGGCTGTCAGGATTTGTGGTTTCTCATTCACAGAGGACTCTGAATGAGTGAGGCAGTTAAGCAAAGCCCTGCTTTTGAGAAGATTCCCCACTAGCTGTCAAAATGGGGGAGGGGGGGCCAGTCTATTCATAACATGTTACATGTTTCACCCTGAAGGGTGAACTTATCCTTTAATAATACATCACAGGACACAAGATCTTACTCTTGGACCAATGGATTAAATGTGGCCTTCAGGTGATTGGACAATGGCAGAGTTGTAAGGACAGCCCCAAAATAACCCCTCCCACTTACAGAAAACCTCATTGTTTTGATATTGTCTTTATCTCTACAGAAGTCTTCTATTTGCTTTAGGAGGAGTAAACCTTCATATTTATTTATTTATTTATTTTATCTTACTAACCTTTACATGATGATTCTTCTATCAAGTCTATAGCTGCTTATAGCCACTGCAGCTTCCATTTAGTAGTCTGCCAAATCGGTTGGCTCCTCGCTGTGGCATGGGAGCCATACATGAACCCTAAAAGGAAGAGGATACTCACTTGTCTTTTAAAATTTGCACTATTTTCTGCCTTGCAACTCCTGCACAGGTCTTGGGTCTCTTCTGTGCTTGCACACCTTCAGTCCTGCCTGTGTCTGTTCATTGCACATCTAAACAGTACTGGCAGGATTGAGTGAGTATCCTCTGAGTGAGTATCCTCTTCCTGTTAGGGTTCACGTATGGCCCCCATGGCACAGCAAGGAGCCAACCAATTTGGCAGACTACTAAATGGAAGCTGCAGTGGAGTCAAGACATTTCCAAGTATCACCGTGCCCTGTGGGCCTGCATCCTCCTGGCCCACAGGGCACAGTGATATTTGGAAATGTCTTGACTCCATCTGTCTACAGTGACTGCACACTTAGGGCATTTCATCGTCCTGCTCCACAGCACAGTTCATAAGGTACCCTTTGGGGTTCTCCTTTCCTTACTTCAATGGAGAACATAAGCACAGTGGGAATGGGTCAGTGGCTTTTCCAGCTTTCAGATCAGGGGAGAGTCTGCAGCATCTCCCTCAGTAGCCCTGAAGCTAATGCCTGAGCCTACAGTCTGAGGGATAAAGTTCCTCCCTTTTCTGTTGAGGATCAGATCTGTCAATTCTTCATGGGCTTTTTTCAATATTCTAGTATAATAATCTAAGATTAAGTACTGATAAGTCAAAAATCCATTTTTGGTTGTTTGGGACATAGAGGATTAAGCACGGCAGTGCGTGTTCAGCCATCAGTGCTATGATCATCACACCGTTTTAGAATTTTTCTAACTTTCAGACTTTAGTTCTTTTGTGCCTGGCCCAGAATCTTGATCTTCATACCATCTTCAAAGAGGGCAGCTTTGGATTTAAGGATGTGTGCAGCCATAATAATATCTATCAGATTTGCAGGACCTGCTTGGAATTTCCATTGCTGGAATATTCAACTGATTTGGTTATCCATACTATCTACATACAATCTTTTTATGGAGGATACCTGTACCTGATGTAGACTGACATTTTGTGTGCCAATCTTGAACAGCTGTAAAAACTCTGTGTAAAAATAAACTTTACCTTGAAAAGTGTGATCTGCAATCTGTCTAACATCCTCAACATTAACTGGCTGGCTGTTATTATTTTTTTTTCCATTGGAGTTTAATCTGTGCTATTAAACACCACCTATATGGAACATGATGGTCTTTTGTCTGACCTTCTATAAGTTTTTAAAAATGATCTTGAGAACTTTTTTCTTTTTAATAGAATTTTTTATTTTAATTGTGTATTTCATTGGATAGTGTACACTTCATATGTTAATTATTTCCCTTGGTCACAGTTTATTTTATCACTGCAATATTTTTTTTTTAACTATCTACCTTTGAAAAAAACAGAAGGGGCGCCTCAACTGTGACCCAACCTTTGAACTTGAAGAAATGATTCTAGAATCCAAACCTTTACACAAGAAGAAGAAAAGACTAGCCAAGAAAGTGAAAGATAATGGGAAAAGCCCTTTTGCTCTGGTAAGAGAGGTACTTGCACTGTAGCTCTCCAAGCAGTCATAAAATATACTGCATATGTAAATCTGAATTTAAAGTTGAACTCCAGGAAACTTGAAAATTCTCCCTTGCAGTGGGACTATACCCACACCACAAGGGTTAACTGCTCATTTAGGTCTCGGGGGCATGGAAAAATAGATTTGTTTACCCGATTCTCTGTTCCTGCATGCTCCTCTGCTCTGCAGGTCATTGCAGCCTCTTCACCTCTATGATGCAGCGGTCTAAGATCCTTTGATGTGATCAAGATTGATGCAAGATCCTTAGTCCTACATTGGACATTAAGATGCAGAGACAGTCCACTGCCGGAGTATAAGGGAGCGACATCTGCTGGGAGAGTGGAGGATCATGTAAGTAAATTTGCCTTAAATGTCCCCTAGACAAGCAGATTTAAAGTTTCCTGGAGTTCAGCTTTAAAAGTAATTAAATCATCTCTACAAAATTAATATTATCAGCAGATTGTTGACAGCAGAAGTCGGTAAAATAATACCATTAGTGTTTAAATCTCCTAGTATATGAAGCCTCCATGTGCATTAGCATACTTCCCCATATGTCAATGCCCAGGCCTGCTGCTAGATCCTTCAGAAACCTTATGTTGCATTTTGGTCCTCCTATTGTTTGTTCTGGAGATGCTAGCTTGTTGACCAGCAGTGATAATCAGGAGGTGAGAAAGGGTGGGGCCAAGCACAACTTTTAAGGAGCCAAAATATATAAATTTAGCTGTTTATGTGTATGAATCCACTGATCTTTTGGATATGCAGTTTTCACTGTAGGTGACTTTTTAATTAGCAGTGACCTGTGGCATGTTTATTTTAGGATAGTTCTATCCATACATTTTAATACATATATTAAATGTTTTGAAAAGATTTGCAAAGTAATGCACAAAATCATATATTCCACCAACTGCTGTTCACACTGCAGGCACACATATACACCTCGAAGTCTCTTAGCATATGCACAGGCACTTTTTTAGAGCCCCCCAGGAGCCCCGTGACTTGGAAAGCTCAAATATGCAGACAATGACTTCAGGACCTAAACTTGTGCCCAGGGGTGGACTGACAACTCATGGGGCCCCCGGGCAATAGGGGATCATGGGGCCCCTGTGTCCTTTCCCAAACTCAAAAAAGCCTATGAAAAAGGTACCAGGGGCATCTCATGGGGCCCCCTACTGACCCCGGGCCCTCGGGCAGTGCCCGAGGTTCCAAATGGTCAGTCCGCCCCTGCTTGTGCCCAATCCAGCCTCCACCTCTCAAAACTTACTGTTGGTTCATTCTTGCGGCGATGCAAGAGTTGTGAAAGCAAAGGGCCAAGTGTAATTTTAAAGTTTGAATTTTAAGGCTCCCAGTGAACTGTACAGGACTGACCCTTCTATCTGACCATACATATGTGCCTGCAGTTTAGGGACTTTAAAGCAAACACATGTTCAGACTGCTCATATGAAATTACAGTCACTAAATTTGTACAATGTAACACAAGATATAAGGCGAATGCAGATAATATGGTAGCTGCTACCACAAAAGGCAAGGTAACAAACCCACAGTAATCAATTCAAATGTAAGTGCAGCACTGCACTTACATTTGAATTGAAATGTGTACAATAGGCTTTTAGAAAACTGGTAGAGAATGCTATTTGTTCTCCTCAGATAAGCACTGGGACAGCACCTTCCATGGCTGCCATTTTCCTCCACCTCCTTTTCTCCTAAACAGCAACATCTAGGCAAGCCAAATGTCTTTTGTTTTTTAACCCAAAAATAAACACCCTAAGGGCTATGGGAATGTGCCTATATGTCCAGCTGTCATCTTATGTATTACACTTAGAATAGATAAAAGTGAAAAGATCCCGTTTCTTTGAATTACTGACATGATTGCTTCCACCCCACCACAAGCCCTCACAGGTTCGTAGGTGTGGATTCCATTCACATATATCCTTTCATGCTGAATGTAAGCTGTGACCAGGACCTTTCCTACTAGATTGCTTGATAAGCCCCAAGATCCCTTTTCTACATACAGGTGAAACTCAAAAAAATTAGAATATCGTGCAAAAGTTCATTTATTTCAGCAATGCAACATGTCCTCTCCAGGCTGCGGTCATCCCTGCTGCTTGTGCACCTTTTTCTTCCACACTTTTCCCTTCCACATAACTTTCTATTAATGTGCTTTGATACAGCACTTTGGGAACATCCAACTTCTTTTGCAATTACCTTTTGAGGCTTTCCCTCCTTATGGAGGGTGTCAATGATGGTTTTCTGCACAACTGTCAGGTCAGCAGTCTTTCTCATGATTGTGATTCCTACTGAACCAGACTGAGAGACCATTTAAAGGCTCAGGAACCCTTTGCAGGTGTTATGGCTTAATTAGCTGATTAGAGTGGGACACTTTGAGCCTAGAATATTGCACCTTTTCACAATATTCTAATGTTCGGAGATTGTGGATTTGGGGTTTTCATGAGCTGTAAGCCATAATCATCACATTTATGACAAATCACGGCTTGAACTATCTTGCTTTGCATGTAATGAGTCTATCTCATATATTAGTTTCACCTTTTAAGTTGCATTACTGAAATAAATGAACTTTTGCACGATATTCTAATTTTTCGAGTTTCACCTGTAATATCTACTTCATCCAGTTGACAGGCAAAGTCCACCCAGAAAACCTAATGCAAGCCATAGATGGGTCGTTTATTGGCAGAATTTTCATCCGCATGAAAAAAATCGGCTGATAATCACGCCGTTAGTGGGGCCAGCCCGTTGACCGTTTTCACGGATCTCCTCATTTATTTTTATCGGTTATGCTGGATGGCAGCATCGGCAACGGGGCTGACCGATTTTTCGTTTATTGGCCGACAATTCAGCCCATAAATGGCCCATCTATGGCCTGCCTTAGTTACCTTTTGTTAACTATCTGCCTTTTGATGTTAATATCACTGATTCATCTCGAATTACAACTCTTCAACTATTGTTCCTATATTTGTTCATTGACCGTGTTGTCAATAGTCCTATTGTACAGGCTGCAAAAATATTTTATTATAAAAAAAAGATAATGGGCACTGTAAACAATTGGGTGAGTTTTGCTATCCTTCCTTCGTTACTGGAGCTATTTGATTGCTGGCACCACTGCTTATTAACTTCTGTGCAATTAACTTGATTTATCCAAGCAATTTTGCCAACATAGGACTGAGCCTATGAATTATTTGTATAAATGTAGATATATTTTTCACAACTGATAGTTTAAATAAACCTAGATCATTGTTTTCCCTGCAGCATTGTGTATACTTACAGCCATGTGTCTAGGTGATCTGCCCTACTTTGTTTAACCTCCCTGGAGGTATTCTCGAGTGTAGCTTGGGGTAAAGTTTCAGCACCACAAGCGGTAACCCCAAGCTACACTCGGGAATACCCTGCAGCGTTGCTCCGGGATCCCTTCTGCACTTACCTTGTCCTGCGCTCCTGCGATGTCCCCCTGCAGTGTACCCTGTAATGTCCTCCGGCCGATGCCAGCATCTGTCTTCTGGATTCCGTTCCCTGCGACGTCAGGATGTACAGGGTCGGAACTGGTAGGAAATTTGAAAATTGTAGAAGTGACATTCACTAAATTCACTAATATAACATAGGAAACATTACTGTATCAAACCATTTAACACACATTTTGTCCCAAGTGCTTTGTCCTGCGCCCTGCCTGCATTTTTACTGTTCTTTCTGCCTTGAAACTGAGAAAAGTCCATGGCGTCCAAAAAGCGTTCCTTTAGGTCAAAGGCAGTTTTAGACCAGCTAGAGAACAGCGATAGTAAATTAGGACTACTTGCAGAATTGAGTGATAATGATTCGTGGGGAAATTCATCATCAGACACTGAAAACGATTTTGCGATTTTGTTCAGTGATGTGCGAATTTGGCGCTCTATTTCAAATTTCAGTGTTTTTGGTTTGATTATGTTATTGAATTAAATTTATTATTATATTATTATTTTTTATGATTATTTATTAAATTATAATTTATGATTTCGTGTTTCAAATTTTAACATACTGTTTACTAGACTCTTTTTCGGGCAGATTTCAGTGAGTTATTCCTAAAAATTACAGGCCTACAATAAAAAAATACATATTTCCATGCAAAAAAATGTACAGCTTTGAGCACAGAAATATGGACATAATCGGACCACTAGGGAGGCTACGAATCTTGATATCATCCTCAAATGGATATCCAATATTATATTAGACAAATGAAGGCAAGTGGTATCATGAACAGCACCAGTAGATGGCAGGTATAGATTAGTGGCACGTAGAAGGGCCTAAAGCTAAAGCTGTACTCCAGCAACTCAGCCACTTTGTAAAATCCACTGGATCACAATGGGTTATGTCCAGTGAGGCACATGGCAGCTTGTGGACTTATCTCTTTAAATTATAGTTTAAACATTTTTCTGAGCATTAAGAATATAGTTATCACTGTACTTTCGGTGCTCCAACACTGGACCTTCTGGACCTACTACAGCTTCTATGAGTGAAAAGTGATCTGTGAATGGAGGGGGCAGGGCTATTAATCATCCACGCATCTTTTATTCATATATCACTTTCCATTCATAGAAAGTGTAGTCTGGAGGAAAATAAATGTAATCTCCAAACATGGAAAGGTTTCTTCACAGTGAGAGCTGTGAAATTGTGAAATAGACTCCCTCAAAAGTTGATTCTAGCCAACTCAGTGGATTGTTTTAAAAAAGTCCTGGATTCTTTCTTGGATACACAGAATATAACTGGATACTAACATTTATAGGTAAAGTTGATCCAGGGAATATCCGATTGTCTCTCGGGGGATCAGGAAGGAATTTGTTTTCCCTGCAGGAGCAAATTGCATCATGCTTTGCTGGTTTTTTTTTGCCTTCCTCTGGAACAGCTGTGGGTATAGGATTATAACTTTTTTTTTAATGGTTGAACTGAATGGACTTTTGTCTTTTTTCAGCCAGACTAACTATGTAACTATGTCAGAACTGGGTGAAAATGGCCGGGTTCTCATTATGAGAGCCTGTGACAGCCCATTAGTTGTGTTAAACCTTGCGGCATCATATGATTACAGCAGCAGGGATGGGGGGAGGGAATACGCAGGAGGATTTCCACTAACCACCGAAAAATCAGCATAAGGGAAACATCCTACTGACTGAACTTATGTCTGTTGTGCTGATTTTTGTATATGTTGTTTTAGCTACACTACGCTTTATGTTTTGCATATTGATCACCTAGAGGAGATTGTTAATTTTTTTCTCAACAAAAGTAGAGTTACTCATTAAATATAATTCATGTATACAGCTATGAAATATTATCATGTGAAAACCATAACCCAAAATGCCAAAGATCAGAATGCAAGAAAACACAAACCTAAGCATTCCATGAAAAGTTGTTTTTCTTAGAATTCATTGTTTAGAGACTTGCGTGATTCGGTAATAAATTGTAATTGCCTACGTACAGTACATTTTGGAAATGTTCATTGTAAAAGCTATACCAGTTTTGATCCATCTATGAGCAGGCTGGTTGTACTGAATTTAATCAAATTAGCCAACTTCAGTACAACCAGCCTGTTGGGTTTTTTTGTGTGATTACTGCCCTCAGCTATAGCAATTATTGTATTCTGATGGTAAGGAAACCTCTCTCTATCAGAATACAATAGCACAGCAGGAGGGATTCCCCCATTAACACTGAATGCTATGATGGGAAAGTCAAGCGATTTTCTTTCATCCCACCCAAGGCTAAGGGAAAGACAATTACTTAATGTATGGCCAGCCTATGTAATATGAGGACCTATCAAATCAATTTCTATTCACTCAGGTAGGCCCTTGTCTACATACTTGTTAGTAGACCTAACAGAGATTGTATATGTAGTCTGTAACATGTGGTGAGCTGAAGGAACTAGTTAAACTATCCAGTCAATCATATATACTATATCATTTTTGGTAGATCCAAAGGAAGTTGTACATTCAGATTGTAATGTGTGTGATGAACTTTAAATGCAAATCTCTTTCATTGCACTCCCATGTTGTTAAACTTCACTAGTTGCAGCAGCTAAAATTGACGGGGAAACTCATATTGTACTTAACTGCTGCCATTTATGATGTGGAGTCTTAAGATTACATTAAAGCTTTGTTATTTTGTATTTTTTTTTAAGTGAAGCCCAATCAGTTTCTAAGTGCAGTGTTGAAAATTTCAGTAATGCCAACATTAATTACAATGATGATGATTTAGCATTCTTGTTATAGATGCTAACTTGTAGCTTTTAAAGAAATTCATGGTACTCTGCCAAGCTCTTGGGGGACCAATTCCAGGATGCAGACTTTGATGAATAACGTCCTCATGTTATTGAGAATGTTTAAAATCCTGATGATAGATATGGAAGACACTTAACTTAAGTGGCTTTTAATGCTATGTGATAAGCAAAACATTCATTACTCGGAAAATGTTCAGCATGAATTAATCAAATTGCAATTGTCTGCTCTTTAAAGCAAACCTTACAGTAAAAAGCAAGGTCTGCTTATGTGGCTATACGAACCCCCGCTGTAAAAACTCTATATTAGGGAAATAAAAAAAAAAGACTTTGAGTGAAAAACATGAAAAAGACTTACCTTACTCCCAGGCTTCTGGTGGGCACACCTTGGTGAGATGATGTAGTTCTTGTACGATCTTGGGAAAAATGCAGGATCCCAGATCCTGTGAGACCATCACAGTGCAGTAGCATCCTCTCATGTGGATTGGGATCCTCGGCTTTCACAAGATCCCTTCGTAACACAGGAAGCAGACAAAATGTGGGAGTAAGGCAATTATTTTGAATGTATTGTCTTTCAGTGAGATTATTTTTTTTTATTTCTCTAATGCAGTGTTTTTTCATTAGGGGATGGTGGCAGCCACACATTGTGGACTGCATGTTTGTGCAAGATCCGCTTTAATACAAATAAAAATTGCTTTAATATATATATATATATATATATATATATATATATATATATATTCTGTCTTCCTGATGTACAACGTAGAATAAACACATGATTGGGAGGCACAACTACAGAAGATACTTTGATGTCTCAATGAGACATAAGATGGCTGTAAACAACAAGCAATATTCTCATCGCACATGTCCTGGATTGGCCTAAGAAGTAAATGCATATGATGATGTGATGGACATTACTTAAATTTTCTGGCATTATGTACATTAATAAGTAGGCAGTGAGTAATTCTACCTAGCTGTGCCCAGTCAAAATGTAATTAGTGTACTATCCACCCTTATCCTTCTTCTCCTTGTTTTAATATCATATTTGGGTGGACTTTTAATTAGTGGCCAATAGTCAGTTGTCCTGATATTTAACATGTATTTCTTTTCCTTTATTATTTTTTCTTTTCTTTATTTTCCATCCTTTTACACTACCAAAGAATGGTAACTTGCAGATGCATCTGGACAATGTGGAGAGAGATTTTATTGTTTTCAACAGAGAAAAGTAAGTATAGCATGTCACCATGCCCTGTATTCCTGTTAAATGGATTTTCTGCTGTAAGCTAAACCTTAATCCTTGAATTAGACACATTGCAGTAAGCACACCTTAATGCTGACATATTCAAGCTGTAGCAATGCTGCTTGTAAAATGTGAATATTGTAGGTGTGGCCATTAGTTATTCGAAGGGGTGTAACAAAATTGACCTGAACATGAGTAAGTACTGAAGTAATAAGTGAGTACTAAAGTCCGTAAGTGAGCATAACAACTGCAAATAGCATTTTCAGGTGGTGATCAGCAATGGTATTCTCTTTATTTATCTCAGGACCACCTGTGAAAACACCCTGACCAGCAACACACCAGGCCAGAATAAAGCAACAATACTGACCCATACACAGAGATTATTACATTATGCTTTTCAGCACAGTAAAACTAATACAACTTCCTATAGCAATGTAGCACTACCACTGTACAAGTTTTGGGTCCCCCCTATAGTCCTGCACAGCCAGGCAACACACATTTCCTCACAGACTTGCATTAGGAGACAGCAAACAGTCCTTAAGCTTAGTTTTTTTTGAAGTTTTATTAGGGAAATTGAACTTGGATGGGGTAAGAGGTATATGGGATGACCAAAGGTATGGCAACAGAGGACAAACTGCTTAGCAACTATGTACAAGACTTTACAGCAAACAGTCTCTTTTGGAGAGCTAGCCAGCGTCCCCTGTAATACCACCCCAGACCCCAGATGAATCCTCTCCTCATCCAGCTATCTGAGCGAAATCCCTGAGCAGGGGATCCAGTGCCTGCCACATTAAAGTAAGACAGTTCCGGGTAGTTGCTAATCTGGTTTCCCACCAGCATGCCTCTTTTCCCTTATTGGCCAAGAGCGTGCAGATCTACTCACTTATTCCTTCTGTTGCTGGTGGGTCGGTGACTGCTACCAGGCCTTCTAGCTGGGGCATTCCTTCCCTGCCACACAGGTGGTCCTCTCTCAGGGGGCCGGTGAAGTCCCAAGCTTTCCTCCTTTGAAGTTTCCTGCCTGGAGGTAAGCCCCCTCCCAGGCTCCTGCTCTCCAGCCTTACCTCATCTCCATCTTCCACCTGAACTTCCCCTGCTGAGCAGGCTCAGTTACACCTAAAGACTGTCCTGGACCCTTCCCAAGCCTCCAGTTGGGGATCGGCTAAGATCCTCCAAGAGTACACACCAGCCACTCCTCACATCTGCCCACTGTTTCTAGATCTTTCTCTTAAGTCTTAGAGCAGGGGGAAATCCAGAGAGCTGGTCTTCAGCTAGTACAGTAATGAGAGGTCCTTCGGTGATCCTTTCTTCAAAATATTTCTCTTTTTTGAGACACACTCTGATTCCACATTAGGCTGGATCTGTCCCCTAATTCTTTTGTTCTCTGAGAAGCTAGGCCTGGTGTCTGCTCTTTCACTCTGATAGTAGTAAATATCATCTTGATAGTAGGGCTTCACAAGGATCTCATCTTCTGCATGCCCCACCAGAAAAGTAAGTATGTTCACCTGCTTAAGTGTGTAATTTCACTGGAGAGTTAGGGACACTGGCTGGGATTCTCCCCAAAGGTTCTTTGTAGTACTTTTGTCAAGAACACTGCAGGGATCAACTCTGTCCAAGAGTCTTTTCTTTCTTTTTTACCTGTGTCTAATACAACACAAGACCCTGGCTGGCTCCATAATCTACTGAAGCTTGTAAAGCAGATTACTATTCCTGATGGTTGAAGTTTCTTGGTCTGTAAACCCCTGGATGAAGAGTCAAATTGGAAGTGATGGTAGCTAGAAGTCATCCCACCATCTGGATCTGGATATTTCAAAACAGCTTTTGGTGGACCTCAAGGCTTGGAACACACAATAAGTCAAAGGATCTAAGGATAACTTGCTCCGCAGCTATCCATTGTAGGATAACTTATCTGCACCGATTTCCTAAATCAGAGTCACATGTGCAGTAGTGAGTTGAGGAGGGATTTTGCGTAAACTCCTACCTCTTGAACAAGCACCACAGGCAAAAGACCTACCAATATGGCAGGTTGGACATGTGGCTTTATTTCTTCAAAGCGTTGGAGGCAGGTAGAACTGTTTATTTAAGGTATCGTTTGAAGATCCACTTTAGACCCTAGCCTTACCTTCATCCCAGGTTCGTTCTTCAGGTGGTTGCTGATGAAAGCGGTTAAGTGCTGACTACCCCCTTATGCTGCAAGAGCTCTATGAGCTTTTCATTGTATGTGAAACTGTTCTTTTCCAAAGACATCATTACTTAGTGTTTGGCTTCTCCACAGTCATGGCATCTCATCTCAGCTAGTTGTCTAGTGTTATGTGCTTCAATGTCTCCTAAAACTGTCTGTATAAAGGACAATTACAGCACGTTGAATATTTGTGAGAGACCACAACATCTCAGCATGATCTCATCAACTCAAAAAATATAATCAGACAATTTCTCTTTTGTAGGTCAGACAGTATCTCTACCCCTCCATACACAGCATACATAAGACTTCAAGATAATCCAATGCTGTGCAAACCTGTTTTAGGTTATGGATTGTGCCAGCAACAGATCCTGTTAAACATTTGGTGATTCTATGCCTCTTTTGAACCTCTAGAATATCCCAATATATCCCACTCTTCTAGGGTTTTAGAAAGTTGGTATATCCAAGCCCCCCAATTCTGCTCACCAACCAGGATGGGCTTCTTTGCAGAGAAACAGTACATCTTCCAATACCCATAATGTGCTGGAACTACAGGAATCTTCAAGCATGTTCCAACAACATTTTAAAAAAAACTTGTTGTGCATGGACATACCTGGTGTAGAGACAGTTTGCAGGCCAGTTTCTATCTCAATACCTCTACTTGCTTGTAAATCAGATGAGCACATTGGACTTATTCCACCAGTTTCTACTTCATCCAACTTTGAGACTTTTGGTAACTGGAAGCATGGAGGAATTGTATCCCATCATCCAAGTGGGGCATAGGCGCAGAGCCATAAGGAGTATTTCCTGCAGTCCATATTGAAACCTGGTTTTTAGTAGACAAGGTTGCAACCACATGATGGGTTTGAGTCTCAGTCTAGCCTTTGCCAAGGGGGCCAAGTATTATGCAACATTATGGCTTGGCCTGTAGACCATCGGACTGCTTGTTCCACGGAGGTGGAGATTGTAACATCACCACCATGCCTCTCCACCACGTACAATCAGAGAATGCCTTGTATTCACTGAAAAATAATACAAGACCTTCTCTAAATGTGCCAAGCAAGTGACCCCCTGTGGTTATTGTGAAGAAGTGCAGTTGCGCTGGACTCAGAAGCCTACTGCTCTCACACTAGTAGCAGAAAATAAAACAATGATTTGCAGCTTACACAGGGACTGGTCAGGTATGAGATGTGCATACTTATATTGAAGCAAGCTGGACCAATGTAACTATGCTATAAAAATGATATCTAAAATTCAGCTTTAACATTAATTTCAATGCATGCAAAATAATAGAATCCCAATTGTTTGTAAAATGTGAGACTGTGTTGAGTACAAGATTCCCAAGTATGTCAAGCCTCAAAATTGTAAGTGCCCACAAACTGTGATACAGGAGGGGAGGGGGTCACAGGAGGGGACTGCAAAGTGGGAAGCAAGCAGAGTATGCATAAATTGTAAGGAGCAAATATGGTTACACATTATCTGATTCCCTTGAATGCAGCCTTTCTCAACTGGGGTTTCCTATAACTCTGTGGTTCCTCCTGAGGTGAACATCAATGCAAGGAGACAATTTTTTACTAACTACTGATGTTAGTCTAACCGGGCCATACATTTACCATCTAATTATACAATTTCCTTTTTCAGAACTATGTAATATAAGGACACACCCTAAACAGTAGATTACATTTGTATCAAATCAAGCTGGTACTTGCATTACATAGTTGGTCTGAGATCTAAAGGAGATTGTAAAATTAGATTGTATAGTGTATGGTCATCTTAAGAGGGCATTTATACACAGACCACTGATATTGGGGGATGCAACAACTTCTGCTGTCTGAATTTCTTTTTGCTATTTTTATTAATGTCAGGCTTCTTGCAGAAAGAAATGTTATTGTATAGAGCAGATGGGAAGTAAAAAAAATAATTGTCAAATATGCTAGATAGTCCACATTAATTATTCTTTTATATAAAAATGTTTTACAGCCTTTTGACCATGCTAATGTCCCATAAAGTTTAGGTATAATAATTTTTAGCAGGGGTTCCCCAAGACCTGAAAGTTATTTTAGGGGTTAAAAAAGCCAGCTTTAATGCTATAAAAATGTAACTCTGTAAAGTGGAGTAGCACACCATACATCTTTACCAACCTTTGGACTTTTAAATTGCCATTAATTAGAACACAGGTAGGTAAAGTTGAGCTTGGGAATCACTGGAGCTGAAGGTTTTCCTCTGTTAAATTAGAGAGGTTTCTTATTAAATTGGTAATAAAATAACTTCTAGGTGAATATTTGTATTGTTTTGTTCCAATTTTGCAGAAGCCAAAAGGACCTCCAGGTAATCCAAGAGAACATAACTATGGTCCAAGCCAAAGAAGATGAGGATGGCAAAAATAATAACCTACAAACCATGTGATGCCCACATGTACTCTTCCTGCATTATGTAGCACTTGATATGCCAGACTTTATGGAGCAAAGTTTATAAGCGACAAGTCTCTGATATCTAGGAATCCTAGCAAAATTAGCATTTATTTTTGACTATGAGGTCTATGGATGCTGTTAGAGACAATCTGCTTCATGAATCTTAAGATGACTCTTCTTTTAATTCATTTAATTTCAAGCTAATTATTTTGTTGTAGGGCTGAGAGATAATGCATTTTGCACAAACTTCACAAAGAAAAAGATATTTTAGATTAAATTTTTTAGAGCATTAGGAGCTTTTTCTAGGCTGTTTTTTTATAATTTATTACATACCTGTAGCATACTGGAAGGAACATGTAAGTACCACAGACTAGTAGTTGAAAGATTGGTATAAATGTATTTTGTTCAAAGGCTGATGAAGAGTTAGTCTTGTCAATGATATTCAACTATGTTGTTAGAATTGAGTATCTGTGAATTTTGTTTTGTGTAGTCTATTATCCATGTTAGTCTTATATAGGAAAATAGGACGTCTGCAAAACAATTTTAACTAAATGTGGGTGAGCCCAAAGCTGTGAGCCATTTCATAAAAAACAGGGTTAGAATATACTTTAAATATCCAAGCCTGGGTATTATAAAAAAGCCAAAAATATAAATAATAAAGTAAAGAAGAAGGTTAGCATTAGAAAGAGCTTGACTGATTGCAGGAATGGGGATGAACATCTTTAATGATGTTGGTGTATGCTTGTTAAGGCCAAGATATTGGCCATGTCTCCACTACAGCTGTCTGAGAAATGGGTCATGTCTTAATTATTGCATGGCATTGTCCTGCATGAGGACAACTCTGCAATGAGCTCTGTCCAAACTTTACTGCAGCAGCATTTGGATAACTCAAGATAGGGTCTGGATTGACTTGAAATCAATTCAGACCTCCATTTTTTAGAGAAATTGATGCATTTCATATAAAGACCAAAAAATAGTGGGAGATATGGTGAAAATGTCATTTAAAAAAATGTTGCCTGTTATGTAAATTTTTTTTTCTTTCTCAACTGTTCCTTACATATAATCAGTTTACATTTTTTGTTCAATTGTCTAGAATAAAATGGAAGGGATTGCAGCTAATGTAGCACTAAAAACAGGAATTTTAATAAAGCAACCAAAGTGCACTAACAAATTTGTATGGCAAAGTTTTCTTTATTTGTGGCTAAAAAGGTAAAATATTGGAAATATGGTAAAATAAAAATATTCAATAGATCTTGATTCCACAGTGTGAGACTAAGGTTTTGTTGCCCTACCTGAAGAAGGGACAAGTACTACTGGAAGACTCTAAGGCAGTAGGCAATGGAGACAGAGCTTGGTACTGGGCTTTATTAAGGCAGAACTACACTACCTCTGAGCACCACAAGCCAAAAATGCTTTTTAACTTGTTTTTTAAATTCAAAGCCAACACATCCATACATACATATCTTCTTGCTTTATTTTGCTGAGAAATCACTTTGAAAAACACCTACTAGCATTTCAGGCCGTGACCATCTTGAGCAAGGGCAGATGATTCATGTCATGTCATACATGCAGAAGGGTGTGCTTAGCTAAGAAAACCCCTCCTTTCCTCCTGATCACTCCTTGGAAGTATGACATAATTTGCCTAGGCCTAGAAGCCAGGAAGTTACTGAATAAATGAAAAAACAGTTTAAAACACAAAAATGTGATGTACTTTCCTATGTATTTACCAATGCTAGCAGCATAAGGATTTAAAATAATGTTGATTGAGAAAGTAAAGTTCCTCTTTAAAAAGCCCATCAGACAACAGAGTCTATTCATTTATCACTGACAACTGCCTTAAAGTATACAGTATATAAAGCCAAAACATTTTATTCCATTTGGATAGAGTTAAAGCCACTATCAGATTTTTTGTATGTTGCATGTCCTATAGCCACATCAGTAAGGGTCCTTTCCTTTCCCTCTCCTTACCTTTCCAATGAAATCCTTTCTTAGATGGTTGTCACAGGAACAATTGTCCCCACTGGAAAATTTCTGCTCTATTCTTGTTCTCATGCTAACTCAACATTTTGGATTTAGTCCCCTGTCACACCGGTACATGACAAATCACACCCTATTGTCCACAATGGAAATGGCCACACCAATTTTGAAAGTACTTCATGCACTACTTTTTGCAAGTTCAGGTGCGACTTACATAGACATCTGTGCATGAAGTTGCACAGATGTCTTCCCAATTGCACCCAGGGGCGGACTGACCATTTGAGCACTTGGGCACTGCCCGAGGGCCCGGGGTCAGTAGGGGGCCCCATGAAATGCCCGTTACCTTTTTATAGGCTTTTTTGGGTGTGCTTTGAGTGTGGGCAAAGACACGGGCCCCATGATCCCCTATTGCCCGGGGTCCCCATGAGTTGCCAGTCCGCCCCTGATTGCACCTGAAGTCAGACTGACATCCGCCTTTAAAATAGTGCAAATTCAAATGAAGTTGCTCGATTTAAAAGTGGGATTCGTTGTGACCCAGGACTTATCCTTACTTACATTCCTGGTGACGTTGGTGAGCAGAACATGCAGTAAGTGAAGGTGAATCTTTGGGAACACAAACAGCAATACAAACCTGATAGCGGATCCTACCGCTTACTACTCTTTAGTTGTATTTTAAGATCTTGTATGGTCATAGCTCAACAAAGGAAATTTCAGCTTTTACTTCATATCTGTTTCTACAAATGAAATTTTGTTAAATGCTAAGTCACAAAAAGTTGTAGATTAGCTATTGACATGTAAATGAGAACCCCCACAATTCAAACCTATACAAATGCCCAACACTAAAAGGATGTTCTCTGCACATCTTTAAGAGAGAGACTGACACGGAGAGACCCACCCCCCGCTCTACTAAATAAACCTGTTTTTGTTTTTTTCTCTTGCCATTGAAAAGTTATCCCATCACATCCTCTCTCTGTGATGCATCACCAACCTAACCACTAACTTAGCAGTAGATTACAGCCAAACAGCAGTAGACTTAGAAATCAGTATGGATGTTTGCTAAAATCCATGATTTATTTTCACAGTAAAAGTAAAGATATACATACATTTCCTACTATCAATGGAAATTTCTGAAAGAAAGGGTCATTTACTGCACAGATGTTAATCCCCTGTGAAAAGATTGACATTCCCTGCTTTCCTGCTATTTTCTCCTCTTTATTTGTACACTATAATAATTATTAAGCTTTTAACTTCAGCTATGGCATGAAGCCAATCCAATGAAAAACATTTAACCCCTGATCGTTTGTGTATGCCAGCCATCTCATTTTGGGAAAGGAGTGTTGATCAGACAACCCTTGGCAGAGACAAGGATGCCATCTGGACTCCAGCAGTGAACAGCCATGTACTAGGTGGCAGGGCACAGCTGGGGATGAGTATCGCAAAGGTCATTAGAATGTGGTTCAGAGAATGCTGAATGTATAATCAGAATGCCAATTTGCTTTGGTAACGTCATTTGTTGGCGTTTGCTCAACTTCCTGTGTTCTGGGTGGCCTTCAATAAATTAGGTTTAAACTGCTATTCCAAATTGTACATCTTTAGGTAAGTCATTAACTGTTAATTATTTGTACTGTACCTTTTAATACAAAATATGAAGATGTCATAAAGCCAATAACACAATATTTGGTAAGAAATAAATGCAACTCATAGACCGCGCTACAGACCTGCTCCCTGCTGCCCGGTCCTCTGCCAAGCCATGCAGTGTTTACAGCCCATTTTAAGTGTGCCTCCTCTGCTGTAGTGATTCTGTAGCAATCATAGCTGTACTTTGAAAAGTCACTCCTTTTAAACTGGCAATTCAGTTGCTGGTGCATGCTTAGAGATATACAGTATCTCACAGAAGTGAATACACCGCTCCCATTTTTGTAAATATTTTATTCTATCTTTTCATGTGACAACACTGAAGAAATGACACTTTGCTACAATGTAAAGTAGTGAGTGTACTGCTTGTATAACAGTGTAAATTTGCTGTCCCCTCAAAATAACTCAACGCACAGCCATTAATGTCTAAACTGCTGGCAACAAAATCGAGTACACCCCTAAGTGAAAATGTCCAAATTGGGCTTAATTAGCCATTTTCCCTCCCCAGTGTCATGTGACTCCTTAGTGATACAAGGTCTCAGGTGTGAATGGGGAGCAGATGTGTTAAATTTGGTGTTATCGCTCTCACTCTCTCATACTGGTCACTGAAAGTTCAACATGACACCTCATGGCAAAGAACTCTCTGAGGATCTGAAAAAAAAGAATTGTTGCTCTACATAAAGATGGCCTAGGCTATAAGAAGATTGCCAAGACCCTGAAACTGAGAGCAGCACAGTGGCCAAGACCATACAGCGGTTTAACAGGACAGACTCCACTCAGAACAGGCCTCGCCATGGTCGACCAAAGAAGTTGAGTGCACGTGCTCAGCGTCATATCCAGAGGTTGTCTTTGGGAAATAGATGTATGAGTGCTGCCAGCATTGCTGCAGAGGTTGAAGGGGTGGGGGGTCAGCCTGTCAGTGATCAGACTATACGTCGCACACTGCATCAAATTGGTCTGCATGGCTGTCATCCCAGAAGGAAGCCTTTTCTAAAGATGATGCACAAGAAAGCCCGCAAACAGTTTGCTGAAGACAAGCAGACTAAGGACATAGATTACTGGAACCATGTCCTGTGGTCTGATGAGACCAAGATAAACTTATTTGGTTCAGATGGTGTCAAGTGTGTGTGGCATCAACCAGGTGAGGAGTCCAAAGACAAGTGTGTCTTGCCTACAGTCAAGCAGGGTGGTGGGAGTATCATGGTCTGGGGCTGCATGAGTGCTGCCGGCACTGGGGAGCTACAGTTCATTGAGGGAACCATGAATGCCAACATGTACTGTGACATACTGAAGCAGAGCATGATTCCCTCCCTTTGGAGACTGGGCCGCAGGGCAGTATTCCAACATGATAACGACCCCAAACACACCTCCAAGACAACCACTGCCTTGCTAAAGAAGCTGAGGGTAATGGTGATGGACCAACCATGTCTCCAGACCTAAACCCTATTGAACATCTGTGGGGCATCCTCAAACAGTAGGTAGAGGAGTGCAAGATCTAACATCCACTAGCTCCATGATGTGGTCATGGAGGAGTGTAAGAGGATTCCAGTGGCAACCTGTATAGCTCTGGTGAACTCCATGCCCAAGAGTGTTAAGGCAGTGCTGGAAAATAATGGTGGCCACAAAAAATATTGACACTTTGGGCCCAATTTGGACATTTTCACTTAGGGGTGTACTCACTTTTGTTGCCAGCGGTTTAGACAATAATGGCGTGTGTTGAGTTATTTTGAGGGGACAGAAAATTTACACTCTTATACAAACTGTACACTCACTACTTTACATTGTAGCAAAGTGTCATTTCTTCATTGTTGTCACATGAAAAGATATAATAAAATATTTACAAAAATGTGAGGGGTGTACTCACTTCTGGGAGACACTGTAAGTAACCAGTCCAGACTTTATTCAGCTAACCCATAGCTAGTACTGGAAACAGTGCAAAGAATCAGTTTACTACATCCATACTGGGCTGTCTTTTGTAATATAGTACAAATGTAGACGGTTCACAAAGGAGTTCACTTATTGTCAACTTTTTATTTGATTGATTTGTTAATTTTGTAGAGTTTTTTTCAGTTTTTTTTAAATATGCCCCACACATTGTCATTTAACCACGTCCCGACTGTGCTATAGTCATAGCTGATCACATGTAAACAGACTTGCTGGTTATCAGCAGTCCTTTCCTCACACGGTGTGTCTGTCTGAGGAAAGGAGAGCCGATAACTGGCAAGATTGTCAGTGAATTGTTTACACTGATAGTCAGGGCACTGATCATCAGTGCCCTGATTCTCAGTGCAACCTATTAGTGCCCATCAGTGATGCCTCATCAGTGCCTCTTCATCAGTGCACATCAGTGCCACCTCATCAGTGTCCATCAGTGCAGCCCCATCAGCGCACATCAGGGAAGAAGAAAAATGTATTTGTAAAATTTTATAACAGAAACGAAGAAACGTTTTAATTTTCAAAATTTTCAGTCTTTCTTTGTTTATTAAAAAAATTAAAAAACCCAGTGGTGATTAAAGTAGAGCTCAAGTCAAACCTAAAAAAAAAGTCAGCAGCTACAAAAACTGTAGCTGCTGACTTTTAAAAAACAGCCATTCACCTGTCCCACAATCCAGAGGAGTACTTACCACAGCCAGTTTCACTGGCTGTCCTCGCTCCCCAACACCGACATCCTAAGTGTGGGCACCTGGCTGTAACAGCTTGATGCGAGTAGCGCTGCAATTTGTAAATGGTCCTGTAGTGTTCTGGGATCTGTTACGTGTCGCAGAAGACTATGGGGAGAGAGAGAGGACAACTTCCACTTCCGATCGCTCAGGCTGTTGCAGCAGAAGTGGGAGCGGGTACCTGTCAAAATCAGGTACCACGGGGAGCGGGGGACCAGTACTTAAAGTGAAACTTCCCCTTTTGGGCGGAGCTCCACTTCAAATACCACCAAAAGAAAGCTCTATCTGTCTCAAAAAAAGATAAAAATTTCATATGGGTACAGTGTTGCCTGACTGCGCAATTGTAATTCAAGGTGTGTCAGCACTGAAAGCTGAAAATTGGCCTGGGCAGGAAGGGGGTGAAAGTGCCCGGTATTGAAGTGGTTAAACCCAAAAGACTGAGGGCTCATTCATACCAGGGCAGTCCACTACAGTGTGTTTACCACATATTTTGTTCCACATTAACTTATGTTGATCTGAAACACAATACTCAGTTAAATGAGCTGATGATGAGCCACAGCAGGCTGAAAATCAGACCTGCACTAAATGTGGCTAGCTCCAGGGCTGGTGGTAGACTAGTTTGTGTCCTAGGCAAGACCAGCTACTTGCGCCCCCCCCAAAAAAAAAATCATTTTAAATCAGTACAAAATATTAAATCAACAAAATATGAAACTGCTAAATTTCTTTTAATTTGTAAAAATAAGTGCCATGAGATGCCACCAGCACCAATTTTAAAGACAAAATATATATTAACCAAATATAAATTAACTGCATTAACAAATCAGACAGAGAAACAAAAAAGAGACAGAGCTACAAAAATCCACAGTGATTAGCAGCAATCAGCCAACTTGCAATAAGGGACTGTGTCTGAGAGGAACACTGCGGAACGCTGCTACACTGGCCCCAGACACCCGGCATCTTCCTCTGTCCTTTCTTCCTCCCCCTATGCCTCCCGTCCCCTCAGCTGAAGGATCATTCATTACATGGCGGCTTCCCACACGATCAATCAGCATCCGCTCCCCTCGC
Organism: Staurois parvus; assembly: GCF_062004578.1. Taxonomy (NCBI): domain Eukaryota; kingdom Metazoa; phylum Chordata; class Amphibia; order Anura; family Ranidae; genus Staurois; species Staurois parvus. The sequence goes on along the minus strand of NW_028317929.1, from coordinate 5,827,806 downwards.
CTCGACCGTTGTCCGCACCCCTCCTACTCCTGTCACCCCCATGACTCGCCATCCTCCTAGGCTCGGTTCAGAGTCCAGGCTGTGGCTCTCAGTGAGGACAGGCAGCCTCACAGCACTACACCACTTCCCTCTCATACACATCGGGCCCCAATCATCCTACTCACATAGGGTTAAGCCTGCAACCAGAGCACACCTCTGCCTATTGATTGGCTCCAGCTGTATAGAAGAAGGCAGACCTAGTGCTGGACATGCCCCCATTCAGTCACCAGATGGCTCCTTGTTACATTTGGAAGATTGTGTGTGCCAGTGTGTGTACTGGAAATGTAGGGACCAATCCGCCAATTAGAGACTGCTGACTGCCCGGGTTCCTGGGCTAATGTCATCACTTCCCATCCTAGGGGGAGCTGATACTTCACTGCTACATGGAATACTGTTGTGTGCAAGATCAGGGGCAGACTGACCATTTGGAAACTCGGGCACTGCCCGAGGGCCCGGGGTCAGTAGGGGGCCCCATGAGATGCCCCTGGTACCTTTTTCATATGCTTTTTTGAGTTTGGGCAAGGACACAGGGGCCCCATGATCCCCTATTGCCCGGGGGCCCCATGAGTTGTCAGTCCGCCCCTGTGCGAGAGATATATATATCTATATATATATATATATATATATATATATATATAGATATCTGTACTAAATGGTCATGTGTGTGGACAGGCTGTGCTGCCTAGTTTGCCTAGTGGAAGCACCGGCCCTGGCTAGCTCAGAGCACAGCAATGCACAGAGCGTGCATTACCACAGCATACTGATTTGAATGACATCTGAAAAAGGCATGTGAAAAATAAAACATGATACTAGAGAGTAGGAGAAGGGGACCTTTGAGGGGAAAAAGGGAGACCAGTTAGACTTTAACAAATGTCTCAGATTTTTCAATGTAATCAGAATAGATTGTCTTCTTGATTTTGTTGGCTCCAGGCTTTTCCAGTAAAGTAAAAATTTATTCATATTTTAGCAACAGATAAATTAGATCTCATTGCTTATCCAGTCAGATATCATCTTGGCTCCATAAGTGCCAGGAAAGCTAAAAGGACAGTCTGTATCTGTCAACTTGTAGAAACCTTATTTATTGTTACATAAATAAGTCAAAATCACTTTACAATGAGTCATAGCTATCTGGAAAACATTGTCCATACAAAATAGACAGTTCCACTACAGCTAAACTTTGCACCGAGCATCAGAAAATCTGCAGTATGAGCTATGTATTTGGCATTTTTGTGTGTGTGAGGATATGTTTACTCACTTTAGCTAACATTTTCCTAGAAATTGAAAATTGTAATGCAGTATCCTAAAACATGGAAGGAATGTGTATTTCTTATATATATATGTATATATATATATGTATATATATATAAATACTATATTGCCAAACGGGCACTGATGCCGGATGAGAAGGCCTGGCTCGTAGTCTCCACTCTAATTCATCCCAAAGGTGTTCTATCAGGTTGAGGTCAGGACTCTGTGCAGGCCAGTCAAGTTCCTCCACCGCAAACTCGCTCATCCATGTCTTTATGGACCTTGCTTTGTGCACTGGTGAGCAGTCATGTTGGAACAGGAAGGGACCATCCCCAAACTCTTCCCACAAGTTGGGAGCATGAAATTGTCCAAAATGTCTTGGTATGCTGACACCTTAAGAGTGCCCTTTACTGGAACTAAGGGGCCAAACCCAACCCCTAAAAAACAACCCCACAACATAATCCCCCCCCCACCAAACTTTACACTTGGCACAATGCAGACTGTTCTCCTGGAATCCACCAAACCCATATACATCCATTGGACTGCCAGACAAGCAAGCGTAATTTGTCACTCCAGAGAACACATGTCTCCACTGCTCTAGAGTCCAGTGGTGGCGTGCTTTACACCATTGCATCCGCCACTTTGCATTGCACTTGGTTATGTAAGGCTTGGATGCAGCTGCTTGGCCATGGAAACCCATTCCATAAAGTTCTCTGCACACTGTTGCGCCAATCTGAAGGTCACACGAAGTTTGGAGGTCTTTAGCTATTGACTCTGCAGACAGTTGATGACATCTGTGCACTGTGCGCTTCAGCATGCTCTTTCATTTTCCGTGGCCTACCACTTCATGGCTGAGTTGCTGTTGCTCCCAGTTGCTTCCACTTTGTTATAATACCACTAACAGTTGATTGTGGAATATTTAGTAGCAAGGAAATTTTACGGATTGACTTATTGCATAGGTGGCAGCCTATAACGGTACCACGCCTGAATTCACTGAGCTCCTGAAAGCGACCCATTCTTTCACAAATGTTTGTAGAAGCAGTCTGCATGCCTAGGTGCTTGATTTTATACACCTATTTCCATGGAGGTGATTGGAACACCTGAATCCATTGATTTGGAGGGGTGTCACAATACTTTTGGCAATATAGTGTATATGTCACTGACCGACATATGGCTTTCTTTGAAACGTTTACACCATTCAAATGCCTTACTGAGGCTGAGCATCTCATCACCGTACTGTGCTTGAAGTCTTCTGTAGATATCCATGGATTTTACACCTTAGTTATTTCCATGTACACACTAACACTGTTGTCTGCCATCTTGATTAGCGATCTCTGGAAAGGCCTGCGGCATGTGTGCCGTCTATCAGTAATAGGACACACTTGCCAATTACTACTGGGTATAATGCCGCCATACTAGCATCCCTTTTTATACCTGTAAAATTGACTTGAACATGCCTCGTGTGTGTGTATATATATATATATATATATATATATATATATATATATATATATATATAATTATTTATTTTTATTGTGGTAGAGGACAGTAGAACAACAATAGCAGCAAGCACAATTGGTGGATGTAAGAATACCTTTGTTTTACACAAAGAAATATAGATTTATTCAGAGTGCATTTTAAAAGCAAAATTGTTAAATTTCAGAATCCTGTCACTAAATAAAACAGTGACAAGAACTAGCTTACAACATAGGTGATAGAAATGCTGGTGAAGGGAAAAAAAATGTCAGCATTCTGCACCAGACAGGCTTTTAGTCGATGAAAAATGTCAAGTGATCATGGCCAATAGAATCACTAATGATAAAAAGGAGGAACATGTAGAATATCCTTTTACATGACCCACCTGTTACATAACAGTACCTCATATCTTCCTGACATTATCCCCACAATCCTGACCACCACCGAAAGACACCAAAGCTTTCTATGGCCCCATTTTATATACCTGGCAGCATGATCCATTATTAAAAGAGAAAAAAAAAAACATTAACACAGAAAAGGAAATAGACAGCTCAAGAAAATAAATGAGCTTTAAAGGAATATTATTTTCTTCATTGGAAAGCACTGACTTCTGGGGTCTGAGGATTGCACAGTAAATACCAAAGAGCAGCATAGAATCCTCAGGCTTCAGGTTGAGCACCAAGGTACTAAACAGACATTCAGGAATAGCTGTTGAAATCCATACATATATTTAAGCAGATTAAATATACTTCTAAAGAGAGGTACTACACCTCTCTGACACATCAAACTGACAAGGATAAAAAATATATTAGATAATGGCCACTTGGTGAGCACCAGCATCTGCAACTATATGTACTGGAGGTTACGAATACAATCAAAACATAACTCCAGTGAGAATAAACAACTGAAAATGTACATATCCTGATCGTAGAATAAACAACTGAAAATGTACATATCCTGATCGTAGAATAAACAACTGAAAGTGCACATATCCTGATCATAGAATAAACAACTGAAAGTGCACATATCCTGATCGTACAGTGCAGGACACAGGTTTCTTTAAATCATTAAGATTGGGTTATATGAAGCTACCTTCAGCTGATTGGACATTGGCAAAAAAGAAAGCCTGCAGAGGGAGCCCCCTATAAAATCCCTCCCACCCACCCACAGCTAGCTTTGGTTTTTTTGCTAGTGTCCTTAAGTGAAAGACCTCTTCTCTCTACTGAGAGAAGTTTACCTTCTTACTGTGGATGTTTTCTCTCTCTTTTTTGACTTGATGACTTCTTCAAAGACGTTGTTTAGCTATATCTGTACCAGAGACAAAATCTCGAACTTGGCCGTTCCATTTCAGAGATTTGTGGCCGCTCACTCTCCATTTAAGGATTTTGCTCAGGGAATAGTTAATTCCTCCCTATCTCCCTGGGATCTCAATCTGGTTCTCTCAACTCCAAAAAAGCTGTCTTTTGGGTATATCAGGGATGTTTCTTTGTCTGGTCTGACTTTACCCATAAGAAGGCCTTTCTTGTGGCTATCACCTCTGTGTGGAGATTCTATGAGTTAGAAGCCTTATCCTGCAAGGAGTCCTTCTTAGTATTGCACAAAGGACTTGTTTGTCTTAGGGCCTAATGTCTCTTTTTTCTTATAGGTAGTCTTCTACTTTTCACCAATCAGAATATTATCCTTACTTCCTTATGTGCTGTTCCAAAGCAACCTAAGCTTTAGGTGATTGTAGCCATATTAGTACACTTGCAACAGAAACAATTGAGTACTGTCACAGACAGTGATCACTTGTTTCTAAAGCATCCTAAGGAAATTTCTTTCCACTGTTTGGACATGGTGCACTCAGTGAGAGTCTACCTTTTAGCTACTGCTGCTTTTAGGAATCAGATTTGCTCTTTGTACTTTCTGAATATTTCTGCAAGGGTCGCTCTGTCTCTCACTCCACAATTGCTAGGTGGGTCAGATAAGTTATTGCAGGCCTATAGTCTAAAAGGATAGAGTTCTTCCCTTCCTGGTTAAGGAACATTCTACTAGATTTGGTAATACTTCATGCGCTTTTCAGTATCGGGCATCTGTTTCTCAGATTTGCTAGACTGCCACCTGGGCTTCTGTTCACATGATTGTTAAATTCTACTAGGTGGATGTTCAAGTCTACTATGATACCAGTTTCAGGCAAAGGTGCTACTACCTGCACTGAGTTTGTTGAGCCTATCCAGACCTATTTGTTATATGGACTTGTCTTTTTTTGCTTTTTGTTGCCCACCCCTCAGTTGGATTACTTTTAGAGATTCTTCACACTGGCTTGCTGCACTTTTGCTAAAGCGCACCAAACCTGTGGATTTTGTGCGGGTAAACTGCCCTTTCTCATAGACTTCTACGAAGTCCTGCGGTTTGGGGCAGTTTCAGAAAGAGCACCAAAACTCCTGCATGCTGCATCTTTGATGTGTTTCTGAAACAGCATCCAAAACCGCAGAAAATCATAGAAGTCTCAGGAAAGCGCAGCTAACCCACATGAAAACCACATGTTAGCTGCACTTTGCATAAAGTGCAGTGGGACCGAACTGGGGCAGTGTGAAGCCACCCTTAGACTTCTTAGTCATAATGATTTAAAGAAGTTTGTGTCTTGTATTGTACTGTCAGGAAAATAGGATTTTTAACTTAGCAGTAAATTCCATTCCCAGGGGTACAGTACAGGACACAGAACCCTCCCCTCTTTACTTATGATCTTGTTGTTGTTTTCTGCAAAACTGAGGCTAGCTAGGGGTAGGTGGGGGTTATAAAGAAGGATGATCCTACAGCCTTTCAGTGTCCAATCACATGAAGATAGCTGTGAATAACCCAGTCTTAATTAGCAGGCCATTTTTTAGTTTTCAGCTCTGTGGTACTTTAAATGACCATTACTCGGTCATGTAGCTCTGTAACCAAATGCATTTTATAGATGGATAATGTTTTCATTTCCCTTACCTTCTGTTACAAAACATAGCAAATAAAAGTATGAAAACAGTAGACATCCTAAGGTGATCTGATTTTTTTGCCACCGTTTTTTCCAAAATAGGAAACCTGTCTGTATTACCAAAATATGATAATGGTACAGTAGATACAATACATTAAATGTACAGATTATACACAAGAGGGATGAGGAGGTGAAGAGGTTAATGTACAGTTCATATGCAGTGAGAGGATGGAGATGAAGGGGTTAATGTAACGCTATGTGGGATAAGGGAGAAGAAGGCTTAATATACAGGTCAGATCAGAGACAGTGTGGGGATGACGTATACTATAGAGGGGTAATGACATTACGGGGTGGATTTTATCATAGTTGCCACTGTTCTGGATTGCATTGTGGTTGTTGGTGGTCAAGAGACTTTCTTTCTCACACATCAATTAGTGTGTAAGAAAAAGCAGGCATTTTTGATCACCATCCAGTTTCGTTTTTGTACTGTAATGGTGTGAGTGGTCACAGTGATCACATAGTACAGAGTAACTCTCATTGGCACTGTACCTTTTGCCTCTGCCTCTGTCTGCAATCACAGCACAATCACATGAGTGCAGTTCCAAGAGGACATACCGGTTTGTCCACCTGGAACAAAAGGAGACCAGCCGTTTATGTACAGTGACCAGTCAGCAAGCGTTTAAGGAAGCCTGTATCCTGTACTGTACTCCCGGAAATAGATTTTACTGGTAAGTCAAGAATCCTATTTTGGTTCCTTTTTCACTGATTTAAATGTCTTTTTCTTATTCTAACATAATGTAACACCTGGGTATCAAAAACAGAAATCCTATATGCTTTGTTCATAAAGCAAAATCATAGCACATACAGTTGTGTCCAAAATTATTCAACCCCCAATGCTGTAAAGGGGTTTAGGGACTATAGTGTACATTTGGAATTGTATTCAGAATCAAATCCTACAAGGACGTTGTAACTACCCAAATGCAACTAAAATGACATCAATTGTTTATGTAATACAGTAGTAAATGGTTCTTATGTGGTTTCTTCATTGCCACAATTATTCAACCCCTTAAAGACTACCACTCTGAAGAACAGAGGTTCATACAGGTGCTTTCCATCAGGTATTGAAAACACCTGTGGATGTCACCGAGCAGCAATCAAGCATAATAAGCACCAATTAGGCAGCTTTAAAATGACTGTGATACTCAGCTCCTTCTAGACATTTACTGGTGTGGTTACAAACATGGTGAAGGCAAGAGAATGGTCCAGGAAGACAAGAGAAGAGGTGATTTCTCTTCACAGGAAGGGCAATGGCTATAAGAAGATTGCAAAGATGTTAAACATACCAAGAGACACCTTAGGAAGCATCATTCGCAAATTCAAGGCAAAGGGCACTGTTGAAACGCTACCTGGTCGTGGCAGAAAGAAGATGCTGACTTCGACTGCTGTGCGCTACCTGAAGCGTAGAGTGGAGAGAAGTCCCCGTGTGACTGCTGAGGAACTGAGAAAAGATTTGTCAGATGTGGGTACAGAAGTTTCAGCCCAGACAATAAGACGCACACTGCGTAATGAAGGCCTCCGTGCCAGAACTCCCAGGCGTACCCCCTTGCTGTCTCCAAAGAATAAGAAGAGTCGACTGCAGTATGCCAAAAGCCATGTGGACAAACCACAAAAGTTGTGGGATAGTGTTCTGTGGACTGATGAAACAAAATTAGAACTGTTTGGGCCCATGGATCAACGCTATGTTTGGAGGAGGAAGAACAAGGCCTATGATGAAAAGAACACCTTGCCTACTGTGAAGCATGGTGGAGGGTCAATCATGCTTTGGGGCTGTTTTGCTTCTGCAGGTACAGGGAAGCTTCAGCGTGTGCAAGGTACCATGAATTCTCTTCAGTACCAGGAGATATTGGATGGAAACGTGATGCAGTCCGTCACACACCTGAGGCTTGGGAGACGTTGGACCTTTCAACAGGACAATGATCCCAAGCATACCTCCAAGTCCACTAGAGCATGGTTGCAGAGGAAAGGCTGGAACATTTTGGAGTGGCCATCGCAGTCACCAGACTTAAATCCGATTGAGAACCTCTGGTGGGACTTAAAGAAAGCAGTTGCAGTGCGCAAGCCTAAGAATGTGACTGAACTGGAGGCCTTTGCCCATGAAGAATGGGCGAAGATACCCGTAGATCGCTGCAAGACACTTGTGTCAAGCTATGCTTCACGTTTAAAAGCTGTTATAACTGTAAAAGGATGCTGTACTAAGTACTAAGATTGAATGTCACTTGGGGGTTGAATAAAACTGATAATGCTGTGAGCACAGAAAAGACATTTGTGGTTATTTCATTATAACTGTTATGTTATATTTGTCTGACCTACAAGTGCCTCTTTAATGTAAATGTAAGCAAGATGACTGAATGATCAAAAGCAATGTCAAACTGGCCAAAACACTCAATTTCAGTGGGGGTTGAATAATTTTGGACACAACTGTATATATAAAATATATCATGTTCAGCTAAAGAAAAGAACTTACATAATAAATCTTTGAACTTCTGGCTGAACTTTTTTTTTTAAACTCAGAACACACTGTGTCCCGGTACAGGAATTGTTAAATTGGACCGCAGACAACCACTTTGAAACTCCCAAGCTAGAGTCACCCCTGCCGTGCCTGTTCAGTTTGAAGCTGATTTGCATATAATTCATAGTATTAACATAAAGTCATCTCATTTGCATACTTGGGTATTCACTTTGAAACCAGCTTCTACAACTGTCACAGCTCTGTGTTAGCTACACTTCTAAAGTGTCAGAAACATGCAGAGAGATCAGGCGTGTGTCAGGTGAGAAATATAACTACTGTAAAGATTTTATCTTTTTTTTTTTTTCCCTAGTTAAATTTTAAAGCTTTTACTACTATTTTGGCTTTCAAGGGAAATTGTCAATCGGTAATTTTAGGATTCCATCAGATGCCTGACTTCACTTACTATATGTGTATTGCAGCTGCATCCAGGCCTTTCTAAGCTTGCCAACCCTTGTAGTGGCCTTGAGCAATTACTATATTTACAGTATGTTTTTGATTGACAATTAGGAGAGTTTAGCTGAATTTTTGATAGAGGACAAAGCTGTCAAGAGGAGACTGCAAATACTAAATATTTTAATCATTTAAAATAGAGCTGAATTGTGTTATGTAGAATATAATGATGCCTAATATTCATTTTAAAGGACGCTGAATTTAACATAAGAAAGGTGTATGCCTGGAGGAATTTTAGTGGTTGCTGTGGTGCCTAAGGCAAAAAATACATCAATGGCATTGTAGAGACACATCTCGCTGTCATATTAAAGCAGCACACCAAAGCTTTAAAATGCTAGATTTATACTGACTCAGAGACAAAGCCTGTGTGCTCAGTGTCTATAAGTTTCCTATCACCTATTTTTGCATTTGAGTATTTATACCCATTAGAGATGAGCGAAGAAATGAAAAATTCGATTCGACTGATTCGGCGAATTCGTGGACAATATTCGATTCGAGTCGAATAAATTCGCTGTGAATTTAACTTAAAAAAGGGTGTTTCTAGGCTTCAGAGAGACTTAATATTAGTGCAGAACACTGTACCTTTAATTTAAATGCCCTTGGAGTCTGCTGGGGAAGAGAAATAATACTGTCTGTCAGTATGACATGCAGATGAGTGCCGTCGATCTTAGAATCACTGCACACTTCACTCCTTTGGCCAGTCACGGGGCCAAAACCAGTGTTTGGAGCCACAGTGTGGCGGTGGAGGCAGCAGCAATGGGAGGCCATACAGCAACCTATGACAAAATGGAAACCAGCAGGAGCGTGAGGAGACCTGAAAGTGGCACATGGCAGAGTGGGAGCAATGGGAGGCGGTACAGGGACCCAGGTCACACTGTGGGCCCAGCAGCAGCGTGACCAGGCGGTACGGGGGCCCATGGCCGATATGGGGCTTGGTGGCACCTATGGAAGGCCTGTAATCTGCCAGCGACCTATGACAAAATGGACAACCGCAGGAGTGTGAGGAGATTTCAAAGTGGCACATGGCAGAGTGGAAGCAATGGGAGGCCGTACAGGGACCCAGGTCACACTGTGGGCTCAGCAGCAGCGTGACCAGGAGGTACGGGGGCCCATGGTCGATATGGGGCCTGGCGGCACCTATGGAAGGCCGCTAATCTGCCAGCAACCTATGACAAAATGGACAACCGCAGGAGTGTGAGGAGATTTCAAAGAGGTACATGGCAGAGTGGAAGCAATGGGAGGCCGTACAGGGACCCAGGTCACACTGTGGGACCAGCATCAGCGTGAACAGGCGGTACGGTGGCCCATGGCCGATTTGACCTCATTCATCCCATAGTCCTGCCGACTCACGAATAGCGTGGCCTCCTCAAAGGGCCTGAGCAAGCGCAGGTGTCACACATGAGCTGACAATGGCTGACATCTAAGTTACACAGGGAGTACCTTTATCCGCTTTTAACATCAGGAAATCTGTGATGGCCTTTAGCTGTTCGTAAAGGCGGTCTAACATATGTAGGGTTGAATTACACCTTGTTGCAACGTCACAGCATGAGGAGTCGGTACGGGGGCCCATGGCAGATTACATGTCTGGCAGCAGCAATGGGAGGCCCGTAATCTGCCAGCACCCTATGTCAAAAAATTTAACACACCAGCAGTGTGAAGAGACCTGAAAGTGGCACATGGCAGGAGAGTGTGGCGATGGAGACAGCAGCAATGGGAGGCCGTACAGGGACCCATGAGAGACTCTGGACTTGGCAGCAGCATGAGGAGGCGGTATATAGGGGCCCATGGCAGATTAGGGGCCTGGCAGCAGCTATGTGAGGCCCGTAATCTGCCTGCACCCTATGTCAAAAAATTAAACACACCAGCAGTGTGAAGAGACCTGAAAGTGGCACATGGCAGCAGAGTGTGGCGATGGAGACAGCAGCAATGGGAGGCCGTACAGGGACCCATGAGAGACTCTAGACTTGGCAGCAGCATGAGGAGGCGGTATATAGGGGCCCATGGCAGATTAGGGGCCTGGCAGCAGCTATGTGAGGCCCGTAATCTGCCTGCACCCTATGTCAAAAAATTAAACACACCAGCAGTGTGAAGAGACCTGAAAGTGGCACATGGCAGCAGAGTGTGGCGATGGAGACAGCAGCAATGGGAGGCCGTACAGGGACCCATGAGAGACTCTGGACTTGGCAGCAGCATGAGGAGGCGGTATATAGGGGCCCATGGCAGATTAGGGGCCTGGCAGCAGCTATGTGAGGCCCGTAATCTGCCTGCACCCTATGTCAAAAAATTAAACACACCAGCAGTGTGAAGAGACCTGAAAGTGGCACATGGCAGAGTGTGGCGATGGAGACAGCAGCAATGGGAGGCCGTACAGGGACCCATGACAGACTCTAGACTTGGCAGCAGCATGAGGAGGCGGTTTATAGGGGCCCATGGCAGATTAGGGGCCTGGCAGCAGCTATGTGAGGCCCGTAATCTGCCTGCACCCTATGTCAAAAAATTTAACACACCAGCAGTGTGAAGAGACCTGAAAGTGGCACATGGCAGCAGAGTGTGGCGATGGAGACAGCAGCAATGGGAGGCCGTACAGGGACCCATGAGAGACTCTGGACTTGGCAGCAGCATGAGGAGGCGGTATATAGGGGCCCATGGCAGATTAGGGGCCTGGCAGCAGCTATGTGAGGCCCGTTATCTTGCAGCACCCTATGTCAAAAAATTAAACACACCAGCAGTGTGAAGAGACCTGAAAGTGGCACATGGCAGCAGAGTGTGGCGATGGAGACAGCAGCAATGGGAGGCCGTACAGGGACCCATGAGAGACTCTAGACTTGGCAGCAGCATGAGGAGGCGGTATATAGGGGCCCATGGCAGATTAGGGGCCTGGCAGCAGCTATGTGAGGCCCGTAATCTGCCTGCACCCTATGTCAAAAAATTAAACACACCAGCAGTGTGAAGAGACCTGAAAGTGGCACATGGCAGCAGAGTGTGGCGATGGAGACAGCAACAATGGGAGGCCGTACAGGGACCCATGAGAGACTCTGGACTTGGCAGCAGCATGAGGAGGCGGTATATAGGGGCCCATGGCAGATTAGGGGCCTGGCAGCAGCTATGTGAGGCCCGTAATCTGCCTGCACCCTATGTCAAAAAATTAAACACACCAGCAGTGTGAAGAGACCTGAAAGTGGCACATGGCAGCAGAGTGTGGCGATGGAGACAGCAGCAATGGGAGGCCGTACAGGGACCCATGAGAGACTCTGGACTTGGCAGCAGCATGAGGAGGCGGTATATAGGGGCCCATGGCAGATTAGGGGCCTGGCAGCAGCTATGTGAGGCCCGTAATCTGCCTGCACCCTATGTCAAAAAATTAAACACACCAGCAGTGTGAAGAGACCTGAAAGTGGCACATGGCAGAGTGTGGCGATGGAGACAGCAGCAATGGGAGGCCGTACAGGGACCCATGACAGACTCTAGACTTGGCAGCAGCATGAGGAGGCGGTTTATAGGGGCCCATGGCAGATTAGGGGCCTGGCAGCAGCTATGTGAGGCCCGTAATCTGCCTGCACCCTATGTCAAAAAATTTAACACACCAGCAGTGTGAAGAGACCTGAAAGTGGCACATGGCAGCAGAGTGTGGCGATGGAGACAGCAGCAATGGGAGGCCGTACAGGGACCCATGAGAGACTCTGGACTTGGCAGCAGCATGAGGAGGCGGTATATAGGGGCCCATGGCAGATTAGGGGCCTGGCAGCAGCTATGTGAGGCCCGTTATCTTGCAGCACCCTATGTCAAAAAATTAAACACACCAGCAGTGTGAAGAGACCTGAAAGTGGCACATGGCAGCAGAGTGTGGCGATGGAGACAGCAGCAATGGGAGGCCGTACAGGGACCCATGAGAGACTCTAGACTTGGCAGCAGCATGAGGAGGCGGTATATAGGGGCCCATGGCAGATTAGGGGCCTGGCAGCAGCTATGTGAGGCCCGTAATCTGCCTGCACCCTATGTCAAAAAATTAAACACACCAGCAGTGTGAAGAGACCTGAAAGTGGCACATGGCAGCAGAGTGTGGCGATGGAGACAGCAACAATGGGAGGCCGTACAGGGACCCATGAGAGACTCTGGACTTGGCAGCAGCATGAGGAGGCGGTATATAGGGGCCCATGGCAGATTAGGGGCCTGGCAGCAGCTATGTGAGGCCCGTAATCTGCCTGCACCCTATGTCAAAAAATTAAACACACCAGCAGTGTGAAGAGACCTGAAAGTGGCACATGGCAGGAGAGTGTGGCGATGGAGACAGCAGCAATGGGAGGCCGTACAGGGACCCATGACAGACTCTAGACTTGGCAGCAGCATGAGGAGGCGGTATATAGGGGCCCATGGCAGATTAGGGGCCTGGCAGCAGCTATGTGAGGCCCGTAATCTGCCTGCACCCTATGTCAAAAAATTTAACACACCAGCAGTGTGAAGAGACCTGAAAGTGGCACATGGCAGCAGAGTGTGGCGATGGAGACAGCAGCAATGGGAGGCCGTACAGGGACCCATGAGAGACTCTAGACTTGGCAGCAGCATGAGGAGGCGGTATATAGGGGCCCATGGCAGATTAGGGGCCTGGCAGCAGCTATGTGAGGCCCGTAATCTGCCTGCACCCTATGTCAAAAAATTTAACACACCAGCAGTGTGAAGAGACCTGAAAGTGGCACATGGCAGCAGAGTGTGGCGATGGAGACAGCAGCAATGGGAGGCCGTACAGGGACCCATGAGAGACTCTAGACTTGGCAGCAGCATGAGGAGGCGGTATATAGGGGCCCATGGCAGATTAGGGGCCTGGCAGCAGCTATGTGAGGCCCGTAATCTGCCTGCACCCTATGTCAAAAAATTAAACACACCAGCAGTGTGAAGAGACCTGAAAGTGGCACATGGCAGAGTGTGGCGATGGAGACAGCAGCAATGGGAGGCCGTACAGGGACCCATGACAGACTCTAGACTTGGCAGCAGCATGAGGAGGCGGTATATAGGGGCCCATGGCAGATTAGGGGCCTGGCAGCAGCTATGTGAGGCCCGTAATCTGCCTGCACCCTATGTCAAAAAATTTAACACACCAGCAGTGTGAAGAGACCTGAAAGTGGCACATGGCAGCAGAGTGTGGCGATGGAGACAGCAGCAATGGGAGGCCGTACAGGGACCCATGAGAGACTCTAGACTTGGCAGCAGCATGAGGAGGCGGTATATAGGGGCCCATGGCAGATTAGGGGCCTGGCAGCAGCTATGTGAGGCCCGTAATCTGCCTGCACCCTATGTCAAAAAATTAAACACACCAGCAGTGTGAAGAGACCTGAAAGTGGCACATGGCAGCAGAGTGTGGCGATGGAGACAGCAGCAATGGGAGGCCGTACAGGGACCCATGAGAGACTCTGGACTTGGCAGCAGCATGAGGAGGCGGTATATAGGGGCCCATGGCAGATTAGGGGCCTGGCAGCAGCTATGTGAGGCCCGTAATCTGCCTGCACCCTATGTCAAAAAATTAAACACACCAGCAGTGTGAAGAGACCTGAAAGTGGCACATGGCAGAGTGTGGCGATGGAGACAGCAGCAATGGGAGGCCGTACAGGGACCCATGACAGACTCTAGACTTGGCAGCAGCATGAGGAGGCGGTTTATAGGGGCCCATGGCAGATTAGGGGCCTGGCAGCAGCTATGTGAGGCCCGTAATCTGCCTGCACCCTATGTCAAAAAATTAAACACACCAGCAGTGTGAAGAGACCTGAAAGTGGCACATGGCAGAGTGTGGCGATGGAGACAGCAGCAATGGGAGGCCGTACAGGGACCCATGACAGACTCTAGACTTGGCAGCAGCATGAGGAGGCGGTTTATAGGGGCCCATGGCAGATTAGGGGCCTGGCAGCAGCTATGTGAGGCCCGTAATCTGCCTGCACCCTATGTCAAAAAATTTAACACACCAGCAGTGTGAAGAGACCTGAAAGTGGCACATGGCAGCAGAGTGTGGCGATGGAGACAGCAGCAATGGGAGGCCGTACAGGGACCCATGAGAGACTCTGGACTTGGCAGCAGCATGAGGAGGCGGTATATAGGGGCCCATGGCAGATTAGGGGCCTGGCAGCAGCTATGTGAGGCCCGTTATCTTGCAGCACCCTATGTCAAAAAATTAAACACACCAGCAGTGTGAAGAGACCTGAAAGTGGCACATGGCAGCAGAGTGTGGCGATGGAGACAGCAGCAATGGGAGGCCGTACAGGGACCCATGAGAGACTCTAGACTTGGCAGCAGCATGAGGAGGCGGTTTATAGGGGCCCATGGCAGATTAGGGGCCTGGCAGCAGCTATGTGAGGCCCGTAATCTGCCTGCACCCTATGTCAAAAAATTTAACACACCAGCAGTGTGAAGAGACCTGAAAGTGGCACATGGCAGCAGAGTGTGGCGATGGAGACAGCAGCAATGGGAGGCCGTACAGGGACCCATGAGAGACTCTGGACTTGGCAGCAGCATGAGGAGGCGGTATATAGGGGCCCATGGCAGATTAGGGGCCTGGCAGCAGCTATGTGAGGCCCGTAATCTGCCTGCACCCTATGTCAAAAAATTAAACACACCAGCAGTGTGAAGAGACCTGAAAGTGGCACATGGCAGCAGAGTGTGGCGATGGAGACAGCAGCAATGGGAGGCCGTACAGGGACCCATGAGAGACTCTGGACCTAGCAGCAGCATGAGGAGGCGGTATATAGGGGCCTATGGCAGATTAGGGGCCTGGCAGCAGCTATAGGAGGCCCGTAATCTGCCAGCACCCTATGTCAAAAAATTAAACACACCAGCAGTGTGAGGAGACCTGAAAGTGGCACATGTTTGAGGCATGATTCATGGCGGATTTAGTCAGTTGTGTCAGGAACTGGTGGTTTGAAATCCAGACTAATCCACGCCTGATTCATTTTCACAAACGTGAGTCTCTCCACACTTTGGGTGGACAGTCGTGTCCTCCGCGGAGTTACAATACCTCCTGCCGCACTAAACACGCGCTCCGATGCCACGCTACTGGCCGGGCATGACAGCCTTTCAAGGGCAAATTCAGCTAGTTGGGGCCAAAGGTCAAGTTTCGTTGCCCAGTAGTCAAGGGGATTGTCTACCTCGGTTGGCAGGGTGCTGTCCAAGTAGGCCCAAGCCTGTTGTTTGAGCTCCTGCTCCAGGTCCACCTGATGCTGCTGCTGCTGCTGCGGCTGGTTAGTAGTTTCCTCACTGCGCTGGTGAAGAAAGCTACTCATCATCGACTGCAGACTGAGGCAGCCACTGCTGGTGGAGCTGCCACTGCTCCTACCACCCCACCCCTCCCCTGCTGCCATGCCAGCGGAACGCGAGCGCACAGGGCCCACAGTGTCTGAGGATGGACGTTGGCGCACAAAGGCAGAGACCAACTGACTACATAGGTGGTTTTTATAGTACGTAATTTTGGCCTCCCTCTCAGCAGGTGTGAAAAAGGCCACCATTTTGGACCGGTAGCGAGGGTCCAACAAGGTGGACAGCCAAAAGTCATCCCTCTGTCTGATGGTTATTATTCGGCTGTCGCTACGCAAGCAACCGAGCATGCTATGGGCCATTTGTGCCAAGGAATGCGAGGGACTCCCTGCCTCCATCTCCACAGCATACTGCCACGGTGCGTCTGGGTCCTCTGTCTCCTCCTCCTCCTCCTCTACCAGATGCTCCTGCTCCTCCACTCCTGTCCGCTGAGTGGAAAAACCACCCATTTCACTCAATAATTCCTGAGCACAAATGTCCTCCTCTACCTCCTCCTCTTCTTCCTGTCCTGCCCCCACAGGGGTCATGTGGCGTTGAGATCTGTGCGCCACGTCTACCGCACCCTGACCAGCCATTGTTAACAGCATTTGTTCCAGGACGTGCAACAGAGGAATGACGTCGTTCATCCCATAGTCCTGCCGACTCACGAATAGCGTGGCCTCCTCAAAGGGCCTGAGCAAGCGGCAGGTGTCACGCATGAGCTGCCAATGGCTGACATCTAAGTTACACAGGGGAGTACCTTTATCCGCTTGTAACATCAGGAAATCGGTGATGGCCTTTCGCTGCTCGTAAAGGCGGTCTAACATGTGTAGGGTTGAATTCCACCTTGTTGCAACGTCGCAGATCAGGCGATGCTGTGGAATTCCGTTCTGCCGCTGCAGCTCAATGAGGGTGTTCTTTGCGGTGTAGGAATGGCTGAAATGCATGCACAGTTTACGTGACATTTTAAGGATGTCTTGCAGTGGGATGGTGGATTTTAGGAACCGCTTGACAACCAGATTGAACACGTGAGCCATGCATGGCGCATGGCACAACCTTCCTTGACGCAGAGCAGACACCATGTTCTTTCCGTTGTCAGTCAACATGGTTCCGATTTTTAGTTTGCGCGGAGACAGCCATCTGTCGATTTCTCTGTTCATTACACTCAGCAGTTCCTCCCCTGTGTGACTACGTTCGCCAAGGCATACCAGGTGCAGCACAGCGTGACACCGTTGCGCCCTGCACATGTGATATGCCGGTCGGGTAATGGGACTTGGCACGGGGGTGGCGGCTGAGGACACGGCGGAAAAAGAGGTGGTAGAGGCGGACATGCTTGCTGGACCAAGGACGTGCAAACGTGGAGGCAAAAGCGTCGTGACCTGTCCAAGTTGCTGGTGCGGCTGTGCCGGCACCACGTTCACCCAGTGGGCCGTAAATGACATGTACTGTCCCTGACCGTAGTTACAGCTCCACACGTCGGCGCTGCCGTGCACTTTGGCAGAGACCGACATGCTCAAAGACTGGCCCACCATCTCTTCTACATGTGAATGCAGGGCTGGCACTGCCTTTTGGGCAAAGAAATGACGGCTTGGCACTCTCCACCGCGGCGCGGCACAAGCCATCATTTCTCGGAAAGGTGCTGAGTCCACCAGTTGGAAAGGGAGGGACTGCAGCACCAGCAACTTGGACAGGAGGACGTTCAGCTTTTGCACCGTCGGGTGCGTGCTCGCAAACTGTTGTCTCTTGGATACGGATTCCAAGAAAGACTGTTGACGGAATCCGAGAAGAGGAGTAGCAGGAGAAGGAGCATCTGAACGAGCGGAAGATGCCAACGAGCGACAACTCCCCTCAGCAGAGGTGTTGGAGCCTTGACTGGCTGATAGAGGGCGATTGACGACGTCGGGTGACGGAGCAAGTAACGGAGCGGGTGATGGAGCGGGGGCTGGGGCAGGCAGAACCGCCGTATGTTTATCACGGTTTTCCCAGGCCACCGAATGGTGACGCTGCATATGCTGACGCAACGCTGTAGTCCCAACATGGGCCCCCTGGCCACGCTTGCATTTCTGGCCACATAGTCGACATACGGCTACGTTTACTTCCTCGGGCGGCTTGAGGAAAAATTGCCACACCACCGAGTAGGAAACTTTGCCCCCGCTACTCTTCACTGGCTGACTGCTACTTCCTCCGTGCGCACCGGCACCACTACTGGCCGTGGTGGTAGGCTGCAGTGGAGCTGGTGCTCTACTCCGTGGACGTTTGGCTCCACTGACACTGATGCGACCCTGCTGCTGTCTCCTGGGCAACCCACCGACTGTTTTGCTCGCTGCCAAGCTGCCACCCTCTTCTCCTGATGATGCGGAAGAAATTGCCTGATGACGACGAGGCTGCCAAATGCGATCAACCTCCTCATCATCAAGTAGGGTCTCCGCCTCACTACTAGCCCCCTCGGCTGCGTCTGGGTCAGGAGACAGACCTGTCTCTAGACCGGCTACCGAGCCACTCTCCTCGCCAGTACTTGTTCGCTTGGCTGCTGAAAAGGCCGATGTCTCCCCCCGTTCCTGACCGCCCTCTGTTAGCTCTTCCTCACTGTACAGTGGGGCTGAGCCCACAGCATGCGATACTTCGCTTGGTGAGGGAACAGCAAAGGACAGGGGCAGGTAGAGGACACGTGATTTCTGTGGGCTTGCTCCCGGGCCATGCCAACTAACGGTTGTGTCTGACGTACCCACCGACCGTTGGCTGTAGGTGTCAGAGGTGACCTGGGAAGAGGAAGACGACCGAGCCAACCAATCAATGACGGCAGGGTTGTCGGTGGAGACACGACCGCTGGATGACACCGGGAGCACTGGCCTCTGGCTGCGAATACTGCTGCCTCGACCCCTTCCTCTGCTGCCACGTCTGCTCGCTCCTAAAACATTGCCTCCTCTGCCACTCCTCTGCATGTTGTCTGACATACTATTTAATTCAACGATTAGGTGTCCCTGAGTAACAATTCTCTGGCACTCAGTAACAATTCTGTCTGTCCCTGAGTATGAATTCTGTGGCCCTGAGTAACAATTCTGTGTCTGTGCGAGTAACAATTCTGTGTCTGTGCGAGTAACAATTCTGTGTCTGTGCAAGTAACAATTTTGTGTCTGTGCGAGTAACAATTCTCTGGCACTCAGTAACAATTCTGTCTGTCCCTGAGTAACAATTCTCTGGCACTCAGTAACAATTCTGTCTGTCCCTGAGTAACAATTCTCTGGCACTCAGTAACAATTCTGTCTGTCCCTGAGTATGAATTCTGTGGCCCTGAGTAACAATTCTGTGTCTGTGCGAGTAACAATTCTGTGTCTGTGCAAGTAACAATTTTGTGTCTGTGCGAGTAACAATTCTCTGGCACTCAGTAACAATTCTGTCTGTCCCTGAGTAACAATTCTCTGGCACTCAGTAACAATTCTGTCTGTCCCTGAGTATGAATTCTGTGGCCCTGAGTAACAATTCTGTGTCTGTGCGAGTAACAATTCTGTGTCTGTGCAAGTAACAATTTTGTGTCTGTGCGAGTAACAATTCTCTGGCACTCAGTAACAATTCTGTCTGTCCCTGAGTAACAATTCTCTGGCACTCAGTAACAATTCTGTCTGTCCCTGAGTAACAATTCTCTGGCACTCAGTAACAATTCTGTCTGTCCCTGAGTATGAATTCTGTGGCCCTGAGTAACAATTCTGTGTCTGTGCGAGTAACAATTCTGTGTCTGTGCAAGTAACAATTTTGTGTCTGTGCGAGTAACAATTCTCTGGCACTCAGTAACAATTCTGTCTGTCCCTGAGTAACAATTCTCTGGCACTCAGTAACAATTCTGTCTGTCCCTGAGTAACAATTCTCTGGCACTCAGTAACAATTCTGTCTGTCCCTGAGTATGAATTCTGTGGCCCTGAGTAATAATTCTGTGTCTGTGCGAGTAACAATTCTGTGTCTGTGCAAGTAACAATTTTGTGTCTGTGCGAGTAACAATTCTCTGGCACTCAGTAACAATTCTGTCTGTCCCTGAGTAACAATTCTCTGGCACTCAGTAACAATTCTGTCTGTCCCTGAGTAACAATTCTCTGGCACTCAGTAACAATTCTGTCTGTCCCTGAGTATGAATTCTGTGGCCCTGAGTAACAATTCTGTGTCTGTGCGAGTAACAATTCTGTGTCTGTGCAAGTAACAATTTTGTGTCTGTGCGAGTAACAATTCTCTGGCACTCAGTAACAATTCTGTCTGTCCCTGAGTAACAATTCTCTGGCACTCAGTAACAATTCTGTCTGTCCCTGAGTAACAATTCTCTGGCACTCAGTAACAATTCTGTCTGTCCCTGAGTAACAATTCTCTGGCACTCAGTAACAATTCTGTCTGTCCCTGAGTATGAATTCTGTGGCCCTGAGTAACAATTCTGTCTGTGCGAGTAACAATTCTGTGTCTGTGCAATAACAATTTTGTGTCTGTGCGAGTAACAATTCTCTGGCACTCAGTAACAATTCTGTCTGTCCCTGAGTAACAATTCTCTGGCACTCAGTAACAATTCTGTCTGTCCCTGAGTAACAATTCTCTGGCACTCAGTAACAATTCTGTCTGTCCCTGAGTAACAATTCTCTGGCACTCAGTAACAATTCTGTCTGTCCCTGAGTAACAATTCTGTCTGTCCCTGAGAATGAATTCTGTGGCCCTGAGTAAGAATTCTCTGGCACTCAGTAACAATTCTGTCTGTCCCTGAGTAACAATTCTCTGGCACTCAGTAACAATTCTGTCTGTCCCTGAGTAAAAATTCTGTGGCCCTAATAACGTTTCTGTGGCCCTAAGTAACAATTCTCTGGCACTGAGTGAAAATTCTGTCTGTCCCTGAGTATGAATTCTGTGGCCCTAACTAGCGTTTCTTTGTCCCTAAATAACGATTCTGTGGCCCTCATTAACAAGTCTGTGTCCCTGAGTAATGGTTCTCTGTCCCTAAGTAACTTCTCTCTGTCCCCAATTCTCGTTTCTGTGGCCCTAACTCTGTCCCTGTCCCTAGTACAGAGCGGTCTGCCTCTGTTCAATGACTGCAGGCAAATGAAGATTTCCAAAATGGCCGCTATATATACCTCGACCATTACACAGTGCTGGCTGGCTGGCTGCTGATTGGCTGATGCGATCACATGTCGTTGAGGAATGCATTATGGGGCAGCGCGCCTTGTCTGCGCGCCTTCCCCGACATCCCCGCTCCGTCGCCGCACATGTCAGCCGCCATTTTCGGAAAAATTTCGATTCGCGCGTCCGAATTAGGCTGTTTTTCGGATTCGGCACGAATCGAAATTTTTCCGACATTCGACTCGAATTCCACTTCGGATACTTCGATTCGCTCATCTCTAATACCCATATATACACGGCTCAAAAAAATTAAAGGAACACTTTTTAATGAGAGTATAGCATCAAGTCAATTAACCACTTCCGCACTGCCCTATAGGAGAAATAGTGCTGCAGGGCAGCACAGGTGTGCAAAAGCATATATATATATATGTGATTTTGCAGTCCTGGGAAGGGGGCACACGTGCACCATGCGTGCGCCCTACACGCGCCATCATTTGCGCCCTTGGCTGTTTCTCACCAGCACCCGGTGATCGCCAACACAGGTCTCTCCAACGGGGGAGAGACCTGTGTATAAACAACACAGATCTCTCTCCTGTCATCTCCTGCACACTGCTTTGTATGGCTCTGCATAGCACTGACTTTTTTTCCCTAGTCATCTTTTCTGTTTTTTGCTAGCTTTGCATTTGGCTAGGGTCAGCATTACTACTGGTAGCATGAGGCGATACCTGGACCCTACAAAGGTTGCACAGGCAGTTCAAATCCTCCAGGATGGCACATCAATATGTGCCATTGCCAGAAGGTTTGCTGTGTCTCCCAGCACAGTGTCAAGAGCATGGAAGAGATTCAAGGAGACAGGCAGTTACTCTAGGAGTGCTGAACAGGGCCATAAAAGGTCCCTAACCCATCAGCAGGATTGGTATCTGCTCCTTTGTGCAAGGAGGAACAGAATGAGCACTTCCAGAGCCCTACAAAATGACCACTGGTGTGAATGTCTCTGACAAAACAATCAGAAACAGACTTCATGATAGTGGCCTGGGCACCCAACGTCTTCTAGTGGGCCCTGTGTTCACTGCCTGGCACCATAGAGCTCGATTGGCATTTGCCATTGAACACCAGAATTGGCAGGTTTGCCACTGGGGCCCTGTGCTTTTCACAGATTAGAGCAGGTTCACCCTGAGCACATGTGACAGACGTCAAAGGGTCTGGAGAAACTGTGGAGAACGTTATCCTGCCTGTAACATTGTTCAGCATGACCATTTTGGCGGTGGGTCAGTGATGGTCTGGGGAGACATATCCATGGAGGGACTCACAGATCTTTGCAGGCTAGTCAATTGCACCCTGACTGCCATTAGGTATCAGGATGAAATCCTTGGACCCATTGTCAGACCCTATGCTGGTGCAGTGTATCCTGGGTTCCTCCTGGTGCACGACAGCTGAATGTAAACAAAATATGCCGGCAATTAAAATTAAAAAAAAAACCAAAAAAAACGTGAGGGTCCCCCCATCCTTACCAATGCTATGGTTTTTAAGGGAAAACCCCACACCAACATTTAAAAAAAAAGTCCCTTAGGTCTGGTAATGATTTTGTAGAACCCCACGCCAAAATGAAAAAAATGGCATGGAGGTCCCCCCCAAATCTATACCAGACCCTTAGGTCTGGTATGGATTTGGGGGAGACCCCACGCTCTTTTTTTAACATTTTGGCATGGGGTACCCCTTAAAACCCACCCCAGACCCAAAGGGCATGGTAAGGATTGGGGAGGGGGGATTCCCATGCTGTAACTGAAAAAATACTGCATGCAACCCCGCCAGCAAAACCATGGTGATAAATTCACATCTTTTGTTACTTTCTGTTCCGTTTGTGAATTGGACTTAACAGCTTACTGCATGTTTTTTTTTGCAGTATTTATGGGCACATTTTTCATTCTGCGTTAAATACCACATAATCATTATTTTTTTTTTCTGAATTAGACATTTTTTTTACGTTTTGTTAATGTTTAAAGCATCCGAAATAAAGTAAAAACATAACGAATGATCCAAATTTATTCGGATCCATTTTGTTTTTATTTTACATTAATATTTTTAATTATTATAAAAATTCACTACATATGACATGGAAACATATTGCAATAAATACAGTATGGTATTGGGAGGGGTGGGTAAAATCCGAAACCCAACCTCTTGGGGATTGGAGAGTGAGTAGCAGTACAAGCACGGGGTGGCTGGAGAACAGTGGGTGGGCAGCAGGGCTCCCTGCCTATTCACACTGCTTTGCGGTCTCACATTGCCCACCCCATGTCCTCGGGCAGCCTCTCTCTCCTGCCCCATAGATTTCCGCTCAGTCCACTGTCTCCCCAGCCAGTTTCTGGACCCCCAGCATCACCTCCACCCCTCCCTTTGTACAGAGCCCTGTGGTGCACACATCTCCTGGAAAAACAAACTTCCCACACACTGGTGTAGCCCTATGTGAGCTGGCTCCCTAGAGGACACTGCAGGCTTGTCTCTCAGCCCCCATCACACAGAGATCTCCCCCAAAAAGCCCATGGAGCAGAGATTGCGGCCTCCTATACTGATTGCCCTGTCTGTGCTGCTGCTCCCGGAGAGAGCCCAGGTAACTATGTGCTTGGAGGGCAGCCGACCGCAGCGCTATATGCTTCCTCACCAGCTTCAAGAGCCAGACAGATATGGGTGGCACAGCCAGACCATGCTGGCAAGGATCAAGTACCCAAAATCTATCAACTTGACCCTGCACCTTGGTGAATGAGACAACCCCATCTCCTCCATACAAGATCCCATACCCCACCCCATCTTCTCTAGGGGCAGGGACCCAATCTCCACACCCTAGGGTGCCAGGATGGGGGGGGCACAGAATCTGAATCTTTAGCCACTTGCAGACTTGGGGGGGGGGGGGGGGGGAGTAGAGCAGTACCAGCTCAGGGTGGCTGGAAATGTGGGGGTACAGCAGTATCAGTGCAGAGTGGCTGGAGGGTAGGGGGGAGGGGTCTAGCAGTACCAGCAAAGGGTGGCTAGAGGATGAGGGGGAGTCTAGCAGTACCAGGGCAAGGTCACTGGAGGCCAGGGGAGGTACAACAGTACCAGCACAGGGTGGCTGAAGGACGGGGGGTCTACCAGTACCAGCGTGGGTTGGCTGGAGTACTGGGGGGGCTGGAGTACTGGGGGGGTCTAGCAATACCAGAGAAGGGTGGCTGGAGGATGTGGAGTGGTTGAGCGAAAGTACCAGCACAGGGTGGCTGGAAGTCGGAAGAGGGGTACAGCAGTACCAGCGCAGGGTTGCTGGAGGACTTTTACAAGTGTAGAAAAAAATCCTGAGACCAGTTCTGTCTGTATTAACATACTTACCGGTACATTGGCCCAGCTTGACACAAAACACAATGAGGTTATTTACTAAAAACGGGAGAGTGCAAAATCTTGTGCTTTTGTGACTTTGCATTCTCCAGTTTTAGTAAATCCCCCCCAAAGTCATCATGCATATCCCATAGGTAATGGGCCACTGGAAAAGCTGACAATCACTGTAGTAGTAATCGACACTAGTACAGTGATAGCTGCAAATCTCTGGATCCTGTATTGGATATCACCTAAGCACTGCAGGATTTTACCTCCAGGAAGGTTTGGGAACTCTCCCTGTGATGGGTTGAGTGACAGGGTCTCTGCACTGGACACTGCTAAGTGGGTCACCCCTGGCCGCACTGACTCCTCTACAAATGAGGTGTCAACCTTTGGATCTCCTCAGTCCTACTCTTCCCTTTGGTTCAAGTGTTTAGGTGCACTAGTCTGGGTTATGGTATACCCTCATTCCTGTCTAATATATATATTGGTGCCACTTGTTCACACTAACCCCTCTTTCAGATTCATGTCAGGCTATGTATTCCTGAGTTATACCCTCAGTTCTGTGGGTCATTTGTTAATTAATTGAAATAATATACTGTAAGGACTTTCACAACCTTTGTTATCTTGTTGGAAGATTGGCTGTTCGATCAGGCAACCTCTTCTCATCATGAACCCTCCTTTTCTCTGTAAACTAGGACTGCTTGGCTCAGGCCTTCCTTGTTGCATGCTAGTTCTTTTGTTTCAGACTTGTTTGTCCAAACATACTTCTAGGGTCCTGTTTCTTTTCAGGGGCACAACAAAATGCTTCATGTTGACCATGGTTCCTTGTTGGTCTGGTTTCCTCTTGTTCAGATAGAGTGTTACTTCACCTGCTGGTGGTGGTTGCTGGTTCAGGCCTATTGTTCCTTCAGGTGGAAGTTTCCCCTTGGTGGTGGTTTCTCTGCCCTGGACTGGAACACCAGGTTGATTCTCTGTAGCTCCTAGTGGTTGTTATATCACCTCTCTCTTACAGATAGTTTCACCTCATCTGTCCTTGAATCGAACATTGGTCCTACAGAATACCCCAGAAATGTGGATAGTTCCCAAGATTTTTTTAGACCCATTTGTAGCTGTGTCCCCCTTCATTTTAACTTCTACTTCTTTTGGACATCACAATTGTTTTTAATTCCTGTGTTCCTCAATGGTCAATTGAGAAATTAAAATCTTTATTACCTACAGTAGTATGCTTGATAGAGGAGGACTGATACCCCGTGTCCCAACCTCTTGTAGTTGGCAATATAATCTTATTGCTTACCAATTCCTGCACCCCTCAGTGGTCTCAAAGCAAAACATTTTATAATGAAAACATTTTTTTCTTTTCACTAAAACAGACCAAAATTCCTCCCAAACGTCTAAGAAGAAATAAAAAGCCAGAAGATTCCAATAAAATAGCATATTTACTGCTGACTTGTGTGCTTTCTGGAGTTCTTTTTTGTTTAAATTATACAATGTGGGTTATGAAATTAGATGAATACTAGGCATGTGCAATTTGTTCCGTTTTTACTAGTTTTTCGGCCGAAAATTTCATTTTTGGAGATTTGGATGTATCTAAATCTCTGAATGGACACAGAACCAAATGGCAACAAATCTGAAAAAAGTTATAACAAAATTAACAAATGTATTTGTTTCAATCAGATGACATCACATGATGCGATATAAGTTTGGGCCCATGGGGAAATGAATTACATTTTTTAATTCACTTGATATTTCAGATTTGGATAATCCAAATTTCATTCCATTCATTAATTCAAAAGCACCTGACGCCAGTCAATATTGTTTAATCTACTCATGGCATTTCTCATGGTCGTTTGGACTAGCGTCCGAAAATATCCTATCTGTCTAATTTGCATCCAATAATATATTGAATATAGTATAGCAATTTTCCGGAAAAACTGCAGCATTTTTTGCACACACCGGGACCAATGA
This sequence comes from Staurois parvus, assembly GCF_062004578.1. Lineage (NCBI taxonomy): Eukaryota > Metazoa > Chordata > Amphibia > Anura > Ranidae > Staurois > Staurois parvus. The sequence goes on along the minus strand of NW_028317929.1, from coordinate 5,801,401 downwards.
ATATATGAAATGAATGCCGATGATACAAAACACATTCTGAAAACACATGACAAAAATGAGGAAATTCTTCGATCAATGAATGAATCCGAAATGAAACGAAATTAAAATTTCCAGCGTGCACACATCTAATGGAAATCCAATCACCTAATATTCCTGCCATTAAAGTCTGTTCAAGAATGTCCTGTTATTGGGTGATAACGGGTCCACTGTTGTCATCATTAGGAAACCCATGCAGTGATTGCTGGAGTGCTGTACTTATGTACTGTATGTAGACAGGCAGTGGCTGCATGTGATCAGCAGCACTGAGATGAAATAAAGGATACAAAAAATAAAAACAGGTAGCCCAATTATTTATGATGCGTCATATACTTCTGTAAACTAAATATCATTCATAACAGGAACACGTACCATGTTGTAAAATTTTGGTATCTTTAGGGCATCTAAAAAAAGTAATATGAAACATTGAGGTATAAATGTTTCAAATGTATGTTTTGAAATAATATGCCTGGTACAGCATGTGTGTGTGGCTGCTGTGTTCCTCTAAGCAATGTGTAATATTTGGTTCAGGCCTGTGCTTGTACGGTGCATTGATTGTCACTGTAAGTCACGGCCAAGGGCATAAGCAGCCTGGGGCAGTTCCACATCCATCACTTCATGCTTAACTCAATTACTGCATGTGAAATTAGTTTTAACTAAAAATGGAATAAAAAGAAAACAGTTTATTCCCATTCAGCAGAAGTTTAATAATTTTTCAAGATGGATTACAGTTATATTATTGCCAAAAATATTTCCCATAAACAGAGTATCTCTCATACCATTTAGATGATATTGTTATATATTACATGTTGCCCTCATGTGTTCAGTATCTTTGTTTGACATTTAGGGATGTTTCAATAAAAGGAAAATAAGCTTGATTGTTGCCCATGTGAACCGATCTGAATTCCTGTTAAACTTTATAAGATAAATTAAAACAAGAAAATCCATTGGATGATTTATCTTTTTCCGGTATGATTTAATTAATACCCTTTACAGAATAAGAATTTTAATAGGAGAGATAAATAGTACTTATTCTTTAAAGTGAGAAGAAAAAACATGATCTTACTTTATACTGCATGCATAAAAGTTAGGGCTGTCCAAATAGTGGCTTGTATACCCCATGCAGCCAATGTGGCCCTCTTTTGTTGCCAAAAATGCCTTTCCTGATAGACTCTTCCTTGCAACTCTTACTGGCAAAATGACAGCCGGGGCTTGCCTGATACACAGCTTTGGCACATGTACCATACAAGCTGTGGAGCATTTATTTTATTAATAGGAAACCACTCCTCAGCTATATGGCTCCTTGGACCGTACGGCACATACGCGAGATCAGAAGAGATGTAATCAGTGGGCTGGCTTAAAAAAAGGAAGACAAAGTCAAATGTTGATAAAGTTATTTAAAAAATGTCAGTTTCCCATTTGCCATCTCTTAACTATTTGTTTTATTCTATTTTTTATATTTAAAAATATACATTTATCTCAATGTAGCACCCTCCTAGGTTGCTAGGGGGAGCTAGACTCCTATGGTTAGACGGGCTGAGCAGCAGCCCAGGTGTAATAGCCAGAGAGGGGTCAATTTGTGGTCAGAGCTGAGAGGCACTGCAGGACAGCCCCTCTTGAATTTCCTTTTCCTCCTGCTCTAGGACTTTTGTAGGAAGACCCTGGAGGCAGTCGGTGGATCTGAGCAGTGGCTGGTTAAACTTTTGAAGGATCTTAACCAATCTCCAACAAGAGGTTGGCAAGGGGCTGGGACACCTTTAATAGTGTGTGAGCATGCTCAGTTGCAGGAGAGTTCAGTGGAAGATAGAGAGGAAGATGTGAGGCTGAGGGAAGGCGGCTGTAAAGAGGCCCAGTGGGATAGGGCCTACCTGCAGGCCTGGACCTGGAAAGAAGGAAAGCTCAGAACACACTGGCCCCCTGAGAGAGGACCACCTGTATGGCAGGGAAGGAGCGGCCCAGCTGATAGGCCTGGTAGCAGCCACCAACTCACAAGTGGTACAGGAGAGGATCTGAGTGAGTACATCTACACCCCCTGGGTGGATAGGGGAAGGAGCACTCTGGTGGAAAACCAGATTAACCACCTACCAGTGACCGCTGTCGCCCTTGGCAACCACGCCGGACTTACCTAAAGATCTCCTTATTGCTCTACAGGTAGCTGGTGGAAAGGACTGTGCTTTGATTAACCTGCTTAAAGTCAGAACAATGTGCTTTGCTGTTACTGCTGACAATGCCCAGAGAAAACGGGAGGGCCCTTCAAGTTGCAAATGTCTTTTCACTGCTCAGTGGGTGGCCCCAACAAAAGACTATGCCAAATCTCTTTTGCTGTAATCAATAAAGTGCCTTACACTGCTGTTGTTTTGCTAGCCGTCCGTCATCCGGAGGAACTGGAGCAGCCTATCAATGTTCTCAAGTGTCACGGTGTCACGGTGTAAGGTCAGGTTCAGAGACCAGTTGCTATAGCAGTAAAAGGCTTACCTGGAACCAGCAGGATAGGTACACCAGCGGATCCCCCTGGGAATGACGCAGGCTCACCTGAGGTGCGGGGTCTAAGTATTAACCGGTATTCACCAGAGCTCCTAATGGTGGAGATGGATTGGGCTGCGTGTTAATACCAGGTCGCAGATCTCAGGATCACCCCACCAGGGAATGAGCAGACTGGGAACCAATAGCGGATCAACAGGTTAGGGATCAGACGAAAGCAGAGTCGGTCACAAGCCAAGGGTCGGTCACAAATGGTAGCAGATCAATCGTGGTCAGGAACAAGCCAAAGGTCAGTAGCGGAGGTGTAGACAGCAGCAGGAACAGTAGCAGGATATTGGCTGGAAAGGCACAATAATCTGGCAAGGAGGAAGTCCAAGGACATGGCTTATATAGGAAGTTCATGGGAGGAGCAAGGAGTTCAAGGTTCAAGAGCAAACAAGGCACAAGGCAGGATTATCCAATAGATGAGGCAAAGTGTTGTCCAGCATCCCAGGTAGCTCAGTGAGTAGAGTTACTGCCTGACACAGTAGAAGTCCCAGGTTCAAGTCCAGGCCCTGACAGTACTCCCCTCCTCCCAGGACGTCCTCTGGACGTCTTAGGACTAGGCCTGCGTGGAAACCTCTGGTGGAATTCTCTTGTTAGTCTAGGAGCATGAACATTCTCCTCAGGCTCCCAAGAATTTTCTTCTGGTCCATATCCTTCCCATTGAACCAGATACTGTAACTTATTCCTAAAGATCCTGGAATCAAGGATTTTCTCCACCACAAATTCTTCTTCACCCTGTACCTTAACAGGTGGAGGAGGTGAAAAAATTCTTCCAGGGAAAGGATTTTCCTGAAACGGTTTGAGTAGTGATATATGAAAAACAGGGTGAATCCTCATACTATCCGGAAGCTGTAAGCGAAAGGTGACTGGGTTGATTTGGGCAGAAATCTGAAAAGGACCCACAAACTTTTGACCCAACTTAGCAGATGGCACCTGGACCTTCAAATTCTTTGTTGATAACCAAACTTTTTCACCCACATGAAACGTAGGAAGTGTTCTCCGGTGTCTGTCTGCAGACTTTTTGTAATACTCCTGAGCTTCCCTCAAAGTCTCAATCAATTTCTCTTGAATCTCCTGCAATGTAGTTAGTCTATCGGTAACAGCAGGGATTGGAGTTGTGATAGGGAGATCAGGAATAAAAACTGGATGGTAACCGGCGTTTAAGTAAAAAGGACTTTGAGAGGTGGAACTATGTTTAGAATTGTTGTATGCAAACTCTGCAGTGGGAAGACAGTCCACCCAGTCATCCTGAAGATAAGTGACAAAGCATCGAAGATACTGTTCCATTGTTTGATTAGTTCTCTCAGTCTGACCATTAGACTGGGAATGAAAAGCAGAGGACAGATTAATTGTAACACCTAAGGCTGAGCAAAAACTTCTCCAGAATTTCGAAGTAAACTGCACACCTCTGTCAGACACCACATCATCAGGGATTCCATGCAGTTTAAAAATTTCTCGAACCATCAATTCAGCAGTCTGTTCAGCAGTGGGCACCCCCTTAACTGGAACAAAATGGGCCATTTTAGTGAGACGGTCAACCACTACCAAAATGGTGGTCATTCCTTTTGAGGGAGGTAAATCCACCACAAAATCCATAGAAATAGACCCCCATGGTCTTGATGGAACAGGGAGTGGCTGAAGCAACCCCAAAGGGGAGGCTCGGGGAATCTTATTGCGTGCACAGGTCAAGCATGAGGTCACATAGCGTTTGACATCTTTCTTGTACCCCGGCCACCAAAAGGAACGTGATAATAGTTCTTCGGTCTTAGCGACTCCAAAATACCCAGCAAGTTTGGAATCATGAACCAACTTGAGAGCTTCCACCCGAACAGATTCAGGTACATAAAGATGATGTCCTTGAATCCAAAAGCCATTCTTATAAGTCAGGTTAATGTCCGTAGGTGGATGATTGAGAAGTGGGTCATTCTCATACCCCTCTTTAAGAAGATTCAAGAATGCCTTAGGACTTGTGGCCCCTAGAAAGTTCTTTTGAGGCAGGATTGTGCATTCAGAAGTGTCCTCCTGGAGAGGCCCAGACGACATTCGTGATAAGGCATCAGCCTTTCCGTTTCTTGACCCAGGTCGATATGAGATAATAAAATTGAACCTGGAAAAGAACAGTGACCAACGTGCTTGTCTAGAAGACAATCTCTTGGCAGAACGGATGAATTCTAGATTTTTATGATCCGTGAAGACAGTCACAGGATGCTTAGCCCCTTCCAACAGATGCCTCCATTCGGAAAAGGCTTCCCTAATGACCAGCAACTCCTTATTCCCAATGTCATAATTCCTTTCAGCAGATGACATCAAACGAGAAAAATAAGCACAGGGATGAAGCTGCATTTTTTCTCCTCGTCGCTGAGAAATGATAGCTCCCACGGCGGAGTCTGAGGCATCCACTTCCACAATAAAAGGTAGCTCAGGATCAGGATGTACCAATATTGGTGCAGATGTGAAGAGAGTCTTTAGCTTACTAAAAGCAGTTTGTGCCTCAGTTGACCATGCAAAGGGCACTCCTTTCTTTGTCAGCTGTGTAATTGGTGCTATTACCTTAGAGAAGTTTCTTATGAATTTCCTGTAAAAGTTTGCAAATCCAATAAATCGTTGTATTTCCTTAACGTTTCCAGGGGCAGTCCAATCCACCACTGCCTTGATCTTTTCAGGATCCATGCTCACTCCTTCTGAAGAAACGATATATCCCAAGAACTGGATCTGGGCTCGTTCAAACTCACACTTCTCCAGTTTGATGTAGAGTCGGTTCATCCTTAACCTTTTGAATACAGTGCAGACATGCTTGCGATGCTCCACCAGGTTGTCCGAAAAGATGAGGATATCGTCCAGATAAGCAATAACAAACTGGTCCAACAAATCTCGAAACACATCATTTATGAAGTGCTGAAAAGTCGCGGGAGCATTACATAGGCCAAAAGGCATAACTAGGGACTCAAAGTGTCCATATCTGGTTCTAAAGGCAGTCTTCCATTCGTCGCCTTGACGCATGCGTACCAGGTTATATGCCCCCCGTAAGTCAAGTTTTGTGAAGACTTTGGCAGAGCGATTAAAGGGAGTGGGTAACGGTTTTTAACAGTGATTTTATTCAAACCCCTAAAATCAATGCATGGACGCAAGGTGGAGTCCTTTTTCTCAACAAAGAACAGGGCTGCTCCTGCAGGAGATGTTGAGGGTCTGATAAAGCCCTTCTCCAAATTCTCATCAAGCCACTCCCTTAGCACCTTTAACTCAGGTTCTGATAAATTGAAAATGCGGCTGAATGGTATTTCTGCTCCTGGAAGCAGTTCAATGGGACAATCATATGGACGATGAGGAGGTAGTTGATCCGCATTTTTCTTATCACAGACGTCTCGAAACTCATGGTATTGTGGAGGCAGATTGTCATATGACTGTGTAGTTACCATATCAGCCTGTGATTTCCTGATTGGTAGACAACTTGTAGCACATGGTTTCCTACAATGTTCCTCACAATGGGGGGGATGTAAAATTTATGGTCCTTGCTCCCCAGTTGATGAAGGGATTATGGGTAGTAAACCAAGGGATGCCCAGGATGACAGGAAATTTACGAGATGTAATCAGCTGAAAGCTGATGGTCTCAAAATGGTCAGCCTGAAATTGGAGTGCTAGAGGAACTGTTTCATGAGTAACTGGTCCTGATGATAAAGGTGAACCATCAACTGTCTCCATATCAATAGGGGCAGATTTGTTTCTCCTGAGAATTTTATTATTGTGGGCAAACTCTATGTCCATAAAGTTTCCCCCAGCCCCAGAGTCCAGCATAGCAGAACAAGGAATTTCATGGCCCTCAGTAAAAAGTTTGATAGGGACAACAAAATGAGACTGTTTAGGACCAACTTTATTTTCTTCATCGATCAATGGGGAGATAGACTGGGTAATTGAATTTATGCGTTCAGGCAGGATAACATCAGTCGCAGCAATTGTTCTTTTGGCTTTATTAGGACAATTGACTGCGTAATGCCCAGAGTCCCCACAGTATAAACATAAATTCTCCAAACGTCTTCTCTCCTTCTCTTGAGTAGAAATTGATCTTTTAACAGTATCTACTTGCATAGGTTCAGGTGTGTTATAATCTGAAGAAATGTTTAAATCCTTCTGACTGAACTGATTAGCAGAAAAACGCATGCCACCATTACTTCCCAATCTCTCCTTTCTTCTTTCTGTCAGTCTTTGGTCAATCCGAATGCATAATTGGATGAACTCCTCAAGATCGTTAGGAGTCTCTCCTCTGGCGAGCTCATCCTTCACCTGTTCAGAGAGCCCCTGCCGGAACTGACTCTTTTGCGCTGCTGGGTTCCAGGTGGTGTCTGAGATCCAGCGTCGAAATTCAGTTGTATACTCCGCAACAGGGCGTCTACCCTGCCTCAAACTATGCAGCTTGGCTTCAGCGGTAGCGCAGCGGTTGGGATCATCAAAGACCTGGTTCATTGCAGTCACAAAAGTCGCAAAACTGTTTAACATTGCATTGTTTTGCTCTATATAGGGAGAGGCCCAAGCTAGGGCTTCCTCAGTCAGGAGGTTTATAACAAACAATACCTTCTGCCTCTCAGTATTAAATGCAGCAGGTTGCATCTGGAAATAAATGCGGCATTGGTTAAGGAAACCCCTGTAGTGGCGGCGGTCTCCATTGAACTTGAGTGACAGAGGCATGCGTGTAGTAGCAACATGGCGGGAGCACATGTCCAGCAATCGTGTCTGCAGAGCATGGATCTCTTCCTGTTGCCCCTCTACTACACTTTGCAGTTCAGCAAATTTCTTTTGGTAGGTAACACCAAACTCTTGTAGCTCTGAAATTTGCTGCCTGACAGGAGCCATGGCATTTGCTATAGCGGCCTCCATGTGTGGGCCAGATTATTCTGTCACGGTGTAAGGTCAGGTTCAGAGACCAGTTGCTATAGCAGTAAAAGGCTTACCTGGAACCAGCAGGATAGGTACACCAGCGGATCCCCCTGGGAATGACGCAGGCTCACCTGAGGTGCGGGGTCTAAGTATTAACCGGTATTCACCAGAGCTCCTAATGGTGGAGATGGATTGGGCTGCGTGTTAATACCAGGTCGCAGATCTCAGGATCACCCCACCAGGGAATGAGCAGACTGGGAACCAATAGCGGATCAACAGGTTAGGGATCAGACGAAAGCAGAGTCGGTCACAAGCCAAGGGTCGGTCACAAATGGTAGCAGATCAATCGTGGTCAGGAACAAGCCAAAGGTCAGTAGCGGAGGTGTAGACAGCAGCAGGAACAGTAGCAGGATATTGGCTGGAAAGGCACAATAATCTGGCAAGGAGGAAGTCCAAGGACATGGCTTATATAGGAAGTTCATGGGAGGAGCAAGGAGTTCAAGGTTCAAGAGCAAACAAGGTACAAGGCAGGATTATCCAATAGATGAGGCAAAGTGTTGTCCAGCATCCCAGGTAGCTCAGTGAGTAGAGTTACTGCCTGACACAGTAGAAGTCCCAGGTTCAAGTCCAGGCCCTGACATCAAGTCTCTTTGCTGCTCAATAGGTGGCTCTGGTATGAGACTATGTTCACTGTGTGATTGCAAATGCAAGTAAACTGTTTGCCATTTTTCTGCATGCCGTTGCCCGGAGCAACCAGAGTGGCTCAATAGTGTTCTCAAGTCTTTCTGCTGCTCAACAGGTGGCTACGCTAAAACGCTATGTTCTACTAAGCTCAATATTGCCTGCTAAAGTCAATGAATGCCACGTGTTCATGCGGGTTGTGTCCCGGAGCAACCAGGATAGCCTGATATTCAGTGGATTACAAATGCCCAGCTGTGTTGCATTAGTTGGACCCAGAAACTTTATTTGTGCAAACATGTTTAGAATGGGATGTGCTTTGTTCCCAACTGCTATGGATCACCTTTACTACAGTTCTTGCAAGTTGCTTGCTCCTGTCTGGAACAACAGGGATTACTAAAGCTAAAGCGGGAAGACTGTCTGGCACCAAAGAGTCACGAGAACGGTTGTGGCCATGCCCACCAGCACGACCAGATCACCCACCAAGATCACGTCCCTACGCCTGCCCTAAAACCCACCCTCTACATCCACCACATAGAGAGAGAGCATGAAAGGAGAAAGATGGAGGGCACATTACCACTGTGCCCAAAAGTCTTCATGCCAGAGATCACCCTGATAGACATGGGAGTTCACCTGGGACACCATGGATGCTTTGGCCTAGGGCTGGTCGGAGGAACAGAAAGACTTTGCCTAATCTACCCTGAATGCAGGAAACCAACTGTCCTGATCAAAGCCTGGGTCAGGTGTGAGCATTGTGGAGGAGCCACTTAGCCAGCTGCTGCCCAGCAATCTGGCGCCCCGCATATACAGTGTGGACCTGCTAATGGAACTGTGTACTGAGAGACCGCAGGGCTGGAATTGGAAAGCTTGATGCTTGAATCGCAGAGTGGGGTTGAGTCTCGGGACCATTACTTCCCTGCTCCTACAGTGTACCCTTGCAAAGGAGGAGGGTCGCACGCCACTATCCACTCTTTTCCCAAAGATGTTGCTGGAGGGCCAGTGCCCAAAAGTGCTGCCCTGTTGGAACCAGCAGATGTCCCGAAACAGCCGGCCCCACCCACCAGCCCTGACTGTTCCGCTTAGAAGGAGCCTAGCTGCAAGGATGCACAATGCTCAAGTGAGCCAGCGGAGAGTTTCAGTGGTGAGGGGATAGATTGGAAGTCACTCAGGCTGTTGGCAGAGTTCGGGCCTTTAGAGATCAAGCAAGAGGGTCGGTCCTCAGAGGAAAAAGAGGAAGAATGGGACTGGGGGGGGTACCACAGAAGAGCTGAATTTGCTGACAGGACCATCAGAAACTCCTTACACACCAGACTCTGCTGGATGTTCCTGCAGATTAGAGCCAGGGCCAAGTTATGGACTCAACTGCGTATAGGACTCAGTGGGAGGAAGAATTGATTTGGGACCACATGCATGTCCCCAGACACTTGAGAGGGCCTCATTTGGAGGACGTTTGGGCCCACTTTCAAGATATCAAGCAGCAATGGAGCAAAGGGACTGGGTGGTAGTTGTTAAGGCTGGCCAGCCTAATTGAAGCTACTCTGTGGCCACCCGAAATCCTGAGGGCACTATGGTGAAACTGCCAAGCCCATGGAAATACTATTAAGACTGATGCGGGATCCCAGTCTAGTAGGCCTTTCTGTCCTGCATATCACAGACTTTGCTGGACTCTATGTTAACTCCCAGATATGCTGATCTAGGGGTATTTACAAGGAGACTGCTCATTAAGGGGCTCCTCCTTAATTCAATTAAGGACTTAAAGGAACACTCATTTAAATGCGAAGCTGAAGTACCTTATCACCTAGTTAGCCAGTGTTTAGGCTATATTCTGTGCTTATTGTACTGTTCTTCTTTTCATACTGTTTACAGGTACTCCAAGATGGCTTTTTTCCTGCTGTGACTACAGAAGACCTTTATTAAGTTTCCTGGAAGGTTTTCCTTAAGGGGGAGGAACTAGTTTGCTCTAATTGTTTATATATGTCATTGTATATATGTTTTAAAAAATTACAGAATACAATGTATACTTTTTTTTAACTACAGTGACATTAGTTTTGAAACTTTGAACCCATTCATTCTATGTTGTTGTGGTAGTGAGCGGTAATGCTCATTACGTGTGTTGAAGCAATGCAGTTCCATTCATTCATTCTGAATGGTGCTCCAGTACACTTTTTGAAGGCTGTGGTTGCATATTGTGATAACATGCATGCTACCACAACAAGGCATGAACGGGCCCTTACAGTGGTGAAAGTAGAAAAAAATTACTTTTTTTTTTCAATTAATATTTATATATTTTTGCACATGCTGTTTATAATAAATGAGTAAAATGGGTGCCATCTACATACAGTTTCCATTTTGCAATCAATTTTTAAAAACAGAAATTGTCAGCCTATAAAAGTTACATATATTTTAATAGCCCGGACTAGGAACGTAAACCACCTATTGTGTTACAATGCATCTCCATTTGGTTCAGCGCTCCTACATCACAAAGAATATTTTTTTAGGAAATACAGAAAAACCTCATAAACAGAAAATCATTGTTTTCTTTGTTTAGGTTATTATTTATAGCCAGCTCTGCATTGATATGCTGTGTAACTGCCAAGCACAGACGTATAAGACACAGTAACCTGAGAATAGAAATCCTCTGTGTTCCATGCATGCTATTACTTGGTCTGTCATCTATATCTCTCCTCCTGAGTTTCTGTGTACTATTTACTGACAATAAGCACAGAAGGAAATGGCAAGGGAATGGTGGTTGCTGTCTGAAGGAGATCTATAGAGAAACTTGTGGTGCACTACAAACACAAATACTTCAGTTACCTTACGTTAGCTGGTTGACTGTGTTGTCTCTGGCTTGCCTATGAGACTTGAAACCAGTGAAGAGTAACTCTAAAATATACATTGGCTTCCTAGGGCACCGTTTCATGAATTAAAGTGGGCCTATACTCAATAATTGACATATTTTTTTTTTACAAAACAGAAGTGCTTTATTGAAAAATAAATTAGCACAATATAACACATGACATGGCATACAACATACAGCAGTAGTAGAAATGTTAAAATTATACAACAGCATTGTAGGACTGAAAAGCCAGTTAGTAGAAACACTTACACACTAAACAGTAACATATCATATAGATTTCTCAAGATTAGGGCTGATGGAATCCATGGAAATAGGTGGAACGGAAGGAGGGGGGAATGTCTGAAAATTTTATGTCTTGCGGGAAATATCGAATAAGATTAATTGTGGCTAAGCAGTAACCTGAATATTCTATCTCACCCATACTTTGCGACATGTGCCTAGGCACTCCTGTTCCTGTAATCTCATTCAAAAGAGAAAAGAGACTGAAAAACATCTGTTTTTGATCAATTTGCACATGCAGATTTGCTACATGATTGGTTATGCAATTTTTTTATTATAAATAGACCCCCTAGTGATGTCACTGCTGTGCTACTTATTATTTTTTTGAGGGCCTGCTGGAGAGGACACTGTAAAGCAGTGATGTCCTTGCTCCTACTTTGCTAATTTGGTGGATCTGTGCTTTCTTCACCCCCTCCTAAGGCCTATTGATCTTTACAGTAGACCACCCTCCCTACCCACTTCCCCTCACTTCATTCCTACTCCTGCCACTCCACACTTTCACTATCAGATGTCCAGTATATTGCCAAAAGTTTTGGGATATCTGCCTTTACACACACATGAACTTTATTGGCATCCCAGTCTTAGTTCGTAGGGTTCAATATTGAGTTGGCCCACCCTTTGCATCCATAACAGCTTCAACTCTTCTGGGAGGGCTGTCCACAAGGTTTAGAAGTGTGCCTATGGGAATGTTTGACTATTCTTCCAGAAGCGCATTTGTGGGGTCAGGCACCAATGTCGGATGAGAAGGCCTGGCTTGCAGTCTCTGCTCTAATTCATGTTCTATCGGTTGAGGTCAGGACTCTGTGCAGGCCAGTCACGTTCCTCCACCCCAAACTCGCTGATCATACACCTGTGGCCATGAAGGTGATTGAAACACCTGAATCTAATGTTTTTCAGGGTTGTCCCAATACTTTTGACAATATAGTCTGTATATATACAGTGCTCAGCATAAATGAGTACACCCCAAAGTCCACGTCTTTATGGACCTTGCTTTGTGCACTGGTGCACATTAATGTTGGAACAGGAAGGGGCCATCCTTAAACTGTTCCCACAAAGTTGGAAGCATAAAATTGTCCAAATGTCTTGGTATGCTGATGTCTTAAGAGTTCCCTTCACTGGAACTAAAGGGCCAAGCCCAACCCTTGAAAAATAACCCAACACCATAATCCCCCCTCCACCAAACTTTATACTTGGCACAATGCAGTCAGGCAAGTACTGTTCTCCTGGCAACTGCCAAACCCAGACATGTCCATCAGATTGCCAGACAGAGAAGCGTGATTCATCACTCCAGAGAACACATCTCCGCTGCTTTAAAGTCCAATTGCGACGTGCTTTACACCACTGCATCTGATGCTTTGCACTGCACTTGGTAATGTAAGGCATGGATGCAGCTGCTTGGCCATGGAAACACATTCCATGAAGCTCTCAACACACTGTTGTGCTAATCTGAAGGCCACATGAAGTTTGGAGGTCTTTAGCTATTGACTCTGCAGACAGTTGGTGACTTCTGCGCACTGTGTGCTTCAGCATGTGCTGTCCCCGCTGTCATTTTACGTGGCCTACCACTTTATGGCTGGGTTGCTGTTGTTCCCAGTTGCTTCCACTTTGTTATAATACCACTAACAATTGACCGTGGAATATTAGTATCAACGATCAATTTCACGGATGGATTGCACAGGTAGCAACCTATCACAGTACCACACTTGAATTCACTGAGCTCCTGAGAGCAACTCATTCTTTCTCAAATGCTTGTAGCAGTCTAGGTTAGGTGTTTGATTTTATACATCTGTGGCCATGGAGGTGATTGGAACACCTGAATCCAATGATTTAGTGTATTTATATATATACAGTTGCAAGAAAAAGTATGTGAATCCCTTGGGATTACGTGGAGTTTTGCATGAATTGGGCATAAAATGTGCTCTGAACGTCATCTAAATCACAACAATAGAAGAACACAGTCTGCTGAACATAATACTACACAAACATTAGATGTTGCCATGGTTTAATTGCACATAACATGTAAACATTCACAGTGCAGGGAGGAAAAAGTATGTGAACCTTTGGACTTAATAACTGGTTGACCCTCCTTTGGCAGCAATAACCTCAACCAAACATTTCCTGTAGTTGTAGATCAGACCTGCACAACGATCTGGAGTAATTTTGGACCACTCCTCTTCACAAAACTGTTTCAGTGTAGCAATATTCTTGGGATGTCTGGTGTGAATCGCTCTCTTAAGGTCATGCCACAGCATTTCAATCTGGTTGAGGTCAGGACTCTGACTGGGCCACTCCAGAAGGCATATTCTGTGCTGTTGCAGCCATTGTTTTGTTGAATTACTTGTATGCTTTGGGTCATTGTCCTGTTGCATCACCCATCCTCTCTGGAGCTTCAGTTGGCGGACAGATGGTCGTACGTTTTCCTGCAAAATGTCTTGATAAACTCTGGAATTCATTTTCCCATCAATGACAACAATCCATCCAGGCCCTGAGGCAACAAAGCAGCCCCAAACCATGATGCTCCCTCCGCCATGTTTTACAGTGGGGATGAGGTTTTGATGTTGGTGTGCTGTGCCTTTTTTTCTCCACACATAGTGTTGTGTGTTCTTCCCAAACAACTCAATCTTGGTGTCATCTGTCCACAGTATATTTTGCCAGTAGTGCTGTGGAACATCCAGGTGCTCTTTTGCAAACTTCAAACGTGCTACAATATTCTTTTTGGACAGCAATGACTTCCTCCGTGGTGTCCTCCCATGTACTCCATTCTTGTTTAGTGTTTTCCTTATTGTAGATGTGTCAACAAAAATGTTAGCATGTGCCAGAGATTTCTGTAGGTCTTTAGCTGACACTCTGGGATTCTTCTTTACCTCATACAGCATTCTGCGCTGTGCTCTTGCAGTCATTTTTACAGGACGACCACGCCTAGGGAGAGTAGCAACAGTGCTAAACTTTCTCCATTTGTAGACAGTCTGTCTTACCGTGGACACATGAACATCAAGGCTTTTGGAGATACTTTTGTAACCCTTTCCAGCTTCATGCAAGTCAACAGTTCTTGATCGTAGGTCTTCTGAGAGCTCTTTTCTGCGAGGCATGGTTCACCTCAGACAGTGCTTCTTGAAACCAGTAAACCCAAAACAGGTGTGTGTTTTTTAAGGGCAGGACAGCTGTCAGCAACACATCCAATATCATCACACTGATTGGAGTCAAGGTTGGCTCACTCCTGGCTCCAATTAGCTCTGGCAGAAGTCATTAAGTTAGGGCCTCACATACTTTTTCCTCCCTGCACTGTGAATGTTTACATGTTATGTGCAATTAAACCATGGCAACATCTAATGTTTGTGTAGTATTATGTTCAGCAGACTGTGTTCTTCTATTGTTGTGATTTAGATGATGTTCAGAGCACATTTTATGCCCAATTCATGCAAAACTCCACGTAATCCCAAGGGGTTCACATACTTTTTCTTGCAACTGTATATATAATTAGAGCATTAGTTTTAATATATTTTCCAGGGAACCCTACCTTCATGTCCTGGATTCTTGTCTAGGCTAGAATGACAAATTCAGATGCCTGCAGCCTCCTGTATTATTCTACAGCAGGTACAATACAGTGCATGCATCATTGGGGGACAGCTGTCTATTCTAGAACCCAGAGGAGACAGCCAGCTCCTGATTATGTCAGAGAATATGGCTGCAAAGATTTGGGTGTGGGACTGCAAATCCCTAGAGAACATCACTGAAATTGCTTGGTATGTGAGTTTTTTTGTGGATAAACCTGCTGAAACAGGCAAGGAGCTATCTGTGGATCCCCAATGTCTCCTGTTGGATATTAATGCCTACTCCTCTCCTGTGCTGCTGCTGCTGTCTATCTATGGCTCCTTCACCTCTTCTCTTGCCTGCTGATCAACCCTCTTCTCTATGCTGCTGCCTGTGGTTCCTTGTTACCTTACCTCTCCTTCTGCCATCTATACTTACTTTTCTGGTGGCTTGTGTTTTGAAATAGCACGGCTTTACTGCCCCCCAGGTAATGCAAGTAGTAAATGGCTGGTCCACCTTTTCCTGCAGATTTACAACAAAACCCCCTTGCATTCCAGCATTCCATGCACATTATATAACACTGCTAAACAGTTTAAAAAGGTGCTCCTTTTCCAATTAAAGGATCGCCTGTCTGCAAAAGATCACAAGTACCCGAACTCTCATGGTCCTGCCTGAATAGTGCACAACATTGAATTCAGCCTCTGCATGCACTATGCATGCACGCAGTTAAATCGAGCCAGAGCATCCACTTGAGGTGCAATTCCATCTTCCAGGGCTGAGCTGGAGGGAGTTTGGCTACCAAGGAGTTTTTATGGACCGGCCAAACACAGCCTATGGGAATGGAATTGAAACCAGTTTAAAATGCTGAGCAGTGGTATGCAATCACCTGGGGATGCTGAAATGTATGAGGGATTTTATTAGAAAATCACAATAAAAATTAACTAACCCTTTAAACTCTGCTACCCTTGCTATGCCCAGTGATTTCTCCCAGAAGCTCATATATCCTGTAGTGACGAATGAATCTGCACGATGAAATATAAGTACGCTAAAGACTTATGAAAAGACTTCTACCTTCAAGTGATTGGATCACTATAACCCCACCCCAATCCACGAGACCTCAGTTTTTTTAACAGACAAAGCAGAGACACCAAGGAGTGGAATATATCTATAGTAGAAGTCCCCCATTTCCCAAATATCAGGCCAAAGGTGTCTGGCTGAAGGACCTATTCCCCTTGATCCATGTGGTGGTATCTGAGCTAGTTCACTTTTCATCTGTCTACTCCAGATTATTTGGCTTGCTTCCTTCAAGACTTATATATATGTTAAGATATGATAAATCAATGAGTGGATCAAACCTCAATACATCTAAAATAAACCATAAAAAGTGCAAAGAATATGCACTGAATCATGTAAATCAATCAATAAATTATTAATAACGCAATCAATCCATATGTCATAGTGATAATAAATATATTCATTCCAAAGTCAAAATAAAGTGCAACAGTGGTAGAAAAAAATCTGTATAAAAAAAAGTAAATGAAGTAAGTTCCAAAAACTATTCAATTTTTGTGCAATCTTTTATTGCAATTAAGCCGATCTTTGGACAGTTCCCACACCAGAGTGCCCTTCACCCCACCTTATGGGTAAATAATCAGAAAGCAGCTATCACTACAAAATGTGCATTCATCACACTATAACAGAAAAAATATTACAAACAGTGAAGCTCTATCAGTGCAAAGACCCCAAATCAATAAACCTTAACTGTTGGACCCCCACTAATAAAAGGAGGTCAACTGCACTTTATTTACATGTGGACAAACAGAACTCCTCTCCAGTCTTCCTCTTTCCTCACGGACTGTCTCCCAATGGCAAAATAATATGTGATAATCAAAAAGACACTGATAGTGCAGATCATTCTCATGATTTTTATTAAAATGGTAAAAATAACCCTGCCATTTCAGCAGATATAACAAGGCATGGTACATCCATATTCTAATACATGTATGGCGTCCAGACTCACCCTGGTGACCTCACCGCTAACCTCACGTGTTGCACTGTCAAGGATTGTAGATTTATATATATATATATATATATATACAGTCATGGCCGAAATTGTTGGCACCCTTGATATTTTTCCTGAAAATCAAGTATTTCACACAAAAAAGGTATTGCATTAACACATGTTTTGCTATACACATGTTTATTCCCTTTGTATGTATTGGAACAAATATAAAACAGAGGCAGAAAAGCAAATATGACATAATGTCACACAAAACCCCAAAAATGGGCTGGACAAAAGTATTGGCACCCTTAACTTAATATTTGGTTGCACACCCTTTGGAAAACATAACTGAAATCAGTCGCTTCCTATAACCATCAATAAGCTTCTGACACCTCTCACCCGGAATTTTGGACCACTCTTCCTTTGCAAACAGCTCCAGGTCTCTCTTATTGGAAGGACACCTTTTCCCAACAGCAATTTTAAGATCTCTCCACAGGTGTTCAATGGGATTTAGATCTGGGCTCATTGCTGGCCACTTCAGAACTCTCCAGCGCTTCTTTGCCATCCATTTCTGAGTGCTTTTTGACGTATGTTTGGGGTCATTGTCCTGCTGGAAGACCCAGGATCTTGGACGCAAACCCAGCTTTCTGACACTGGGCCCTACAGTGCGACCCAAAATCCTTTGGTAATCCTCAGATTTCATGATGCCTTGCACACAGTCAAGGCACCCAGTGCCAGAGGCAGCAAAACAACCCCAAAACATCATTGAACCTCCACCATATTTTACCGTAGGTACTGTGTTTTGTTCTTTGTAGGCCTCATTCCGTTTTCGGTAAACAGTAGAATGATGTGCTTTACCGAAAAGCTCTATCTTGGTCTCATCTGTCCACAAGACGTTTTCCCAGAAGGCTTTTGGCTTACTCAAGTACATTTTGGCAAACTGTAGTCTTGCTTTTTTATGTCTCTGTGTCAGCAGTGGGGTCCTCCTGGGTCTCCTGCCATAGCGTTTCATTTCATTTAAATGTCGACGGATAGTTCGCGCTGACACTGATGCTCCCTGAGCCTGCAGGACAGCTTGAATGTCTTTGGAACATGTTTGGGGCTGCTTATCCACCATCCGGACTATTCTGCGTTGCAATCTTTCATCAATTTTCCTCATCCGTCCACGACCAGGGAGATTAGCTACAGTGCCATGGGTTGCAAACTTCTTGATAATGTTGCGCACTGTGGACAAAGGCAAATCTAGTTCTCTGGAGATGGACTTGTAACCTTGAGATTGTTGATATTTTGCCACAATTTTGGTTCTCAGGTCCTCAGACAGTTCTCGTCTCCTCTTTCTGTTGTCCATGCTTAGTGTGGCACAGACAGACACACAATGCAAAGGTTAAGTGAACGTCTCTCCTTTTTATCTGCTTTCAGGTGTGATTTCTATATTGCCCACACCTGTTACTTGCCCCAGGTGAGTTTACAGGAGCATCACATGCTTGTAACATTCTTATTTATCCGCAGTTGTGAAAGGGTGCCAATACTTTTGTCCAGCCCATTTTTGGAGGTTTGTGTGACATTATGTCGAATTTGCTTTCTTTCCTCCCTTTTTTTGTTTTGTCCCAATACACACAAAGGGAATAAACATGTGTATAGCAAAACATGTGTTAATGCAATACGTTTCGTGAGAAATACATGATTTCCTGGAGAAATATCAAGGGTGCCAACAATTTCGGCCATGACTGTATATATATATATACAGTTGCAAGAAAAAGTATGTGAACCCCTTGGGATTACGTGGAGTTTTGCATGAATTGGGCATAAAATGTGCTCTGAACGTCATCTAAGTCACAACAATAGAAGAACACAATCTGCTGAACATAATACTACACAAACATTAGATGTTGCCATGGTTTAATTGCACATAACATGTAAACATTCACAGTGCAGGGAGGAAAAAGTATGTGAGGCCCTAGCTTAATGACTTCTCCCAGAGCTAATTGGAGCCAGGAGTGAGCCAACCTTGACTCCAATCAGTGTGATGATATTGGATGTATTGCTGACAGCTGTCCTGCCCTTAAAAAACACACACCTGTTTTGGGTTTACTGGTTTCAAGAAGCACTGTCTGATGTGAACCATGCCTCGCAGAAAAGAGCTCTCAGAAGACCTACGATCAAGAATTGTTGACTTGCATGAAGCTGGAAAGGGTTACAAAAGTATCTCCAAAAGCCTTGATGTTCATGTGTCCACGGTAAGACAGACGTGGTCGTCCTGTAAAAATGACTGCAAGAGCACAGCGCAGAATGCTGCATGAGGTAAAGAAGAATCCCAGAGTGTCAGCTAAAGACCTACAGAAATCTCTGGCACATGCTAACATTTTTGTTGACACATCTACAATAAGGAAAACATTAAACAAGAATGGAGTACATGGGAGGACACCACGGAGGAAGCCATTGCTGTCCAAAAAGATTATTGCAGCACGTTTGAAGTTTGCAAAAGAGCACCTGGATGTTCCACAGCACTACTGGCAAAATATACTGTGGACAGATGAAACGAAGATTGAGTTGTTTGGGAAGAACACACAACACTATGTGTGGAGAAAAAAAGGCACAGCACACCAACATCAAAACCTCATCCCCACTGTAAAACATGGCGGAGGGAGCATCATGGTTTGGGACTGCTTTGCTGCCTCAGGGCCTGGACGGATTGTTGTCATTGATGGGAAAATGAATTCCAGAGTTTATCAAGACATTTTGCAGGAAAACGTACGACCATCTGTCCGCCAACTGAAGCTCCGCAGAGGATGGGTGATGCAACAGGACAATGACCCAAAGCATACAAGTAATTCAACAAAACAATGGCTGCAACAGCACAGAATACGCCTTCTGGAGTGGCCCAGTCAGAGTCCTGACCTCAACCCGATTGAAATGCTGTGGTATGAGCTTAAGAGAGCGATTCACACCAGACATCCCAAGATCATTGCTACACTGAAACAGTTTTGTGAAGAGGAGTGGTCCAAAATAACTCGAGATCGTTGTGCAGGTCTGATGTGCAACTACAGGAAACGTTTGGTTGAGGTTATTGCTGTCAAAAGAGGGTCAACCAGTTATTAAGTCCAAAGGTTCACATACTTTTTCCTCCCTGCACTGTGAATGTTTACATGTTATGTGCAATTAAACCATGGCAACATCTAATGTTTGTGTAGTATTATGTTCAGCAGACTGTGTTCTTCTATTGTTGTGACTTAGATGACGTTCAGAGCACATTGTATGACCAATTCAGGCAAACCTCCACGTAATCCCAAGGGGTTCACATACTTTTTCTTGCAACTGTATATATATATGTAGCATTTATATATATACAGGGGAAACTCGAAAAATTTGAATATCATGCAAAAGTTTATTCATTTGAGTAATGCAACTTAAAAGGTGACTCATTACATGCAAAGCAAGATAGTTCAAGCCGTGATTTGTCATAATTGTGCTGATTATGGCTTACAGCTCATGAAAACCCCAAATCCACAATCTCAGAAAATTAGAATATTACATGCAATCAATAAAACAAGGATTGTACATGGAACAATATCGGACCACTGAAAAATATAAGCATGCATATGTACTCAGTACTTGGTTTGGGCCCCTTTTGCAGCAATTACTGCCTCAATGAGGCGTGGCATGGAAGCTATCAGCCTGTGGCACTGCTGAGGTGTTATGGAAGACCAGGATGCTTCAATAGCGACCTTCAGCTCTTCTGCATTGTTCGGTCTCATGTCTCTCATCTTTCTCTTGGCAATGCCCCATAGATTCTCTATGGTGTTCAGGTCAGGCGAGTTTGCTGGCCAATCAAGCACAGTAATCCACAGTCATTGAACCAGGTTTTGGTGCTTTTGGCAGTGTGGGCAGGTGCCAAGTCCTGCTGGAAAATGAAGTCAGCATCCCCATAAAGCTCGACTGTGGAAGGAAGCATGAAGTGCTCCAAAATCTCCTGGTAGATGGCTGCGTTGATCCTGGACTTAATGAAGCACAGTGGACCAACACCAGCAGATGACATGGCTCCCCAAATCAACACAGACTGTGGAAACTTCACACTGGACTTCAAGCATCTTGCAGTGTGTGCCTCTCCATTCTTCCTCCATACTCTGGGTCCTTGGTTTCCAAATGACATGCAAAATTTGCTCTCATCAGAAAAGAGGACTTTGGACCACTGAGCAACAGACCAGGTCTGTTTTTCTTTAACCCAGGTAAGACGCTTCTGACGTTTATTGTTCAGGAGCGGCTTGACAAGAGGAATACGACATTTGAAGCCCATGTCCAGGATCCGTCTGTGTGTGGTGGCTCTTGATGCACTGACTCCAGCCTCAGTCCACTCCTTGTGAAAGTCCCCAACACTTTTGAATGGCCTTTTCCTGACAATCCTCTCCAGGCTCCAGGTCATCCCTGCTGCTTGTGCACCTTTTTCTTCCACATTTTTCCCTTCCACATAACTTTCTATTAATGTGCTTTGATACAGCACTTTGGGAACATCCAACTTCTTTTACAATTACCTTTTGAGGCTTTCCCTCCTTATGGAGGGTGTCAATGATGGTTTTCTGCACAACTGTCAGGTCAGCAGTCTTTCCCATGATTGTGATTCCTACTGAACCAGACTGAGAGACCATTTAAAGGCTCCGGAACCCTTTGCAGGTGTTATGGCTTAATTAGCTGATTAGAGTGGGACACTTTGAGCCTAGAATATTGCACCTTTTCACAATGTTCCAATTTTCTGAGATTGTGGATTTGGGGTTTTCATGAGCTATAAGCCATAATCATCACAATTATGACAAATCACGGTTTGAACTATCTTGCTTTGCATGTAATGAGTCTATCTCATATATTAGTTTCACCTTTTAAGTTGCATTACTGAAATAAATGAACTTTTGCACGATATTCTAATTTTTCGAGTTTCACCTGTATGTCGCTGAGTTTTGGGTCCCCCTACAGCTCTGCACAGCCAGGCAACATGCATTTTCTTTTATACCTGCACACTGAAGTCAGTAAATACTCCTTGAGCTGACTCACACCCTGGCTGACTCATCCAAGGCTGCTACTCAGCCTCTACCTAAAAAAAACTAACTAGCTCCCCCTAGCTAATCTTGAGGGGCACTACATATACATTTATGTAGATCAGCGGTTCTCAACCTGGGGGTCGCGACCCCTTCGGGGGTCGAACGACCATTTCACAGGGGTTGCCTAAGACCATCGGAAAACACATATTTCCGATGGTCTTAGGAACCGAGACACCGTCTCAGGCGATCTGTGGGCGGGATGATATGCTGCCCCTGTAACCTGGCCACACCTCCGGGATCACTCAACAGGTCCGCCTCCTCGCCGCTGATTGGCCACCGGAACTGTAGCTCAGGAGAGGCACACAGGCGGCCAATCACAGGCGAAGAGGTGGAGCTTGGAGAAGAGGAGCCGAGCGGCAGCGCGCGGAGATCGAAGAAGATCGAGGGAGCTGCAGGAACGAGTGAAGAGAGAGGCCAGAGAAGGAAGACAGCTGACAGGTAAGTGCAAATTTTGCTGCTGCAGCCAGGTATGCTGGCTGTAGATGGGAGAGGGAGAGAGCGAGCCCAGGCTGGAGCAGGGGTCAGCAAGGTAAGTATCATTGGTGTCAGTGGGAGGGATAGTGCCCCATCATTTGTGTCACTAATACCAACGATGGGGCACTATTCCTCCCCCCACTGACACCAACGATGGGGCACTATTCCTCCCCCCACGGACACCAACGATGGGGCACTATTCCTCCCCCCACGGACACCAACGATGGGGCACTATTCCTCCCCCCACTGACACCAACGATGGGGCACTATTCCTCCCCCCACGGACACCAACGATGGGGCACTATTCCTCCCCCCACGGACACCAACGATGGGGCACTATTCCTCCCCCCACTGACACCAACGATGGGGCACTATTCCTCCCCCCACTGACACCAACGATGGGGCACTATTCCTCCCCCCACGGACACCAACGATGGGGCACTATTCCTCCCCCCACTGACACCAACGATGGGGCACTATTCCTCCCCCCACTGACACCAACGATGGGGCACTATTCCTCCCACTGACACCAACGATGGGGCACTATTCCTCCCACTGACACCAACGATGGGGCACTATTCCTCCCACTGACACCAACGATGGGACACTATTCCTCCCACTGATACCAATGATGGGACACTATTCCTCCCACTGACACCAATGATGGGGACCTATTCCCCCCACTGATACCAATGATGGGGCACTATTCCTCCCACTGATACCAATGATGGGGCACTATTCCTCCCACTGACACCAATGATGGGGCACTATTCCTCCCACTGATACCAATGATGGGGCACTATTCCTCCCACTGATACCAATGATGGGGCACTATTCCTCCCACTGATACCAATGATGGGGCACTATTCCTCCCACTGACACCAATGATGAGGCACTATTCCTCCCAATGACACCCACAATGGGGCACTATTCCTCCCACTGACACCAATGATGAGGCACTATTCCTCCCAATGACACCCACAATGCGGCACTATTCCTCCCACTGACACCAATGATGGGGCACTATTCCTCCCACTGACACCAATGATGGGGCGCTATTCCTCCCACTGACACCAATGATGGGGCACTATTCCTCCCACTGACACCAATGATGGGGCACTATTCCTCCAAATGACACCCACAATGGGGCACTATTCCTCCCACTGACACCCACAATGGGGCACTATTCCTCCCACTGACACCCACAATGGGGCACTATTCCTCCCACTGACACCAATGATGGGGCACTATTCCTCCCACTGACACCAATGATGGGGCACTATTCCTCCCACTGACACCAATGATGGGGCACTATTCCTCCCACTGACACCAATGATGGGGCACTATTCCTCCCACTGACACCAATGATGGGGCACTATTCCTCCCACTGACACCAATGATGGGGCACTATTCCTCCCACTGACACCCACAATGGCGCACTATTCCTCCCACTGACACCAATGATGGGGCAGTATTCCTCCCACTGACACCAATGATGGGGCAGTATTCCTCCCACTGACACCAATGATGGGGCACTATTCCTCCCACTGATACCAATGATGGGGCACTATTCCTCCCACTGACACCAATGATGGGGCACTATTCCTCCCACTGACACCAATGATGAGGCACTATTCCTCCCAATGACACCCACAATGGGGCACTATTCCTCCCACTGACACCCACAATGGGGCACTATTCCTCCCACTGATACCAATGATGGGGCACTATTCCTCCCACTGACACCAACGATGGGGCACTATTCCTCCCACTGATACCAATGATGGGGCACTATTCCTCCCACTGACACCAATGATGGGCACTATTCCTCCCACTGACACTAACGATGAGACACTATTCCTCCCACTGACATCAGTGATGGGGCGCTAGTCCTCCAACTGCAAAATTACAGTTATGAAGTAGCAACGAAAATAATTTTATGGTTGGGGGTCACCACAACATGAGGAACTGTATTAAGGGGTCGCGGCATTAGAAAGGTTGAGAACCACTGATGTAGATGGTGTTTATAATTTATTGATTTGGGGTCTTTGCACTCATAGTGCTTCACTGTTTGTAATATTTTTTCTGTTGTAGCAAAGACATTTAGCAGAATACACTTTGACCTAAATTTTTGACGAAATTTGATTTTTTAATTTTTTTTACTGGATATGTTTTATAGCAAAACGTCAAAAATATAGTGTGTTTTTTTTTAAATTGTTGGTCTTTTTTTGTTTATAGCGCACAAAATAAAAAATTTAGAGACGTTCAAATACCACAAAAAGAAAGCTCCATTTGTGGGAAAAAGGGATACACATTTCATTTGGGTGCAGCTTTGCATGACCGCGCAATTGTCAGTTAAAGAAACGCAGCGTGGTATCGCAAAAAATGGCCTGGTCAGCAAGGGGGGGTAAATCTTCTGGAGGGCAAGTGGCTAATTAAAAGCGGAACTCAAAAAACATTTTCTGGAAATCCTGAAAATGTGTTTATTCATCCTTGAGCAGTATGGAAGACAAACTATTATGGTGTTTTCAACAGATACATTAGGGCACAATGGAATAATTTAATGGACAAAATCCAATTGTTTTCAAAAGCTTACACTGATGGTTAAAATGTCTTGTATCTTGATGTTCTCATAATTCAGTGTGTGAAGTGAACAAAGAATGGGGTCAGCTAACCTTGACTGGATTTATTACAGGAACATTTGCCATGTTTGATTTGTCTTTTGTAACTTTAAAGTGGAACTGTACTGCATCTGAGCACCACGAGCCAAAAATGCTATTTAATGCATTGTTAATATTCAAAGCAAACTCCCCCATCCATCTATGCCTCCATGCTTTATTTTGCTGAGAATTCATTTTGAAAAACATCCTTGGTATTCTGGTGGTGGCCATCTTGAGTAAGGGCAGATGATTCATATAGAATTTGCTTCCTAGAATCCATCTGCCCTTAGCTCAGATATTTATAAAATAGATATGCAGCGCTAATGTGAGTGAATTAATATAGATAATGATAAAATAATGATGAAACAAATATATAGCACAATGTTAAACCACATATGCTAGATAGCTCAGTCCTTATAATAGTAAGGTAAAGTGATTGTGTGCAGGTGTTCCAGAGGTCCACGGTCAGAGGTAGGGTGACTCTTGTGTACTTAGGAATGTACAAATATTGCACTAACCAGATAGCGCATTAATTGCGCGTGGAGCAATTAAGACCCGCTCCTGGTGCTCTGGACTTTTGATACCAGGCAGATGTCATCCGCAGGTCGGCCACTAGATGTCCTCAATCAAGGTGCATTCTCAATCATTCCACCAGGACCATCATCAGCAGGAATAGGGGGAAGTCACATATCAATCCAGATCCCCAGGACCTTCAAAAACAGGCTCACATGGAAATAATGAGCCCCAAGAAAGCTTCTAACAGTGTAGTATTTCTTTAATGGTCAGAAATCCAGCAAAAACAAATAAATAAAAAACTTACATCAGGATCAGAGAAGGCCACCAATCAGGATGGCCTTGTGGTATATTCACACAGGTCATGGGCACCTGAGAACCCTCCCTTCCCTCATGAAGACTCCTGGGATGTGTGACATCATTTGCCTAGGCCTGGAAACCAGAAAGTAACTGAGGAAATGTAAAAGAAAAAGTTTAAAACAAGTAAATATGATACACTTTCCTATCTATTTACTAATGCTAGCAGCATAAGAATTAAAAATAGTCAATTTTGATTGAGAGAGTGAAGTTCCACTTTAAGAGCTTATAAATAAATGTTTAATGAAACAGTGCTATTTATCATATATAAATGAACCAAGATTTTAAAAAAAGAAGTATGGGTGGGCAAGATTTTGGGACTGATGCCAATTAACCAAACCTGTATCAAGAGGAATATGCGTGATACCACATGTACATTTATTACAAAACTATTGTTATATAGTTGGATAAGTAAACCTGGCCAGCAAATAATATAATCTTGGCTATTGGCCCTTCTCCTTTTTTTTTTTTTTTTTTAAATTTAAATATTTATTAATTTTTCATGTTATTACAAAAATTCCATAGAAAGAGACACAATACATATAAATAATCAATACATTTCTACTTTGCCCCTTCTAATTACCTCTTTTCTTTCCCTCCCCTCCCAACCCATTTCGACCCCCCTTCCCCCTCCCTCCCCACTGCAAGATCTCCAATCTCTCAAGGCCCAATAACTTTAAATACCATCCTAGTTTAAAATTTTCTATATTTCTCTTTCAATCCTGATTTTTCCCATTTTCCCCATCGCGAATAGTATGTTTCCAACCTGTCTTCCTGCATATAGTAGGTTTTTTCCATTCTACTAATCTGATTTACCCTATTGATCCAATCCTCCTCCATCGGCACCTCTGTCTTCCTCCAAAACTTGGGTATCAACCCTTTTGCAGCACTTAAGTAGTACCATACACCTGATTCTTTATATTTATTTACTGTTGTCTCAACATTATGTAGGAGACACATGGTTGGGTCTAACCCTATGTCCTTTCCAGTTATTTTTTCTATTAATTTAACTATTGTCTTCCAGAAAACCTGAATTTTTGGACATTGCCACCATATGTGAAACACCGTGCCCTCTTCCCCACATCCTCTCCAACACATTTTTGAATTCTCCCCCCTCATCCTGTGCTCAGTGCTCGGTGTAATATGCCATCGTGTCAAACATTTATAGTTAATCTCAACATCTCTCATACTAACACTCTCGTGTACCAATCTAAATATCTTATTCTGTTGATCCTCATCTATCACCACCTCCATATCTCTTTCCCAATTTTTTATAAAAATTAACTTTGCGTCTGTTTCTAATTCTGTGAGTATTCTATACATTTTTGTAACACCGTGTTTCCCATCTCTACGTGTTTCTAATAGCCTTTCGAACATATTCCACTCCTTTTTTAATCTCAAGGGTTTTGGGAGATTTCCAATGAAACATTTTAATTGATGATATTTCCACTCGTCTATTCTAGTAAACATATCTCCCCCCCTCTCTTTTAATTCTTTAAATGTTTTCAATTCCCCCTCTACCAATACGTCTCTCAATTGGATATCTTCCTTTTTAAACCATCTCCCTGATATCTCATCCTTTCCTGGAGGGAAATACTCCGTGTTTGCAAGAGGCATTAATATAGAGTTAAAATCCCATTTCATGTGTTTATGTAAATTATCCCATATCCTTAAAACATTTAAAGTGTAAGTGCTTGTGCTTTCTTTAAATCTTCTATAATGTGCTGGAACCCATATCATCTTACTCAAACTAATTCCACTCAATTCGTTTTCTATTTCTACCCAACTTTTTCCCTTATGGTTAAATGTCCAATCATAGATTCTTGCTAAAATTACTGCTTTATAATACCTCTTGACATCAGGGAGTCCCATTCCCCCTTTCTCTTTAGTCCTACTTAGTGTTTCGTATGATATTCTTGGTTTTTTATTCCTCCATATATATTTTGTTAACATTCTTCTCATTATCTTAAAAAACGCCTCTGGAAGTTTGATTGGGACCATTTGAAATCTATAGAGTATTTTAGGTATAATTAGCATTTTAACTAGGTTTATACGTCCTAACCATGATGGATTTCCTCCTTCTAATCTTTTTAATTCTTCCTTAGTCTCATTTATCAGAGAAATATAGTTTAATCTATACAGTTGTTTATATGAGGTGGCAAGTTTTATTCCTAGGTATTTTATATCTTTTTCTCTCCATATAAAGGGGAATTCTTTTTGTAATTTTTCTTTTTCGCTCTTTGGTATATTGATGTTCAGAATCTCTGTTTTTGTTGGATTAATTTTTAGGTTTGATAATTCACCATATTCCTTCAAGGTCTTCATTATACTTGGTAGTGTTATTCGGGGATTACCTACATAAAACAATAGGTCGTCCGCAAAGGCCGCTACTTTGTGTTCTATATTTTCTATCTGGATTCCCTTTACCGCTCCACTATTCCTTATTATTGACAACGGGGTTCCAATGTCAAAACGTACAACAAGGGGGACAATGGGCAGCCTTGTCTTGTTCCATTGGACATCCCAATGGATTCCGACCTCTCCCCATTTACCGTGATAATTGCGGTGGGCTCCCTATATAATTTACCTATCCACTCACGCATTCTCTCTCCAATCCCCAGCACTTCCAAGTTATCCATCATGAAGCCCCAGTCCACTCTATCAAACGCCTTTTCGGCATCAATTGACAAGAGCACCACCGGGGCTTTCCCTTTTCTACTTTTCTGAATGAGCATTAAAGTTCTCAACCCATTATCTCTACACTCTCTCCCCGGGACCAACCCCACCTGATCTCCATGGATCCATTCAGGCATTAGATCTTTCAGCCTGTTAGCTAGAACCTTTGCGTACAACTTAGTATCAGTGTTCAATAATGAAATTGGTCTGTAGCTAGAGCACTGAGAAGGATCTTTTCCCTCCTTATGAATAAGAACAACATGGGCCTGAAGGGATTCCCTCCTCCCCTCCATCCCACCTCCCAAGTCATTCATATACTTCTTCAGCTTCGGTAACAGTAATTCACTAAATTTTTTATAGTACTTAACCGTATAACCATCCGGGCCTGGACTTTTCCCACCCCCTGTACTTCTTAATGCTGCTTCTATTTCTTCCTGGGAAATTTCCGCGTCCAAGGAGTTCAATTGTGTTTCACTAAGCTTTGGTAATCCTGCAATTTTTAAATATATCATCCTTTTTTCGTTAATACCTTCTCTAATTTCTTTTGGGGAACCTTGGGGACTAATGTTATACAAGTTTCTATAATAGTCCGTAAATACTTTAATAATCTCTTTAGTTCAGTGGACCAACTCCCCCTTAGGACTTTTTATCTTTTCTATATAATTCCTGTTTTTCTTTTTATTCAGGGCTCTCATTAAGTATTTTCCTGGTCTATCTCCCCATCTATATCTTTCACTTAATACTTTGTTATATACTCTTCTCCTCTCCTCATCCATCAATCTCTCTAGCTCATCTTTTTTATCCATTAACTTCTGTCTTGTTTCTCTTGTTATTTTCTTCTTTTGTGTCTGCTCCAAATCCAGGATTTCTTTTAGGAGCCCACTAACCCTCTCTCTTCTTTCTCTTTTCTTCCTTGCTCCCATCGCTATCAGGATTCCTCTTATATATACCTTGTGGCTTTCCCATACTGTGGCTGTCGATACTTCCTCTGTCTCATTCTCCTTAAAATATACCTTGATCTCTTCCCCAATCTTCTGAGCTATTTCCTCATCCATGAGAAGGGCCTCGTTCAACCTCCATCCTAGACCTCCCGTCCACCGTCTTCCCCATCCCATTTTCATGATGACAGGGGCATGGTCGGAGAATGTGCTCATCTCTATTTCTATTTTAACCAACAGTTCTATGAGTTGATGATCTATTAAAATATAATCCAATCTCGAGTATGTCTCATGTGCATTAGAGAAGAAGGTATAGTCTCTGTCTTTCATATGCATTATTCTCCAAGTGTCCACCAGTTGATACTCGTGGATCACTTTTTTCAAAGCTCTCAGAGACCTACCACCTTCTCTCTGCACAGGGGAGGTTGTGTCCTTTTGTGGGTCCATACAGAGATTTAAATCTCCTGCTACTATCAAACGCCCTTATTTAAAGTCTATCAGTTTTTTCAACAGGCCCTTCAAATAGATCTCCGGCTTTTTGTTGGGGCAATATATATTGGCTAACGTACACTCGATTCCCTGTAGTTTACCTTTCAAAAATAGGAATCTCCCCTCCGGATCGGTCTTTCTATCCTCCAGTTCAAATCTCTTTGCCAACCCTATTGCTACTCCTTTTGCTCTTTTAACTGGAGAATCGGCATAA
This sequence comes from Staurois parvus, assembly GCF_062004578.1. Lineage (NCBI taxonomy): Eukaryota > Metazoa > Chordata > Amphibia > Anura > Ranidae > Staurois > Staurois parvus. The sequence goes on along the minus strand of NW_028317929.1, from coordinate 5,771,212 downwards.
TACTATGTTGGATAATATTTGGATTTTAATTTCACGTTTGATTCTATCTCAAAATGTGTTTCCTGTAAGAATACCACCGACGTTGCCCTATGGTGTAGTTCCTTAAACAACTTAAATCTTTTCCCAGGACAGTTCAGCCCATTCACATTATATGTTATAAACTGTATTTCTTCCATCCTTCTTAATTCTGTCTATCTCTCCTCTAATACACCTCCTCCCATTAGGCCCTACTATCTTGCAGCGTATTAACCCAACCTCCCCTCCCCCCTCCCCCCTCTCCCTCCCCCCTAACTCTTTTCAGCTAAGAACAGGAAGCAGAGGCTACAATTCTCACAGGCTCAACAAATTTGGACAATAGAAGATTGGAAAACGTTGCCTGATCTGATGAGTCTCGATTTCAGCTGTAATATATAGATGGTAGGGTCAGAATTTGGCATAAACAACATGAAAACATAAATCCATCCTGCCTTGTATCAAGGGTTCAGGCTGATGGTGGTGGTGTAATGGTGTGGGGGGATATTTTCTTGGCACAGTTTGGGCCCCTTAGTACCAACTGAGCATTGTTTAAATGCCATGGCCTACCTGAATATTGTTGCTGATCATGTCTATCCCGTTATGATACAGTGCACCCATCTTCTGATGGATACTTCCAGCAGGATAATGCACCATGTCACAAAGTTCAAATCATGTCAAACTGGTTTCTTCAACAGGACAATGAGTTCACTGTACTCCAATGGCCTTCATAGTCACCATATCTCAGTCCAATAGAGCACCTTTGGGATGTGGTGGAACCAGAGATTCGCATCATGAATGTGCAGCCAACAAATCTGTAGCAACTGCATGATGCTATCATGTCAATATGGACCAAAATCTCTGAAGAATGTTTCCAACACCTTGTTTAATCTGTCACAAAGAATTAAGGCAGTTCTGAAGGCAACAGGGGGTCCTACCCGGTATTAGCAATGTGTACCTAATAAAGTGGCCAGTGAATGTATTTAGTCAGGTTGAAAAAAGAATCAAGTCCACCTAGTTCAACCAATAGAAATAAACAAATAGGAACCCTCCATATAAAGAACCCTATACCCACAGTTGATCCAGTTGATCAAGAACCTGTTGTTTAGTGGAGTCATTTAGTTGTCTGCTTGGGGGAAGTCTCTTAATGGTCAGTTTAGGTGGGTTTTTACAGCAAAACTTGAAACACTACCCTCTCCCTAGACTGACAATGCTGCTGTCCAAAGGTGTCTGTTTTATTCCTTCATCCAGATGAAGACACCCTAAGACAGCAGATCTGTTACTGACAGGATCAACAGGTGAAAAAGGAGAGAGAGTCTAAAAAGAAAATGAAAGCAGCCACCACATCAGCCCACTAGCTGTCTTAATACACACACACACACATATACATATACTGTATATATACACAGCACTCAGCATAATTGAGTGCACTCCAACAGATTTGTCAGAAAACCTTTACTTTCCTTTCAGAATCAACATTTTCTATGGGAAACTATACTACAAAATACTCCCACAAATATAGGCCATTGATTGCAAACAAGATTTGTTAATTTGCACACACACAAAAAAGTATTTTTCCTAACAAATAATTCAAGACCATGTTGCAAAAATGAGTACACCCCAATGAAAGTCTTAGGAGCAAAGCAAAATTTTAGACAACAAATTCAATTCAATTATAGGTGAGTCATATAGATGAGTCATTTTATTCAATAAACAGGTGTCCAGCAGACAGTTGACTGTAAAAGGGCGTTACTTAACAAAGAAAACCCCTTTCCATTTTATGCTGTCAGCAATGGCACCACATGGAAGAGAAACATCACAAGGCCTGAGAAAGAAAATAATTTCTCACAGAGACATCTAGGTCGTCAACAGATGTTATCATCTCAACAGGAGCAGCTTCTGATTAGAAGGGTTGAAGAAAATTTCCATGCAAGTTCACTGCAGTTAGCTAAAGAAGTTTGAAAGCTAAACAGGGGTGATTGTTTCCCATGACACAATATGGCATACACTGCAGAGGAATGGCATGCATGGGTGTCGTCCACAAAGGAAGCCTCTCCTAAAGTCCATATACAAAAAAGCCAATCTAGAATTTGCCAGGGCCCATGCTCAAAAAGAAGAAGACTACTGGGACTCTGTACTCTGGAGTGATGAGACCAACATAAATGTTATTTGGAAATTATGGTTTCAAAACTCTATGGAGTCACAAAGGTGAGCGATACAAAGACAAATGCATGGTGCCTATAGTGAAACATGGTGGTGGCAGTGTCTTCTGTGGGGCTGTTGGGGAGCTGCATTTCATTGATGGTATCATGAATTAATGTACTGATCTATATTGAAAGAGAAGATGCTACCATCACTCCTTACCCTTGGTCGTTGTGCACTTTTTCAAGTCAATGATCCAAAACACACATCTAAGGCCACTGTTGCATTTCTGAAGAAGAACAGAGTGAAAGTGATTCAGTGGCCAAGTATGCCTCCTGATCTAAACAGAATTGAACACCTATGAGGAATTCTGAAGAGACAAGTTGAGCATCACTCTCCATCCAGCCTCTTAAAGAGGTTGTTCTTAAAGAATGGAAAAATATGTTGCAATATGTCTCCAACTTGTTCATTCCATGCCTAGAAGACTTGATGCTGTCCTTACAAATCATGGAGGTCATACAAAATACGAGATGTAGTAGTTTTTGTTGTGGGGTGTATTAATTTTTGTATCAACTAATTTGAGTAAAACTGAATATTTTGTAATCTTAGTTATATGATTAATATACTATTAGTTTGCGCAGCGCTTTACAATATAAGGGAGACAGTACAATTAGAATACATTTCAGCACAGAAGGAATAGGAGGGCCCTGCTCATGGAGCTTACAATCTAAAGGAAGGGGGAAGTGGTACAAAAGGTGATAGCTGTAGGTGATGTTCTGATGGAGGTGGCTCAAGTACAGTTCTTAGGTGGAAGTGGAGTAGGCTTCCCTGAATAACAGAGTTTTCAAGGATTGCTTAAAGACAGACAGGACATACTGCGGTAGGGAGTTCCAGAGGATGGGAGAGGCTCTGGAGATGTCCTGGAGGTGAGCGTGGGAGGAGGTGACGAGGGAGCTAGAGAGCAAGATGTCTTGGGAGGAGTAGAGCGGGCGATTTGGAAGATATCTACAGATGAGGTTGGTGATGTAGCTAGGGGTCGTGTTGTGGGTGGCTTTGTATGCTGTGGTTAGTATTTTGAGTTTTATACTTGGGTTAGTGGAAGCCAATCAAGGGATTGGCAGAGAGGGGCAGCAGTCACTGATTGGTTGGTAAGATGTATGAGTCTAGCAGCAGCATTCATAATAGACTGAAGGGGGAATAACCTGTGTATCGGTAGACCAGTGAGGAGGGAGTTGCAGTAACCAAGGCGGGATAAAACCAAGGCATGGATAAGATGTTTTGTGGTGTCATTGGTCAGATAGGGGCAGATTTTGGAAATGTTCCGGTGGTTGAGGCGGTAGGATTTAGCCAGTGTCAGGAGCTGACTGGCGGTAGCCTCTAGCGACCCACAGACCGGAATTCCTCAGTGTGCGGAATCTAAGCCCCAGCCTGCTGTTTCACCAGAGCCCCTGATGGTGGGGATGGACTTGGAGCAGTCTGAGACCAGGTCGCGGCCCCCGAGTACAACCGGCTGCGGTAGAGGTGGTTGCCAGTGGCAAGTAACACATGAGAGCGTAGTCAGACAGGCCAGGTCAGTAACAGCGGAGGCAGACGGTACAGAGCGGCAGGCAAAAGGATCAATGGGTCACAGGCCAGGTTCAGCAACAGGAGGTCAGGTAAACAGGAGAAGACAGAAGAATGGTCAAGACAAGCCAGGGGTCAGGGCGGGAGATGGTCACGGCAATCCGGGTAAGGCTGGGTCGGCAACAAAGGCAATCTCTCAGGAACAACGAACAGGAACAGCAGGAGTAAGACCATACGGCAATTTGATCACTGCAAAGGTCTGTTTAAATAGGGCGCCCTGCGCCGTCATTGGTGCCCGGCGTGCACCCGTGTGCGTGAGTGCGCATGCACGGCCGCAACTGCCGCCGCGGGCGCCTGGGTCCCAGTGCCCGCATGTTGCTGCGCCTAGGTAATTTGTGCCTGCGCAGTCCCGTGCGCCACGGCAGAACCTGGGATTCCTGACAGCCAGTGATTGGATGTAGGGTCCAAAGGAGGGGTCAGAGTCTAGGATTACGCCTATCACCCTGGCATGAGGGAACGGACTAATTGATGTACTGTTGATTTTAATGGTAAAGTCATGAGTGGAGGATCGTGAAGGAGGTAATTGTACAAGCTCAGTTTTGGAAAGATCGAGTTCAAGGTAGTGGTGTGACATCCATGCTGATATGTTGCTTAGTAGATTTGTAGTACGTGAAGAAATTGAGGGGGTGAGCTGGGAGTGGAGAGATAGATTTGGGTGTCATCAGCATAGAGGTGATATTGGAAGCCATGGGAGGTTATTAATTGGCCCAGGGATGAGGTATAGAGAGAGAAAAGGAGGGGCCCAAGGACAGAGCCTTGGAGTAACCCAAAAGAAAGAGGGAGAGGAGCACTGAGAAAGGTAAGAGGAGAACCAGGAGAGAGCAGAGTCACAGAGGCCAATGGAGTGGAGTTTACTGAGGAGGAGCGGGTGGTCTACTGTGTCAAAGGCAGTGGAAAGGTCTAGGAGTATGAGTAAGGAGTAATGACTATTGGTTTTAGCAGTTAGTAGGTCGTTAGTGAGTTTTAGTAGGGCAGTTTCAGTGGAATGTTGTGGGGGGAAGCCGGACTGTAGGTGATCAAGAAGGTTGTTGACGGTGAGATCAGTTCATACTGTTGTGAAGAAGGCGCTCGAGAAGATTGGAGGCAAATGAGAGCAGGGAGATGGGTCTTAAGTTATTCAAATAGCTGGAGTCCAGTGAGGATATTTTAAGCATGGGGGTAACCAGTGCATATTTGAGCGGGGAGGGAAAGGTGCCCATGGAGAGTGAGAGGTTGAAGATGTGGGTTAGCGGACAACCTCATGTTATACAATAAACATTTTTATTGAGATACATCTTACAAACACATTGTATAAAAGCAATACTTGGCTAATAAGCCCAAGAAATAACAGCATAATGTTTTATGGCATCAATGTCCTCCAAAGGTTGACACTTTTCGCTTGTTAGCTTCTTTAGGACTCCAAAACTGGGGAGGAGGAAATCAAATGCCTTAGCTAGAAGATGTATATATATAAACCATTAATCATACAAATACAGTATCACAAAAGCATCATAAACCCTAAAAAAAACATTCTCCGCAGACTCACATGCCAGCATAAACGGTGATGCGGGGCAACAACACCCACACAGAAGGTCAAAACGTGGTCTTCAGTGAGCTTCCACATCCGCAGCCCCTCCCCCTTGTCTCCAATCACATGGAGCCCTGCAGAAAGGACAACAAAAACAGTCCCACTACAGAGAGAAAAAAAGGGCAGAGGAAAGAGGAAAAAGGAAATAAGTCGAGCTAATGAATACCAAGCATAACTAGCAGTAGGTCACTCACTGAATCAAGAAACAGGTAGCAGATATATTAGTATGTCCATATGCAGTACATTCCATGGATGCGTTCCAAGAAGTAATCTAGATATAACAATAGATATGAGTCAATATGGAAGTATCCACATTCTAGAGAATCATAACAGTATACGGCAAACCATTCCCAAACCCCTACCCTGTAATTCCAATCCAAAGAAAAGCTGTAAGGAGAATCCAAGACCTGATAATTATTATATAGTGCAAATATGCTCCTTTCAATAACCAAATGTATCATATGTGTCAGAACACAAAATCTTCCAAGTGTGGCTCCTGCAATCACACAACAAATAGCCATGCTTATTAATCCCCCAATGACTACTCCATCCATCATATCAAATCAAACACTGTATCTCATACCTCTAAGTCACTATATAGCATAATTCGCCCACTATGTATGTTTCCCCAATGGCGCCAAAATCGGCATGTGGTAGGGCGCTTAAATAGCGTCATCAACCAGGGACAGCACCTCCACACAGGTAAACCACAGGGTGGAAGTCAACTATACAGCACTTCCGCTCTTACAAACCAGTGGGCAGAAGTGCAATCTATCCACAATGAAGGCGCACACAGCGCATGCGCACCCTCCTCAATAAACCTTGCAGGACCACCGTCAAATACCTGAAACAGACAGCAATAAACAGCATCGACACAGCAGCAAAATGGAGCCACTACCCGGCAACCACCACCTCAGCTCCACCACCTCGGGAGACCCAGGACTAAAAGAGTCCAGCCTCCCAGATGTCATCCATAGACAAAAGCCTCCATTATTCATATTGACTATCACTACCATAAAAAAAGAAACCAAATAATAAATAATTGTATTCCCTATATGACCAGATGTTTTCTACCTATGATGGAGACAGTAAAGGGGCAGAGGGCATGAGCCCCCACCCAAGCCAGACCATTAGTGAATTCCGAAGCACACCCAACACCACCACATGATACACGTCACAACTTCCGCCAACGTCACTTCCACCCTTTGAAACACATGCTGGAACGCGGCGGACATTTTTTCTTCCATTCACAAGCAGCAAAGCTGAATACACTTAGTGCCAGGTCATGGGATTTTTTTTTGTGAGTTGCATTTTTACTATTTGTCCCCGATATTAAAGGTTTCCAGTTTTACACTATGGGATGTCCGTTGTTGTTTTCATTTTTATGCTGAATACTTGAATTACTGCCTGTGTAGGAGAGGAGGATTTCTGGTATTGATTTAGTCCCTGGGAAGGATTATTGTTTATTAGTAGCAACACCATCTAGCCCCAGGGAATATACATCAGTTACCATTAGCAACACTGTGAAGTACTTGTGAAGGAACATCGGTCACCAACATAACGCTGTTACTGGGATAGTCCCAACAAAGAGCAAGTGACTATCCTAGAGATAGGTGGTCATGGGATGACGGTGAGTGCAAATCCATGTGGGGCACCAGTTTGAGCACAGTGGAGCACTTGTCACTTTAATACGGAGTTCACAATCAAGAATCTAGCATGTTTGAACTTTATTTTCACATACCGGGACTGCATACAAAAAACAGTTTTATAGATGTTTACTGTTTATCACTCAATATTTATTGATTGTTACTAAGTTTATATTGTTTGTACGATTTATGCAAGGTCCAAATGGTATTTATTTCAATTTTGTGTTTATGAGTTCACAATTAGGACTGCTACATCATACGGATTTATAACATCCAGTTTTTTATTCATAAGCGCAGCAGCATTCTTTTTACTTTTCACATATCTGTGTTATGACCATGTTTCAGTACCACATGTCTCCCACTGAGTGTGTACAACAAATTTCTTCTAATATAGTAAATATGATCATATATCCTTTTCCAAAAATTTCTAATGGTTTTGCCCACATAAAAGGCACCACATTTATATAACATAATATACACCACACCCTTGGTTTGACAGTCCACAAATTGCCTAGTCTTGTGTATCATCCCATTGGGTAAGGGTATAGATGTTCTCTCCAAGATCCAAGCACAATAGTTGCATGATCCACATATGAAAGTACCCTTCCTATGTTAGATGGCATGTCATAAAAATGACTCCTGACCAAGCAATCCTTGAGTGATTTAGATCTTTTCAGTGTAATTTGGGGATAGTCCTTGATATATTTATTTAGAATAGGGTCATCAGTCAATAAATGCCAATGCTTTTGCATGGCATCTCTAATCTTCTGATGTTGACTAGAAAATGTAGTGACAATCCTAACTAGAACCTGTTGGTTACTTTCCCATTTACCAAATAACAAAGTATGTCTCGCCTGCAGTTTGACCCTAATATAGGCCCTCTTAAAGAATATCTTGGAATATCCTCTCCTTAGTAATCTCATCCTGAGGGGCCGCTGCTTCCTTTTCAAAAAATTCCTCTGTTGAACAATTTCGTCTGATCCGCAGATATTGAGAATACGGAATACTCCTAATTATTGGCTGGGGATAAGCACTCTCCGCATGGAGAATGACATTCCCCGCCATAGGCTTTCTGTACAAAGTAAAGCCCATTGTCCCATCCTCCTGGATAAACAAAGTAATATCCAAGAAAGAAATGGTATTGGGATCATGTTGTACAGTAAATTTAAGATTGTAACTATTTTGAGCTAGCAATTTCATAAATTCCTCAAGAAAACGCATATCAGAATCCCAAATAAGAAAGATATCATCTATATATCTATACCAACAGAGGATGTTGGATAGATATGATGAAAAGGCCTCATCCGAGAAGAGTTTATGCTCCCACTCTCCCAGGTACAGGTTCGCGTAGGATGGGGCACATTCCTACTCAAGATATGTCTGAGCAAACACAAGATAAAGACATTAAAGGGGAAAGCTGCCATCTCTTTCTGATTAAAAAAATGCCCCACTGCAGACACCCCTAATTCATGAGGGATGCTGCAGTATAGGGCCTCCACATCAATGGAAACCAGCAAACAGCCAGATGGAACCACCACACCATTCAGTTTCCGAAGTAGATTTGGGGTATCCTGTATGTAGGACGGAAGATTTTGTACATAGGAATGCAAATAAGCATCCACCAGCCGACTACCCTTTTCTGTCTTAGTCCCTATTCCAGAAATGATGGGTCTACCTGGTGGCCTCTCAATATTTTTATGTGTCTTAGGGAGGGCATAAAAGGACAGAATCCTTGGGAAAGGGACCAATAGCACCTCAGAGTTTCTTATCAATCGTGGTACTGGTATATGCCTCCTTTAATATCCCATCAAACTCCTTGTTGAAATTAAGTACAGTTTCCTTAGAAATCATCATGTACTATTCCCTATTAGATAAAATATCAAGGAATATCTGTTTGTAACTGTTGTTATCCATTACAACCACATTGCCTCCTTTATCTGCCATTTTAATCGTAAGGGTCTTATTCTGCTGCAGCCCCTCAAGTGCCTGTCTTTGAATAGGTGTCCAATTATGGGTCTGAGCCAAGTCACGCTTCTCTATTTCCTTAATTGTCTGTATAAGAAATGTCCAAATGTGAGGATTAGTTTGTAACGAGGGGAACTTAGAGGATTTTATATTACGTTTACTAGTCCCACACTCCTTCCGGAAATGTGCCTCAGTGTGTTCACAAATAACTGACATGGTCTGGGAATCAAGCTCTTCTTCCGATACAGATGGACAACCCTCATTTTCACTTAAGAGATCCATAAGGTCCTATAGAGCTAAAAAGTCCCTAGCAGTATATCCTTTGTACTGTTCCCTTTCTTGCACTTCCCGTTTCTCTTTCTATCATTATCAAAATTATATCTGTATGTTAATCTACAAGCAAACAAATTAAGATCCTTAACACATTCAAATGTATCTGTCCTAGCCGTGGAACAAAAGCTAAGACCAAGTTCCAGGACCTCCATTTCACTTTGAGATAACATATGAGATGAAAGATTGATGATTTGAAATCTATCAGTTTCTAATTCTGCTTGACCACATATCTGTCTAGATTGTTGGGAAACTTCCTGACATTTTCCTGTTTTGGAGAGCTTTCTAAAAAATCCTTATTTGCATCACAAGCGGAAACACCCTTAGGGGCCTCCCCTGATTGTGAATTCTTGCTAACCTTTGTCCGTGTCAATGCCGTTTCTAGAACAACCTGAGCAGTGACCTACTGCTAGTTATGCTTGGGATTCATTATCCCCCCTTCTTTCCTTTTTTCTCTTTCCTCTGCCCTTTTTTTCTCTCTGTAGTGGGACTGTTTTTGTTGTTCTTTCTGCAGGGCTCCATTTTATTGGGAACGAAGGGGAGGGGCTGAGGATGTGGACGCTCACCCAAGACCATGTTTTGACCTTCTGTGTGGGTGCTGTTGCCCCGCATGACCATTTATGTTGGCATGTGAGTCTGCAGAGAATATTTTTTTTAGGGTTTATGATGTTTTTGTGATACTGTATTTGTATGATTAATGGTTTATATATATATATACACACATCTTCTAGCTAAGGCATTTAATTTCCTCGCCTCCAGTTTTGGGGTCCTAAAGAAGCTAACAAGCGAAACACGTTGACCTTTGGAGGCCATTGATGCCATAGAATATGATGCTGTTATTTCTTGGGCTTATTAGCCAAGTATTGTTTTTATACAGTGTGTTTGCAAGATGTATAATATGAGGTTGTCTGCTTAATGTACTGGTAAAATCCCATCAGGTTTTGTTTCTTTTTGTATTGCATATTAGGGATGAGGTACACATGCAGTCTATAACAATATATTGATAAAACTCAGTTTTGTTAAAATCTTGGAAATTGTTCTTGTGTTCAATGAGATATTCATTAAAATCTTACTTTTCAAAAGGGCTGTACTCATTTATGCTGAGCCCTGTATATATACACACTATATTGCCAAAAGTATTGGGACACCCCTCTATATCATTAGATTCAAGTGTTCAAATCACCTCCATGGCCACAGGTGTATGATGAGTGAGTTTGGGGTGGTGGAACTTGACTGGCCTGAGTCCTGACCTCAACCCGACAGAATACCTTTGGAATGAATAAGAGCAGAGACTGCGAGCCAAGCCTTCTCGTCTGACATCAGTGCTTGACCTAACAAATACACCTCTGGAAGAATGGTCAAACATTCCCATAGATGCACTCCAAAACCTTGTGGACAGCTTTCCCAGAAGAGTTGAAGCTGTTATAGGGTGGGCCAGCTCAATATTGAACCCTACGGACTACAACAGGGATGCCATTAAAGTTCATGTGCATGTAAAGGCAGGCATTCCAATACTTTTGGCAATATAGTGTGTATATATATATAGATATATATATATATATATAGACATCTAGAGGACTGATGTGGTGGCTGCAATAGTTTTCATTTTAGATGTTCCCTTTTTTTTACCTGCTGATCCTGCCAGTAACACTCCTGTGTTAGGGTGTCTTCATCTGGATAGAGGAGTAAAGCAGACACCTTTGGACAGCAGCATTGTCAGTCTAAGGAGAGGGTAGTGTTTCATGTGATAGTGGTTGTGTGTATATATATATATATATATATATATATACTGCTCAAAAAATTAAAGGAACCCTTTTTAATCAGAGTATAGCATCAAGTCAATGAAACTCCTGGGATATTCATCTGGTCAGCTAAGTTGCAGAGGAGGTTGTTAACCAGTTTCAGCTGCTTTGGTGTTAATTAAATTAACAAGTGTACAAGATGGGCAACAACGAGATGACCCCCAAAACAGGAATGGCTTTACAGGTGGAGGCCACTAACATTTTTTTCCTTACTCATCTTTTCTGTTTTTCACTAGTCTTGCATTTGGCTAGGGTCAGTGTCACTACTGGTAACACGTGTGACAGACGTCAAAGGGTCTGGAGAAGCCATGGAGAATGTTATGCTGCCTGTAACATCATTCAGCATGACCAGTTTGGTGGTGGGTCAGTGAGGTCTGGGGAGGCATAGCCATGGAGGGACGTACAGACCTCTACAGGCTAGACAATGCCACCCTGACTGCCATTAGGTATCGAGATGAAATCCTTAGACCCATTGTCACACCCTACTCTGGTGCAGTGGGTCCTGGGCTCCTCCTGGTGTACGACAATGTCCGGCCTCATGTGGCAAGAGTATGCAGGCAGTTCCTGGAGGATGAAGGAATTGATACCATTGAATGGACCCCACGCTTGCCTGATCTAAATCCAATAGAACACCTCTGGGATATCATGTTTCTGTCCATCCGACGCCGCCAGGTTGCACCTCAGACTGTCCAGGAGCTCAGTGATGCCCTGGTCCAGATCCAGGAGGAAATAACCCAGGACACCATGGGGTTTATTTACTAAAGCTGGGGAGTCCAAAATCAGACTCCCTTCTGCATAGAAACCAATCAGCTTCCAGGTTTCATTGCCAAAGCTTCATTGAACAAGCTGAGGTTAGAAGCTGATTGGTTTCTATGCAGAAGGGAGTCTGATTTTGGACTCTCCAGCTTTAGTAAATAAACCCCCATCTGTCATCTCATTAGGAGCATGCCCCAACGACATTGTCAGGCATACATATAAGCACATGGGGGCCATACAAATTACTAAGTACCATTTTGAATTGCTGCAATGAAATTTCAGCAAAATGGACTAGCATGCTTATAATCTTTTCACTTTTGATTTTCGGGGTCTTTGCATTCAGTCCTCTGAAGGTTGATCATTTTCATTTCCATCAAACAATGGGGCATCCTTGTGTTCCTAACACATTACCCAGTCTTGATGTATTTTCACAGTGTTTGTTTAATTTTTTTGAGCACTGTATATATATATACATACATGTTGATCATTGTTGTAGGTATCCATAAACTCATAAAAATGTATCTTTTGCTCATAAAATCTTAATGGTCTGCCTGACTGGAAGGGGTTAAAGGATGTCTCTATTACCAAAATATATATTCATACTAAATGCTGTACCTCTTTTCAATCTCAGAAGGTTGTAATTGATGTAAAAGCAGACATATATTTGTTAACCTCAACCTTTAGTGCTCCAGAAGGTCTAAATTATTGAGTTATGTTCAGTATCAAGGTAAATGTAGTTTCTGTCTTCTGAAATATAGTTATATGAACTGATGACAAGACAACTTAGAGGGAGCAAATTGAATCTCTTGTGCAGACATGTCATGTGCGAACACTGCGTGAGTCTAGATTCTGCTACAACACAAAACCCTATTGTGCTCTCATTTTACTTTTGACATGACGTATTCAGCAAGCTATTCATATATTCAGCATATAATTATGCATGTAAAAAGTATGGTATATATTGTGTTCAGTTCCAGAGTTACTGACATGTTTAAATTTCTTTGCTGACTTCAAGCAGCATGTTTAGAAAAGTGAAAATTGATTTTGCTAGCATTAATTAGGTATTTCATATTTATACTAGCGTCTAATCAAATATTCCACGATTTGCTTTTAGTTCCTTTTTTTTATTTGCTGTACTTTTGCCTTTTTTTTAAATTTTCATTTTTAGTTGCAATTAGTTACCCTTATTACTTGTTTTCTTTGATTTCTCACTAGTATGACCATTATCTGTATGTCTTTTGTGTCTGTTTTTCATTGTAATTTACATGGCTGTCCTTCTAATTGGGAAGTAACACAAGAGAAGAGAGATTATACAGGGCCTAGGGGACTATCATGCTGTGTGCATGAGATGACTAAAAGTACATTGCTGATTTAGAAGTAATGTGTGTTACTATGTTGCTATGCGTGTCATTTCTATACACTTTCTTACTGTTACTATTCAATACACGTTCTTACTGTTGGTGACAATTGGAGATGCAGTCATCATAAATCGGTATACAGTTCAGAGATCTAATTTACAGCACAGTCTGGCATTTTTATGAAATAAAATATTCAATTAAATAAATTACAGTATTTGTGTTTGCATATCGTTATCTATTTCCAAATATTAAAAACAATGTTTCCACCCCTGTAACAGTGGTAGCAGATATGAAATGCAATTTTAAGCATCTCTTGCCTCCTAGTGGTGGATATGTAATACTACATGTTTATGATGAGTGTTCTTGCAGCAAAGAAAACTATCTGTGAACTGATAATGAAAACTTAATTCCACAATCCACTTTGAATGCAGAATATATAAATAGCATTTTATTTTTCTGTCATTTTTCATCATATTAGGCCAGGAGTCTGAATTCAGAATAAATGTTCAGCATTGCAACAATTTATCACATGCTTTACTATGACATACTCAGAGATGTGATTATTTTATTGCATTAGGCCGCAGGGGTGTCAAACTGGTGGCCCTCCAGCTGTTTTGAAACTGCAAGTCCCATCATGACTCTACCTTTGGAAGTCATGCTTGTAACTGTCACTCTTGCAATTCCTCATGGGACTTGTAGTTTGGCAACAACTGGAGGGCTGCCAGCTTGACACCTGTGCTTTAGGGTGTGCACTCCAAAGCGTAAACACGTGTGTGTATGTGCATGAGTGTGTGTATGTATATGTATATATATATATATAAAAACAGTATATATCATGACAATTATCCATAATCCCCTGGTAAGTGAATAAACCCAAATTTTGGCAATCTAAAGGCTAGTATGTGTCAGGGAAGACAAGGCATGCCTAGGTGCACATTAATGCGCCAATGCCAATTGCCCAACAGCCGTGCCCATTTCCATGCATGCACACGTGCGCATGCTGGTACACATGTCCAGGTGGGCTATTTAAACCACACTTTACTAGGAGTCCTTGCCTTCTGGGCTACCACATCTTATTATCTGCTATCTACTGATCCTGTTGCTGACCTGACCTGTCTTGACCTCGCATGAACTCTGCCTGTGACACTTGGCTTGACTTGGATTACATCTTGCCTGCTCCCTTGCTATCTGCCTGATTGTTGCCGACTCTTGGCCTGAACCCCGGCTATGCGCCTGCCTGCTGTCTGTACCTGATTTGCCCGCTAGATCCTGACCCGGCTTGTCTGACTCTGCTATTCAACCAGCCTGTGACCATCACCTGTTACTACTCTTCTGCAGTCACTGAGTTCCTGTTGCTCTGCTGCTAGAATCTGCTGAACGCTGCTCCTGCTGCCCTGCATCTTCAGCCTACCTGAATACTCAGCCGACCTGCATGCTGGTCATATACAGATGTGTTCAAAATAATAGCAGTGTGTTGAAAAAAGTGAATAAAGCTCAAAATCCTTCTAATAGCTTTTATTTCCATACACACAAATGCATTGGGAACACTACACATTCTATTCCAAATCAAAACATGAAGAAAAATATATCAAATTTGTGTTGTTTCTCTAAAAAAAATTGAAGAAAAGTGAATATTAGACGGTTCAAAAAAAATAGCAGTGTTTGTATTCTTCTTTACAAACTCAAACATTCACTATATAAACTGAAAAATGTTTGAAGATTTTGCTTTCCTTTGAATCACTTAATTAATATTTAGTTGTATAAGCACTGTTTCTGAGAACTGCTGTACATCTGTGTTGCATGGAGTCAACCAACTTCTGGCACCTGTGAACAGGTATTCCAGCCCAGGATGATTGGACTACATTCCACAGTTCTTCTCTATTTCTTGGTTTTGCCTCAGAAACTGCATTTTTGATGTCACCCCACAAGTTTTCTATTGGATTAAGATCCGGGGATTGGGCTGGCCACTCCATAACGACAATCTTGTTGGTCTGGAACCAAGATGTTGCACGTTTACTGGTGTGTTTGGGGTCGTTGTCTTGTTGGACCACCCATTTCAAGGGCATTTCCTCTTCAGCATAAGGCAGCATGACCTCTTCAAGTATTCTGATGTATTCAAACTGATCCATGATCCCTGGTATGCGATAAATAGGCCCAACACCGCAACCATGCTTCTCAGTGTACTGTGGCTTGAATTCAGTATTTGGGGGTCATCTGACAAACTGTCTCCGGCCACTAGACCCAAAAAGAACAATCTTACTTTTATCAGTCCACAAAATGTTGCGCCATTTCTCTTTAGGCCAGTCAATATTCTCTTTGGCAAATTGTAACCTCTTCAGCACGTCTTTTTTTCAACAGTGGGACTTTGCGGGGGCTTCTTGCAGATAGCTTGGCTTCACATAGGCGTCTTCTAATTGTAACAGTACTCACAGGTAACTTTACACCTTTGATCTTCCTGGAGCTGATTGTTGGCCGAGTCCTTGCCATTTTGGCTATTCTTCTATCCATTTGAATGGTAGTTTTTCGCTTTCTTCCACGTCTTTCAGGTTTTGGTTGCCATTGTAAAGCATTTGCGATCATTTTAGCTGAGCAGCCTATCATTTTCTGCACTTCTTTATATGTTTTTCCCCTCTCCAATCAACTTTTTAATCAAGGTACGCTGTTCTTCTGAACAATGTCTGGAACGACCCATTTTCCTCAGAATTTCAGAGAGAAATGCACTGTAACCAGCATGTACATTTGCTGCCTTCCTTCCTTAACCATTTGCTGCCTGGCCAATGGCCGTTTGGCGGCGGCAAAAGTGCTTCTGCATGCCGGGTGCACGCCATTTGGCGTGCTCCCGCACATGCTCAGTTCGCGCAACTGCAGAGCGGCGCAGCAGCGCGATCTGTCACCGGCCGTGTACCTCGGACACGGCCGATGACAGATCCGAGTACCGGCTCCCGTTGCTGGTGCCATGTGACCTGCTGTGACCAATCACAGCAGGTCACATGACAGTTGTATACAATGGATGGCTTCATTCATGCCATCCATTGTATACTAGTGCCTAGCTGTGAATGGTCACAGCAGGTCACATGCACATGTCCTGATTAGCTGTGACCAAATCACAGCTAAGCACAAAAAAAAAAAAAAACTGAATGAATCGATTTCATTCTGGTAAATGCTTGCTTATAGCAAAGTAATTCTTTGCTATAAGCAAATTGTGTAAAAAATAAAAAAATAAAAAAAATACTGATCACTTCCCCAAAGTAGTACAATGTTACTATGGTAACATTGTACTACTTTGGTCATAGTAAAATATAAAAAAAAAATCTTAAAAAAAATAAAAAAAATGTAATAAAAATTAAAAATAATAAAAAAAAAAAAAAAAAATATATATATATTTTTTATACTGTCACCAGTCAGTGTCCCTGTTCACCGCCATGCCAGTTATATGATGACGCTGTACTGCACTGGTGACAGTATGTAAAAAAACAAATTGTGAAAATAATTTTTTTAATTTTTTCATTTTCCAAAAAATTATGAAAAAAAAAATACAACTTCAAAAAACTCGCCATTCCTCTTATGAAGTACATCGGACTGTCTACTCTGCAAAAAGGGGTCATTTGGGGGATATCTGTACTATTCTGACATTCTTGGACTTCAAGAAATTAGATTGGCCGTCAGTACTTCAGGATTGATCAATATTCAGATCTATACCATAGTTTGTGAACTCTATAACTTTCCTACAAACTAAAAAATACATCCTAATTTGGGTAATTTTCACCAAAGACATGTAGTAGAATACATCTCGGCCTAAATTTATGAAGAACAATTATTTATTTGTAAACTTTTATAACAGAAACAAAGAAAAACGTGTTTTTTTTCAAAATTTTTGGTCTTTTTTTGTTAATTTAGCAAAAAATAAAAACCCCAGCGGTGATTAAATACCACCAAAAGAAAGCTCTAGTTGTGTGAAGAAAATGATAAAATTTTAGTTTGGGTACAGTGTTGTATGACTGCGCAATTGTCATTCAAAATGTGAGAGCGCTGAAACGTGAAAACTGGCCTGGGCAGGAAGGTGTAAAATTGCACGGTATTGAAATGGTTAAATAAGGGCAATAATTGTCACCTGTTTTTCAAAGAATGAATGACCTCACTAATAGAACTCCACACTGCTATTATTTTAAACATGCCCCTTTCAATTAGTGATTCAATTACACAGAATCAGCAGTATGCATGTCATGACTGTTGGGTCTGTTGGATTTCTATTATTCTACTACACCTGCTAGTAAATAATTTGCCATGTAGAAATATCATTTCTACCAAAAACAGTGATTGATCAGGTTAGTGATGTCTGACTGCTATTATTTTGAACACAACTGTAGACTACCCACCTGCCAGCTGACATTGCAGACCTGCCAGGCACTTGTGCCTCCTGTCTGTTCTGCCAGGGGCACAGAGCGAGAGGTGTAAGAGGACGCCTTCATCTCCACGTCAGGCTCCGCCACCAGGTACGTGACAGTATGATATTTGCACTGCATCTGTATGTATTGAATAAAGGTTGGAGCAACTTGAAAGGGAATATGGGGGTAAAGGATCTGGAATTCTCACCCCATCATCATTTTCTTACCTCACTTTGCTGAAGTCCCGTGATACTTGCTTTCCAACCAATCAGGGAGCTTGGTGTAGGGTCACGTGAGTTCCTGCCAGGCATCTTGATTGGTTGTAAAGAGAGTATCAATCTCCCTTGCAACACTATTCTGGTCAGAGAGGAGATCTTTCCCATCTCCCCGCCAACACATTATCTCCTTGCATACAAGGAGAGCGAAAGAGAAATGCTTCCACGCTTCTCTTACAAGCACAGCCTCTCGGTGGGATGTTCTTTCCCGTCTCCCCACCGGCACAGTGAAAGAAGTGTGGAAGGACTTTTCTTATGGCAGAGCCAGTCAATGGGAGATCTTTCCCATTGTCACACAGAGCGATAATGCTAATGCACATTGGGTGATTAGGGTGTGCCCAGGCATACCTGCCCCCCAGTGCAGACACCTATGGCTGTACAGTATAAGCTATGGGTATCATGCTTAGCATAACATACATTTTATGTCTACAAGCACCTCCTGAACACCTCCTCTTGATATCTTTCTAATACCTTCCCTCTACACCTACATCTTACCTTGAGCTGAGATCATATGACAGCCTAAAAGGATGCTGCTTTGCAAGGTTTTGCCCACAATGGTATCAAGTGAAAGAGTTTGGCTGAAAACATAATGTACCTTTTGTTTGAAGCCTTTCTTATTGACATAAATAAAAATGCATATTGACAAATGTTTACATGCAATCTTAAGCGCATTGCGCTGTGCATTAAAATTCATATAAACACGTGCTGGTATCAATGCTAGACACATCAGGGGAAGGCACACAGAAACACATTTTAAGCCCCTGATTACCTAGTCCCAGGAAACCTGAAATCTAGTCAGATAAAACCACCATCTATATTTCCAACAACCCAGGTGCCTGCTAGATGGCTAAATATTGCTTGATATCTTTGTAGCAAGTTAAAAATTAATGTATGCCATGTAATCATCATGACCACAATTCATAAATCTCCCTTGACTGATTTTTATGGTCGGACATATACCCTGCTTCTCTGGTTGGGGTTTCTGCAATGTTAGGACTGGTTAATAATTAAAGGAGGTAAGTCTATTGCTAGAGCTACCATAGACTATTGTCATATGGGCTTGTGTATCATTCCAAACATTCATTGGTTTACTTGCCTTTACTGCAATTTATGTGTTGTTTCATATCTCCTGCTGTACTGTATGACTGTCATAGTTTTTATGTAATTATATTGCAGGGTTTCAGTGGACTGGAATAAATCACTGCACATACTATTGAACAATCTTACTTTAACCCCTTCATGAGCAGGGTTTGAACAATCTTACTTTAACACCTTCATGAGTAGGGTAAAAACAAACCTTAATGCCCTGGTCCAATTTTATAACTTTGACATGTGTTAGTAAAACTGTACATTTCATTGCAACTACTTAGTGTATCCAGGTGGATTACACCTTGTTATTCAGGAAAGATTAGGCTTTCATTTGATTGGACATGTTAATGGATGTCTCCTGAAATTTTTTTTTTATATTGTCAAAGGAAACTTGGCCCAAAATAGTGTAAAAATAAACATTATATTTAAATGTAGCTATATATTTGTATTCAGATACCATGTACCACCATGTATCAAAAAAAATGCAAAATAAATTCTCCTACCTCTGATGATTGCGGCAATATTACATATGTGTGTGATTTTGTTCCTTGTACCCATAGTAGGGCCAAGAAACCAAAGTAAATATTTTGTTTTTGGGGGTTTTTTATGTCCTACCTAAACATACTGACACGAACACTAGCATTGACAATATAAATATATTGACAAAATATAAAAGTGCTTTTTTTTTACCTAAAACACACTGACACTAACCCTGTGACACTTGCACTGCAACACATCCATTAACTGATATTTACACTGCCACCTACACTGTTACTAACACTGACACCCACAATGCCATTAACACTGACACCTACACTCGCTAAGCTAGGAAAAGCATTGAACTAGTTCATTTTTATAAAATTTTTCTTCAACAGACTTCTATGGTGAGGAGGAATAGATATCTTTTGCTCCTCCCTAGCAGAGAAGTCCTCTTCAGAGGAGAGACAACAAAAGCGCCAGCTGCAGACTGAATGATCTTTGTGATAGCCAATCAGGCTATCACAGTGATCATGTGATCAGGATCCAACATACTGTCACTGACAGCTTGGTCTCGATGCTGGGATTGTACAATTGAGCACAGATACGAGAACAAATACATGTGCCACCCAGGGTTAAAGCCTAGTTCCTGGATGCCGCATGTATGTGTATTGCTTTTGTAAAGGGGTCAAATATGATCTGTGTTTGTTATGCTCATTTTAATTTTAGAAAAAAAAAGACTTTGCAATGCGTGGACGATTTTCTGTTCTTCTTCTGTTGCTTAGAGTTTCATCATATTCTGTGGGTTGTCTCCATTTCTAAACCTCATCACACAAACAACAGACAATTTTTGTGGGACCTCCATTTTATTGCAATTCTTGTATAAAAACAGAAAAGCTTGGTGATAAAGGAAGATCCATCATGTTCCACAACTAACTGTATCCACCAGATGTTTGTTTTCAATGCCTTATTAAAAAAAAAACAAAACAAAACAAAAAAAACATAATATATAAAATAACCACATAAGAATGTAACCTGATCAGCACCCTCTGGTAACTGTCATCATCTGAACTGCATGCACTGGGTTGAAATTAAGGCTATGCAATTATGAAGAAACAAAAACAGCAACACTTTTAAAGCTAGGTAGCAAAAAGCATTTGTAAAATGTAAGGCCTGAAGGTAAACAAATCTTCAGATTGGACTTGGTTTTAATTTTAATTTTTTTATTTAATTTTTTAATTTTTTTGCCTGTCTGAAACACCAATTGTACCATTTTGGTTTTCCCACTCATTTAGGTTTCTTAGCTGTTTAGCTGAGAGATGTTATATTAGAACGTCCACCAGGGGGAGCTACGATTCTCCTGCTTCCAGAACGAACGCCACTCTCGTCTCCCTGGTTTCCTGCAAATATGAATATAAAATGTTCAAAGCGGAAACAATGAAGAGACAATGTAACAACATAAAATAACTGCAAACCCCCCAATTCTATGTGATCAAGTTTCCCTTGTTTAGGACAAATTATGTTTGTCAAAACTATAATTTCCAGATTTCACTTATATCTCAACCTACTAGTGAAGATGCTTATTGGAAAACATCCATTCCAGCAACCACTGTATTTCCATGTTTGGAGTGCTGTACACAATGAAGTGAAAGTCCTAATGACGTTAAGAAGGATCCAAGCAAATTAGAATCTTTCTATTACTAAAAGGTGTCCTAGATATGGAGGATTTCACTGTTTTTCCAATACTGTTTGAAAGGTGACAGAGTAAAATATATACTCCTGACGTAGGTTTTGTAAATCCTACCCCAGTTGTGTATAGTCAGCTATGATTCACACTAAAAAGCTCAGACATCAAAGCTGTAGAAGGCACTTAGAGGTAAAAAGCAAAAAGACAATCTGACCCTTCACTGTCATTATACAGTGAACTGACACAGAGTAGTGCAACTATTACCCTATTCAATATTAATATCATTTTTACCAACAAAAATGCGCAACCTGTGTAGGAGCATCAACAGTGATGTCCAAAAGCAGCTACCACTAGCAGGCAGGGCAACAGTATGGAATATTTAAACCTTAGGCTACTTTCACACTGATCTACAGCAAAAAAGCATATGCTACGTTTATTGAATCGCATGTCCCGTACAAAATGCACACACCAAAACACAACGCGGGTGTGTTTTTGATGCTCTTTTAAGAATTTTTGCAGCATTTTCCATTGATTTCAATGGGGAGGTGCGTTTTTTTTACCACACCTAACCTGGATCAATATGCAGCCAGCAGGATATTAAAAACTGCACTGGACCTGCAATGGATCACTGCGAAGAGTATCCTAGGAATACATGGCCACACGTTTTTCTTCAACTTTTTTTTTTAACACATAAGCAGAAGAAAAATGGATCAGTGTGAAAGCAGCCTTTTGGATGGGAGTGCTGCCCTTTGAGTCTGGTATGAATTGTGAAGGGGACCCAACACCAAAAAAATACAATGGTGTGAAAATCCATCCCAGACCCTTATGTGGACATGCAGCCCTTTCCACAGACTATATAGGCCACATGCCCTCAACTTGGGGGAGGGGGGGGGTACCATGTTATTGAGGACAAGGGCTTTTTCCCCACAACTCTAGCCAAGTTGTGAGTACAGGATACACAGTACCCTACTCATTCACAAAAAAAAAAAAAAAAAATGTACCTAGAAATAAAAATGCCCAAACTGTTTAATAAATCCTTTATTATTTAAAAAAAAATGTCCCAGGTTATACATCCATGGTCACGCTGTCCAGCAATGCAGGTCCACATTAATCATGATGAATGATGTCTGCCAACCTGCCCGTTGAGATACCTCTGATCCAATGGTTTCCCTGGCACCAAATGACATTTCCAGGTCTCCTTGCCGCTAAAGTAACCAAAGGGGCGGGGATACCCAGGTGATGTCATTCTTTTTTTTGTAATTTATTAAGGGTACTATATACCCCTTACTCATTCACCTACTTGTTAAAGGAGGCTTTCAAAATTTCAATAATCCCCCTCCCACAGACCACCACAACCACCAGGCTAGGGTTGCAGGGAAAAGGCCCTTGTCCTCATCAACATGACCAGGGAAAGGTGCCCCTCATGTTGAGGACATGTGGCCTTGTATGGTTCGGAAGGGGAAGTGTGCTGGCACTCTCCTCCTCCACACCCTTTCTGGCCTACCAGGTCGCATGCTCAGATAAGGGTCTGCTATGGGTTTGGGGGGAGGGGGGAGCATCATGCCTTTTTTCTCCATTAGGTTGACAGCTGAATGAGTAGGGCAAAGATGAGTGATTAGCTGTTAGGATAATGTCGGGTGCCCACTCCTTTACAACCTACATCTTTAAGCTGGAACTGTCAAATTTAACAGTGGTAGGGATACCACTGCTAATGTTTCACATTCCACTGTGGTAAAATAATGTGTAAAAAATGCATTTAATCCAGCAAAATAAATAAACTTAATGCATTCATTATTTAACAAGCATTTTTAAAAAGATTGATAACTTGTCTGAAAAATAACACGTGTCAATTTACCACTGACGTTCATGCTGTGTGAAATGCTGTAATGCTGTGTGAAATTTCACTTAGTGAAATGAGCCCACTGTTTTGCCCTACTTTAAAGTGGTAGTAAACGTTCACCATGAAAAAAAATCCTTCTGCATGGCAATGTCATAATGTACTAGGATGCACCGCATATAAGCACATTACGAAATACTTTAGAACGAAGCCCCCACCGCTGACAGGGCTTCCATTTTCACCCGGTCTTCCTTCTGAGTTTTCAGGCTGAGGCTGTTTGAATGGCTGAGCCATGATGACTACGCGCGCACATTAGCATTACAGTCACGGCCGCGGCACAGAGCTCTTAAGGGATGGCATGAGTATGTCGTCCCTTCAGAGCGCATCTGCCAGTGATGTCACTAGCTGCAGAAACAGAGAATATTTCCTAAATGGTGAAACTTTAGAAGATATTCCTTATACCTCCAGGTAAGCTTTATTATAAGATTACATGTAAGTAAAAGTGTACCAGCTGTGTTTTGTTGCTTTAAGAGGTCATAGGAGTACAGCACAATACTTCCCTCCTGTCAGACAGTAATAGTTAAGAGTTTCTATTGCTAAAGCAAATAAAAGCAGAGATTGGGGGCAAGGCTTGAATGTACCATTATACATTTGAAGCGGTATTAAAGTCAAAATTTCAAAAAACCACTGACAGACCAGGTGTTTTAAAAGAAGAGACCTTACAGGTCACATTTGTCAAAAATCAGTGGTAATGTAATCTGAGCCGCACATACACACTTCAGACCACATTTACGGCACTCGCTCTGTGCCATGATGAAGTGACTCTCGTGCACACACACGGGAGTGACATCATCATGGCCTGGCCATTCAAGCAGCCAGAGAGAGAGAACCCTGGAGGAAAATCTGGTGGAGATGGAAGCACCTGTGACTAGCAGCAGTGGTGACAGCTTAGTATTGGAGAGTTTCATTTAACAGGTAAATTTGCCATAATGTGCTAATATGCTGTGCATACTAGCACATTATGGCCTAAACCATCTTGGGGCTGGTTTAATAAAGAAAGAAAGAAAAAAAGGTGCATTTAATACCACTTCAAGAATCCCTAATCCATACTACATTAAATGAATATTTAACTTGAAAGCAAAATGATGGTGACGGTGCTTGTGGTTGAATAACAACTTCTAGCTTCTCACTGTTTGTGAAGACATCAATGTTGTTCACTTGCACCACTGCTGCACTCCATATGTCTTATGGCTTACAAACTGTTCAGGAAGATATGCTCTAAATGTGATAATAAATGGGACAACCATATTAAATCCCCCATGCACCAAGTCTGTAATATTCTATGCAGCAGTGCTTCTAATTCACTCACGCAGAGTTTGTCTTTGATCCTATTTCTGTATGATGTCTTGGTAAAGCATTTATGCTGCTCATACACTCAGGAAATTTCCTAGCAGTTTTAAAAACATCCAACTTTTCTATTGTAAACGTTACTAAACAGACAAATGCAACCTACCATCAATAGGTTGCAATATAAAGATTTATGTTGACTTCTAACAGTGAGTATTAAGCCCAATTTAAAATGCAACTAGACATCAGATATTGGTAGTCAGTGTAGCAATCCTAACAAAATCTTGAATGTGATTGGTTGGTGTTGCTGGAAACCTTAGCAATTTATATTTTGATGTCTAAGATCTAGGTACAGAATGTAGATGACTGTACACTTACCAGCTAGACTAAATGCAGAGTGGTGCAAGTTTCGGACTGGTGCAGTCTGCCTTGTTGGAGAGCCTTTAGCAGACCCTGCAGGAATACCAGCCTTGGGAGTGGATGACAAATCAAAGACTGGCCCATCATACATACCCCGAGGAACGGCATGTAGCTCTGCAATCTAGTAACAGACAGAATAATATTTCAACAATGAAATGGTATACAGTATAACATATTTGTAAGGACAATGGCCTTCAACTACTGCTGTTAACTGACAGTACCTATAGACACTAGACAGCATCCAGCTGTGCATATACAATCTGGCCACCAAATGATCATTACTATAAACAGTTATTGACAGGATAACTTGCCTGTGGAGAACGGAGGGGAGTACTGCAGACATGTGCCTGTTATGGGGGAAAACAGCAATTTGTGTAGAAAATGTATCCTAGCCACTTAATTTTTCCCCACCAAGCAAAATCAGACAAAGCCTACAAGCCTGAATATTCCCTCATCCAGCCATTGGCTAAACATTCTCTAATGTCTGTAGGTACCATAAATCATGTGTGTAAAAGTGCTCATTGCAGTCAATCATAATCTTTCTCCTATTCTTCCAGTGCAGGCTAGAAAATGAATGCAAGAATCTGAAAAGCTACTTTTCACAGACTTTCATCAGGTAATTTTCCTGAAGCTATTAATACATAGTTGTTACTGTGATATTCAAAGCTGTATTCTTTAATGATGTGAAAGATATCAAAATCACAGTATAGTATACTATTCCATGCATAAATCATCCTATAATAACACAGATTAAATAAATCTTACATCGAAAAGAATAGTGATGGATTATAGGTGTGTCTTCTGCTCTAAATAATACCATGCTTTCTTTAAAAACAAATGCACAATATCGGTGCACTATACAGTAACCATAAGCTCCAGGTTTCAGTCTTTTGTAGTCAGTTCAATTATAATTTCTGCTTGATTGCTGCAAGTGCTACAATACACCCATTATCACTGCCTAGTGTCTGTAGTAAAAGTAAAAGTGTCATTACATATAGAAGTGTACACCTCACCAGACTTTTTCAAGAGAAATCTTTCTCTCGTAGTGCAGCCAGACCAGAACAAAATAAAATAATCACACATTTTTTCTTAATACACTGTCTGGTCCTAGAGCTTTGCTTGACAAAAGTTAAAGAAAAACTATGGACTCCTAAAAATATGTGCTGCAGCATTTAATTATAAGGGCATCTGCACTTACCAATTTCTCTTAATCCCCCTGCAAAGCCCTACATATAACTGTTGATGAAAAAATATTGCAGGAGTTGTGGCTATCAGCATTGTCACTGCTGATTCACAAACCTGTAGCTTGTCAATCAGCACTTGACCACACCCAGTCCTGCCCACTGCTTTCTGGATTGACAGCACTGCTTCTTATTGCTAAACCCCTCCCTAAACGCTCACTGTGAACGCCAGCGTCTGGGGGGGGGAACATTTGGGACAAAAATTAAGGAGGATTTGGCTCAGGCAGAGGAGATAAATAATTTTTTTGTTTACTTTATGAGGCTTGTACACTGCACAATAGCTGCTCTTTAGCAAAAAACATACATGAGTCTTAGGCAAAAAGCTTGTTATCGCTCCTGGAAATATTAGTGTTTTCTTTGATGACTGCTGGCATCATTTGGTTTAGTCTCATATTAATGAACAATATTCAACTTAAAAATAATAAAAAGCAATGTAGTCCTTCCTTGTGTGCTCTGAGCTACCACATTAATACAGGCACTGGGTCTCCCACTGTTCCCTGTTGACCTCCAACATCTTGATATTACACAGAATATAAGGTGTGACCTGAGTCCAAATCAGGTGCCAACATCCTAGTGTATAATATAAAGAGTACAGAATGGGTAAAGGCTATTCTTTACTATGCCTAGATGTATTCTTTGTAAAATAAAAGTAAATTCAAGTTTTACACAGCTCTGTATTTTTGTACTGGTGCTCTTAAAATCACATTTACTCATTTTAACTTGGTTACTTTGACCTCTATGTCTTACCTTGGTCCTGGCTTTGATTCTCTTGTAGACATAGTCAGAGAAAGGTGTACAAGGAATGAAGTGCCCTGTTCCCTGGGTCACATGAAGGGTGCCATCCTCAAACATGATTTTGCCTTGGCAGATAACCACAAGTGGTGCTCCTCGGAGTTCCATGCCTTCAAAGATATTATACTCTGCAGCCTAGGAAAGATACCAAGGCATGATACAAAGGTTTATTCTAAGTTTCCACCAATACTATGCTATCCACCCACACTTTAATGTACTGCTTCTAATGCTAACTGTACAGAAATTTTAACTGGTGTCTAGATACTCATATACAACAGACAATCATATGGTTACAATAAAATTAAAACACAAATCATAAAATAGTTTGGATTTTTTTTTTTTAATTTACCATGACTCGGTTGTAACATGCTTTATAAGAGTATGATTGTATGTGATGTTTTCAGGGGCTGTCCATGGGTTTGTACATTCAGAATCCTGGTATTGGTGAAATAACTTTATACTTTTGTATATAAAATCCTTTTAAATCTCTACTGAATAAATATGTGCATGCCATATGTACAGTGCTCAGCATAAATGAGAACACCCCTTTTTGAAAAGCAAGTATGAATACAAGAACAATTTCCAACATTTTGGCAAATCTGAGTTTTATAGAACACTTGTTTAGCTCATTACAAGAAAGTAAGGTTAATAATATAACTTGGATTGCAAAATCTTAATTTTTACTCAAATTAGTTGATGCAAAAATGAATACATCCCACAACAAAAACTACTACATCTAGTACTTTGTATGACCTTTATGATTTGTAAGGACAGCATCAAGTCTTCTAGGCATGGAATGAACAACTTGGTGATATATTGCAACATCTACCTTCTTCCATTCTTCAAGAATGACCTCTTTTTTGAGCCTGCATGCTGGATGGAGAGTGATGTAAACTTGTCTCTTCAGAATTCCTCATAGGTGTTCAATTGGGTTCAGATCAGGAGACATACTTGGCCACTGAATCACTCTCACCCTGTTCTTCTACAGAAATGCAACAGTGGCCTTAGATGTGCGTTTTGGATCATTGTTATGTTGGAAAAGTGCACAACAACGAAGGGCACAGAGTGATGGTAGCATCTTCTCTTTCAATATAGAGCAGTACATCTGGGAATTCATGATACCATCAATGAAATGAAGCTCCCCGACACCAGCAGCACTCATGCAGCCCCACAGTAGGAGACTGCCACCACCATGTTTCACTGTAGGCACCATGCATTTTTCATTGTACTCCTTACCTTTGCGACGCCATACAGTTTAGAAGCCATCATTTCCAAAAACATTTAACTTGGTCTCATTATTCCAGAATACAGAGTCCCAGTAGTCTTATTCTTTTTCACTATAGGCCCTGGAAAATTCTGGATGGGCTTTTTTGTGCATGGGCTTTAGGAGAGCCTTTCTTTGTGGACAACACCCATGCATGCTATTTCTCTGCAGTGTACGCTGTATTTTGTCACGGGAAACAATCACCACAGTTTGGCTTTCTACTTCTTTAGCTAACTGCAATGAACACGCATGGCAATTTTCTTCAACTCTTCTTATCAGAAGACCCTCCTGTCAAGGTGTTAACTTCCGTGGATGGCCTGGATGTCTCTGTGAGATGGTTCCAGTTCCATCTTTGTTAAATTTTTGTATCACTTTTGCTACAGTATTCTGACTGATAAGTAAAGCTTTGCTGATCTTGTGACATTTCTTTTCCATGTGGTGCCATTGCTGACAGCATGAAGTGGGAAGGGGTTTTCTTTGTTAAGTACCCTATTATAATCAACTGTCTGCTGGACACCTGTTTAATGAATAATTAGACTCACCTGTAGTTGAACTTATGTAAATTAGGATTTTGTTGTCTAAAATGTAGCTGTGCTCCTAAGAGTTTCACTGGAGTGCATTCATTTTTGCAACATGGTCTTGAATGAATTTGTTAGAAAAAATACGTTTTTGTGTGTGCAAATTAACAAATCTTGTGGCCTGCATTTATTGGAGTATTTTGTAGTATAGTGTCCCATAGAAAATGTTGGTTCTGAAAAGAAAGTAAGGTTTTCTGACATATCTGCTGGGGTGTACTCATTTATGCTGAGCACTGTATGTGAAATAGTGTAAAACCAAAGAAAATCTGGATCACTAACTTTATAAAAGAATTTCTGCTATGCTCTATCTTCAGACACAAATGGCCTGCTACACATGGGAGTTGATTTACTAAAACTGGAGAGTGAAAAATCTGGTGCAGTTCTGCATAGAAACCAATCAGCTTCTAGGTTTCTTCTAGGTTTCTTGCCAAAGCTTAATTGAACAGGCTGAAGTTAGAAGAGCTGATTGGCTAACATGCACAACTGTACTAGATTTTGCACTCTCCAGTTTTAGTAAATCAACCCCATAATCTACTACTACAAAATCAATTCTGGCCTATTTACTATGTGTTTTTATAGTGCAGTTGCATTTCGGTACACTGCAGTGCAGCTGTTTTGTCTGCTACTATAGTAGTGTGTGGAGGAATTGCACTGCAATGCAAAACACCATAATAACATGGCAAAATGTGTGCTATACCCTATAAAGGGTAGATAGAAATGAGTCTTTAAAATTTCATATGGTCCCATGAGCCACTTTAAGGCATTTTTGATCAGATGATGTTACTAGCTTGTCACAAAGGCTACATGACTACAAACAGAAGGAGATCCAAGAAACCAAAAACATTCTTCAAAGGGTCAGTGCATGGCAAATGTATATTTCTGTTTTTATTAGAAGGTAACAGAGTTTAACCATCTGATTGTTTCATAGCGCTCCTGATTGTCTGCACACCTGCTGCATCTATTATAATGGGGCCCCATTTTTCCTGTTGGATTTTGTATTTTATATTATGGAGAATGCTCCAGGAGATGCAGAAAACCCCCCCACACAGATGCTATGGAACACCCAAAACTCCCAGGCGGCTAGAACAAAGAGTTGGAAAATATTACATAGAGACATAATTTTTGCGTAGACTGTGGCTTTAAAAGTACTAACAAATGTGAAATGTACTTTGAGCACAATACCTTTAGTGATTTTCATAATTCTTCTTTATTTTATATATTTTTTAATATATAAATGCTTTTTGTTGTATTATTTCCTGTGCATTATGTCATATAACATTATTGTCCAATATTGAGGTTTTGGTATATTCACTTTCATTATCTGGCCCTGACACCGTTGGCTTCCCACCTCCTCTGCTGGACAGATCCAAAAGATGTTGTCATCCAATTAGATCACCAATGTTTACCACCTTAGAAACCAACACTGTAACGATGTTTTATTTCACCCCGTGCTCTATAGCTACAGGTCATACATCCTTCCTATCAAATATCCTATCTTCCATACATTTCAAGTTTGACTTACAGATTGATGACTTTTGGCAGAAACGATTTTTACTGCATCGGGATCCCAGATAACCAGGTCACTATCTGAACCCACAGCTATTCTCCCCTTCCTGGGGTAGATGTTGAAGATCTTGGCAGCATTGGTACTGGTGACAGCAACAAATTGGTTCTCGTCCATTTTGCCTGTAGCCTAAAGGAAAAAAAAATAATTATTTTCTAATATAAATGTGTACCAAATTCTATTTGTATCACTGCAAAGTTGTAACCAATTGTCCAGTGTGCCATTATATTATTCAGTAAAACTCGCTTTGGGATATCCCAAGGCCAACAGAAATGCTAAGGTCCTTAGAAGTATCTGTCAGTCTTGAAAACGTTTTGCTATTTGTATCTCTTTTAAGATTTTCTTTTACTTTTTGTGCTGATAAAGTAGAATGTCAATCTCCTGTACATCAACACAGGCAGGAATACACTTTCTGTATCAATTTGGGAGGGATTTTGTTTAATTTTCTGTCTGCATGACCACTTGTATATAACTTCATGTACTATATTTGACAGGAGGAGAAGCAACTTATGGATTCTTACCACTGCCTTGTCCCAGATGACCGACATCCTTTCTTCAATACCATTTGTCCCCTCAGGAATGAGGGTAAAATTATCCTTTCCCACTGCCTTCTGAGCAGTGCTGAAAACGGTGTGAGCACTGCCAGTCACCTGCAAGTCACCGCTGTAAAAAAAAAAAAAAATAAAAAACACAAAGTTAGGCATTTTCATTTTTTATTTTAAAATATATTTTCGATTTATTGACATTTTTACGAAAATATTGTGAATATTTGCTTTAAATAACATAAATATTATCATTAAATGATCATAATAATTCTTAGTATAGTCATCTTCCATACTCCATGGCCAACTTGGGGTGAAGTACTATGTGGTTTTGGTCCCCTGCACAAAGGCAGACACCCCATGTGGCCATATTGTTTCACTTGGTCAATATGATCAAATTTGAACCTCGAGCCACAACGAGGTTAGGTGCTAGTAAAATTTGCCATCTATATCTTCATGATGGTTAAGTACTAGGGAATCACTTTTACAGTTCAGGAAGCATGGGTTTACCATTATAGGCCTGTGGATAAAAGCACCAGAGGGCGAACGAGCGGTTTTTCCTTTGGTTGCTATGTGCACGAACACAGACATTCCTGTTGGTGCACTTTTCATACATAAGCTTTCTTCAAATCAAAAATAAAAGACATTTTCCAAGAGCTAATCAGAACCTTCTCGTACTATTTTAAATATTTATTCATTGCACATGGGCCACAGATTAACCAAAGATTACTCCACTGTACACTAAGAATTCACTATAATCAAATTCACCAAGTTAGACATGTTTTTATTTGTGCAATTTAATTCAGCATGGCCATATTAATTTTTGCAAGTATTTGGTAACTGATTGCAGCAGCAGCCTGTTATCACTTTATCACATTTGTTCTTTAAATGTGTAAATTTACTCTGCAAACTGCTAAAGGAAAAGCAGATTTTTATGGAACATCTGGATTGGGATGCAGGTGATACCCTCTGGACTGGAATTAAAGTGATACTATCTGAACTAGAAAATATAAAGTGATAGATACTATGCCATAATTCAATATAAAGTCTGACAGGGCATATTGAATACACCTAATGAATTAGGAAAGCTTTCATTTTTCATGTTTTGAGTCACTAAATGGTAATACTTCATCTACAGTCTTTTTAGTTTTAATGATGACTTGTCATGCTACAGTAAAGAACACAGTTAATCTGATGACATGGACCCCATGCAGCATATGTTACTTGTCACACTGCACAGAGCATACTGTATGTGTTCTTGGGTTTTATGATGAAATTGGATTATTGTACTGTCTGTAAAAACGGGATGTTTTGTTACTCACTGTAAAATCCCTTTCTCTGAGTTCATTGACGGAAACGGCTTCTTCTTCTTTATCCATGACCAAATGGGGTTTTATAGCCCCACCTACAGAAGTAGGAAACTAGGCAGAAAAAAAACTTGGCACCTCCTTAGGGCAGATCCCTCTGGGCATAAAACCCTCTCTCTGCTATAGGCCTCCAGTCAAAAGCAGTGTCAAAGGAGAAACACCATAGAGGGGTGGGTACTGTGTCTGCCAATGAATTCAGAGAAAAGGGATTTTACGGTAAGTAACAAAAAATCCTGTTTTCTCCTATGCTTATTGACAGACACAGCTTCTTCTTCTTTATCCATGACCAAGCAGGGATGTGCCCAAGCAGTGCCACAGCGAGGGGTGGGCAACCCAACTAATGGAGAAAAAACCCAGGGCAACACGCCAACACTCCGGACCACCCCAAGGGGTGCCCAAGAATTCTAAATAGCCACCTGCACAATCTTGCAGCTAAAACTAATAAATTCCAACACATCAACTGTATAGAACATAGTAAACGTGTGCACAAATGACCAGGTTGCCGCTTCACAAGATTGAGGAACAGACGCCTGATGTCGGAGCACCCAGGAGGCACTAACTTCCCTGGTGGATTGCGTCATAACAGGAAAGCAAGCGAACCACATCCAAGGAGTGCAGAGCCACCTCCTTAGGGTGTGTCGGCTGAGGACACAGAGAAGGAAGGACAATGTATGCATTCAAGTCGAAATCCGACACCACCTTCAGAAGAAAAGGAAAGGTAGGCCGAAGCATCACCTGTCCTAAGCAAAATTGGATAAGGCAGCACACAGGCCAAGCTGCCTATTCCAGTCCCTCCAAGCCGAAGTGATAGCAATGAAGAATCCAACTTTCATCAGGATCGTAAGCAAGTGAATATCCCAAATGCTCTTGAAAAGGAGGCTAATAAAGAGCCAACACTACCAAATGCAGGTCCTATGGCAGCAACAGGGAGCGCAAAGGGGGCACCACAAGACGAACCCCCTGGAGAAATGTGCAAACCAAAGACAGGCTTGACCAAAGGACGCTGGAGAAAAACAGACTGACCCTTGATCGCACAAAAAGCAAGCTTCTTATCAAGGCCACGTTGATGGAAAGTCAACACCTTAGTCAACGAGAAAGAGGACGGAACCCCAAGCTCCACACAATATAAGCTTTCCATGTGCAATGGTAATCTTTCGGGAAGTAGACTACGAGCCCCTAACACATTTGGAGACATCGGGCCAGATACCCCCCTGTCCTACCGACCCTGACTTTCAATAGCCATACTGTCAAAGCCAGCAAGGGTAAGGCTGGGGGGAAAAAAATGCCCCCTGGGATAGAAGATTCCCCCAAAGAGACTGCTGCCAGGAAGCATCTATTGCCACCCACACTACACTGGTGTACCATCGATGGCAAAGCCAGACCATAGCCACTAGCATGACTGGTATTTCCTTTGGCTTCTATCCACGCAGCAGTTGAGGAACCCACCACATACAAGGCAACTACCCCCATCTCACATAGAAGGCGAAGAGAGATATCCCCATGGGCTATCACCACACCAGCAACATCCGACCTCCACAAGCAGCCAGAGGACTGTACCATCAGGCAGGATGGATGCAGGCAAGTGAGGCCCATGTGCAGGAAGGAGGGGGGGTGGAGGGGCTGCATAGGGAATGGATACCACCAAGGTCTGGGGCTGAGGGGGGTGGAGGGGACCCTGCAACGCTGACCACCCCAGGGAGTACCTGCGCCATGTCCCAGTGGGAGGAGGGGGACAATTACTTATCAATCCAGCGGAGTGTGCGGGTAAGGCTTCCATGACAGAGCCTTCTCTCCACCAAAGTGGGGGGCTGTTGGCCAGGGGTAACACTGTGACACAGACTATAGGCACCCGGCCATATGTGCCCTGCAAGACGTTTAACTTGCTAGCCGCCCTGTTCCAAGATGTGGCTTTGTCACAGTGCAGAGCTAGCAGTCTGCACACGCTCGCTGATCATACTGGGGTGACCATTGGATCTGGATTATCCATGAACAAAAGAAAAGTAAGAAAGAAAAAGCTATGGGACCACAGGAGCAGGACAACAATTCCATACTTCTGAAGACTCTAGGCAGAATGACTAGAGGCCTATAGCAGAGAGAAGGTTTTATAACCAGTGGGGACTGACCATAGGAGGTGCCAAGTTTTTTTCTGCCTAGTACTACTGTAGGTGGGGCTATAAAACTCTGTTTGGTCATGGATAAAGAAGAAGAAGCTGTATCCGTCAATGAACGTAAGAGAAATCTTGTTTTTGGGGTTCATTAAGGGACAAAGAAAGACATTTATTGGTGGGTTATACTGCTGCCTACAGGAGGCAGTGGTACACAAAAAAAACTATTAGGCCAGTCCAGGATAAACCCAAACCCTTCTCTTCCTTGCAAACATCGGTTTGTTGCAAATAGTAACAACGGCATGAGCATAACCACAGAGGGATTTGTCCTGTGTACCTCAATGCACTTAAAGAAAAGGATGTTACAGTGAATCAAAAAAATCGTATTTTCTTATTCATTGAGGGACAAAAGAAGTAATCTACTACCAGCAGCAAACACTAACAGGGCCAAAAAAAAAAAACGGAAATGGGTAATACCTGCAACCCACAATCTGCACAGGTGGGGTCCATGACACTTTAGGGTGCTCCAGTCCAGGTGTAGTGTAAAGGTTTTTGCAACTAAATGTGTTCTGAAAGACTCAAGGCTAGAAACAACAGGCCAATCCTCCAGATGAACAGTAGGTACTGCATCAATAAGGGTTGAAATGGTCTCATATATCTGTATTCGGTATGTAATGGCAGAAGACTGATTCTTCCTGAATCTGAGTCAGAGATATTTATTGCGTCTACTGGCCTCGCCTCTTCTAAGTCTGCAGTTAGGTCAAAAATCTACTCTGCGGGAGAAGGCAAGGAAGTGTGCCTTAAATCTGGTTAAATTTGGCCACAAAGTTTTGTGTGATTGCAGTAGGGGCACCTGATGGCAAGTAAGGGGACTCATCCATATCTGACGGAGCTAATGGGATTCCAATGAGATAGAACTATAACCATAGGTTCACAAGATTCCAGACTTCAGTGCCCTCAAAATGCACAGAATGCACAGAAACATTGTTCTTAGAATCTATAGGAGAGCGCGAGTTGGGGTTACCCACTCCAGTGGAACTATTCCCTTTGTATCTAGCTACAGACATGTTACAACTGTGTGGCAGTGATGCCACTAGCTCAGAGTACAAAACAAAGCCTCAGGTACTCACAAACCCAGTCTGCTGGTAACCGAGGGTTAGCAGGCCACAGGTGAATATAGACAGGCAATAGAAATGGACCAGAGATTAGAGTTCCACATAGAAGGCAGGAGCAGCAGTGGGGTAATGCTTCCATTGGTGCGAATGACGGGAAAGAGAGTGCAGAGTGCATATACACGACATTGCACCAAGGGAATTATATCAGCATTCCATCCCTCAGCATTAGCTCCTTCTGTGGTGATTGGGTATAAAACAGAAAATTCATTGGCGCCCATAGGTGCAGATAGTGAGGTAACTCCCAGTACTTTACCCGACTGGCCTACTCACAAACTGGGTATTTCGAGAAAGGGCAAACCAGTGGCACTCTGCAACCAACCTGTTTCCAGAGGGTTTATTGAAAGCAATTAGTGTGGAACCAAGTGCCCGAAGGTCACTTCCAGGCTACCCCTGCAATGTCCAGTCAAGTATGGAAAGCATCTAACGTGGAATCCAGTGCCTGATGGTCACTTCCAGACTATCCCTGCAATGTCCAGTCTTGCGGGACCTTGGTACAGTACTCCAAAGCTAGGCAGAAAGAAAGGCCAATCATATATCCCTCATATAGAAACCAACACAAGTAGCAATGTAGCACACAATCTGGACTGAAGAAAACAATTTAAAAGAGAATAGCTAGCAAAAAATGCTAAGGGTTTTTTCTAGCTGAGTTCAAGAAAAGATGTGAATTCTCCTATGACAATATGACAATAGCAAAAAACGTAGGTGTGCTCGAAAAATGAATGGATATCCTGGGCCCGCCAAAACATCCAGTGTCCGTTCCTCCTGTAAGTGGCAGTATAACCTGACAGTAGATAATGTCCTGTATCCCTCAATGGACAAAAAAACAAACCACATTTTGAAATTTTATAGGTCATGAAACAAATATTATAAGTAATCAGTAGGTGGTAGCAGAGCACTGATTAACTTTCACACTAGCCTACTTTGTGCCTACTTTGTCCAAAGGCTGCAGA
This sequence comes from Staurois parvus, assembly GCF_062004578.1. Classification (NCBI taxonomy): domain Eukaryota; kingdom Metazoa; phylum Chordata; class Amphibia; order Anura; family Ranidae; genus Staurois; species Staurois parvus. The sequence goes on along the minus strand of NW_028317929.1, from coordinate 5,734,916 downwards.
TGTACAGACATCCTCAAGAAATGATAAAAGCGTGTCAAATTTCTGCTAGCAAACAATACCTCATAGCCTGTTCTCAGAGGAACTGCATGACTTTCTATTTTCTCACTGCAGACATTAATTTCTAATGATGTCATTCACATTCCACCAGAGAGCTTAGTACGTTGGTTTAACCCAGGAGTCACAAGTTTTACATTTAAAGTAGTTTTACTTTTCACCCTGTCTCCTACTTCAAATGCATAAAGATTAGATTGTCAGCTTTTCTGAAACGGACTGATAGGAGTATTTACATCATTTCTGTAAATTAACCTCTAAATTAGTAAATCTGCCATGAAAAAAATAATAAAATGCTGGAACACAAGCTTTTGTTCTTGGCTAGTTATCTTTAATTTGTACATGTATGAAAGGTGATTATACAACTGAATATCAACATACCAGCAATCTATGAACATAAGCTCACTGCTAATTGGTGTTGGGTGAACCAAACTTTATGTCTCTGTAAAAAGCAGCTCAGGAAAAACATATTTACTAATCTGGAATCTTATATTATGCTACTTTGAGATATTTTCAGACTCCAAAATGACAGTGGGTGAGTGCTCAACTCACTGATTCTAAATAACAAAAAATGTAATATAATGCAGCCTACCAGTCCTTGGATGTGAAACTATGCACTATGTATGTACAGCACCCCCGAACTCTGCATGTAGCACACCCCTTAACTCTGCAGTATGTATGTAGCACAACCCCGAACTCTGCATACAGCACAACCCTGAACTCTGCACTATATATGTAGCACAACCCCGAACTCTGCATGTAGCACACCCCTGAACTCTGCACTATATATGTAGCACAACCCCGAACTCTGCATGTAGCACACCCCTGAACTCTGTTCTATGTATGTAGTGCAACCCCAAACTTTTCATGTAGCATATCTCTGAACTCTGCAGTATGTATGTAGCACAACCCCGAACTCTGCATATAGCACACCCCTGAACTCTGCAGTATGTATGTAGCACAACCCCGAACTCTGCATATAGCAAACCCCTGAACTCTGCAGTATGTATGTAGCACAACCCCAAACTCTGCATGTAGCACACCGCTGAATTCTGCACTCTGTGTAACCACACTGAACTCTGCACTCTATATGTAATACACTCCTGGTATTTAATGCCCCTTTCATTTCCACTGTTAGTGAAATTTGACCATACCCACTATTTGATGCGGTTTGAAGGCTGTGTGTGTGGGGGGAGGGGGCTTTGGGGGGTTGTGGTTGAGTTCCTGCATCTACTTTCTGAGAAATAAAGCTCTGGTGACAAGGTTACTTTAACCTCTTGCCGTTCGCTCACTGCCTATAGCCAATGTGGGCTAATGTACCTGCACGTCAGCTGGCATGGGAGGCTCCTGCACGGCTCACAGAGCGTGCACCCAGAAGCCTGGCAATCCTAATGTGGATCACATTACTGCTGTGTCCAGGTGTTCACATCGTGTTCTACCATGTGACTGTTATGACCAATCACAGCACTCACACTGTAAACATTGAAAAATAAAGTAAAAATCGGTTCTCTCTACTCTCACTGTGAGAGCAGAGAGAAGCAATGCAGCAGTTTGTGAGTGTGCAGCAGCCTGTCAGGATGCTTGTACGCTCACAAACTGGTGTGTCAGCCACCCCAGTGTCCCTGATTATTGCCTCAGTGTCCCTCATCACTGCTCATTGTAGTCTATAGTAAACAATACAGCCAGCCCTGTTATCTTTCCCAGTGCACACAATAACATAGCCACACATCATACCGCCCAGCATGCACACTCCGCTCCTCACAACACCTCCTTCTCTCTAGTTCCCTTGTCTCCTCCTCCCATGCCTGCCTCCAGGACTTCTCCAGGGTGTCACCCATCCTCTGGAACTCCCTGCCCCAACCCATCAGATTATCACCTACTCTCCACTCCTTTAGGGAAGCCTACCCCACCCCCTGCTAACTTGCCGACCTCCTCCACTCTTCCTACCACTCCATCCCCCACAGCTATCTCCTCCTGTACCACTATCCCCTCCCTCCTAGATTGTAAGCTCGAAAGAGCAGGGCCCTCAATCCCTTCATGTTTTGCATTGTATTGTATTGTTATTGTTCTGTCACATGTTCTGTCCCCCTTTGTAATGTACAGCACTGAGCGAACCATTGGCGCTTTATAAATACTGTATAATACTGTATAATAACTGTCCTAATCACCGCCATACCAGTGTCCTGATCACCACCTTACCCCAAATCAGCTCCCTGATCACCGCCATATGCTATACCAGCACCCTGATCACCGCCATATACCATTAAAGCACCATTATCACCGCCATACCCCATACCAGCACCCTGATCGCCACCATGCCCCATACCAGCATCCTGATCACCCAATATGCCATACCAAAGTCCTGATCACCACCATACCCCATACCAGCGTCCTGATTATCGCCATACTCCAAACCAGTTTCCTGATCACCAGCATGCTCCAAATCAGTTTTGTGATGACCGCCATACCCCATACCAGCATTCTGATCACCGCCATACCCCATATTAGCATTCTGATCACTGCCATACGTCATACCAGCATCCAGCATTTTAGGATCTCAACTGATTAATTTTCAAATATACCTCATATCAGCATTCTGATCACTGCCATAGCAGCATCCTGATCACCACCATACCTCATGCTAATGTCCTGATCACCGCCATACCCCATACCAGCGTTTTGATCACTGCCATACATCATACCAGTGTCCAACATTTTAGGGTCTCAGCTGATCAATTTTCAAATATATATCCCATAGTTTGTAGACTCTATATCTTTCACAAAGACTAAATAATATACACTGTTTTGGGGTATTTTTACCCCAAAAATGTAGCAGAATACATTTTGATCTAAATTTATGAAGAAAGATTATTTATTGGCAACATTTTATAACAAAAACTAAGCAAAAATGATTTTTTTTCAAAATATTTGGTATTTTTTCATTTCTATAGCAAAAAATAACAAACCCAATGGTGATAAAATACCACTAAAAGAAAGCTCAATCTGTCAAAAAAAAAGATAAAAAAATTCATATGGGTACAGTGTTGCTCAACTGCGCAATTGTCACTCAAAGTGTGACAGTGCTGAAAGCTGAAAATTGGCTTGGACTGGAAGGGGGTGAAAGTGTCCACACTTGAAGTGGTTAAATAATTATTTTATCAGTATTCTGTATGAGAAAGTAAATTCTTAAATTATATCACACAGGTTACTGCTTCTTAGAATACCACTAGCATCTGGGATAGTGGTAGTTATCTATGAGATAACTATTTGGAAAAGCAAAAAGTAGGTCTATTCAACGGGGAGATAAAATAACATTTCATAAAGAAGAATTCCCAATATTTTCACAATGTAATATTTATGTATGTGATTACAACATGTAGATAATTAGTGAACGCAGTTAAAATAACTCATCATGTTAATAAATTAACCCCATAATGAGAAAAGCTCAGCATGTTGCTGAATCCTATACAGTTATTGGCTTTTAGCCATCTTGCAGAACTCGGATTTGACTTCCCTTCTAAACTATCAGCAGAAAAAAACATGTCTGTAATATCCCCAGAAAAGCATGCAGGAATCTAAAGTGGGGATTACTAAAAATCATTACAGTATTTGTACAAGATCAATTTTTTGTAATAATTATGGAATTTCAATTCAGGAACAAAATGTAGCAATTCACTTTTATTACTGCTGTACAGTAAAATATCAGTGATTTGCGCCACTGTCTGGTTTCTATTCTGTGTGCAATCAGTACAAGACCCGTCCTTGTTAGTGCATGCATGTATATGTACCTGCCTTAGGCCTGGTTCACACCTATGTGTTTTTCAGTGCATTTTCAGTTTTGCAGAAACGCACTACATTCCATTTAGCATGGTTTCCTATGGGTCATGTTCACATCTGTGTGTTTTCCACTGGTGTGGTTTTTAGAAAGGGTCAGGCAGTAGGTTGTGTTTTTGGTTCCATAAACCTCAACAGAAACGCATCCAAATACAGTACTTGCATTTTTATGTGTTTCTGCTGCATTTTTGCAGTTTTTTCCTGCAAGAAAACAGACACCTCTCAAAAACACATTAAAAACACATCAAAAACACATATGCAAAAAAAACACATTGGGAATAAACAATTGCAACCTGCATACTGTAGGTGTGAACCAGGCATTAGAATTTTTTCACACTGATACGTTTTTAATGTGCTAAAAACACACCAAAAACACAATCTCCTATGGGACTATTCACACCACTGCACTGTGGGTGCAATGCTTTCTGAAAAGTCCCACATGCTGTATCTTTGGTGCTGTTTTCAAAACTGCACCAAAAATGCAGGTCCCCATTGAAATGAATAGAAAACACATAAAAAATGCATTAAAAAAAAAACCACACCTGCCTTGTGTTTTTGGTGTGTTTTTTGAGTCATATATCCCATTCTTACCTAGCCAGCAGGGAGTTGATGTAGTCTGGAGTGGTGGGGTCAGGGCTGAGAGGTGGAGAGGTTACAAAAGCAGCAGCTTTAGCCCAGTTCTTGCTCCAGTAGTGTGTTCCATCTGTACCCAGGCTAGCTGTGATTGGTTCACCAAATACAACATTGCCTGAAAATTGAACAAATGTGAGAAATGAGTACTAATTTGCCCACTGCAACTTGATTAATAAAAGAAGACAACAGTGTCTTGTTTAACAAAAGAAATGAAGATTTGTGCCAAGATGTAATTTACACATTGAGAAAGCAATGGAAAATGATGGTATATTAGCATGTACTGTATGCACAGATCAGTCTTAAAACTTTGCCATCTGCTGGACATTACTTGGCACTGCAGTGTAGGCCTCTGCTGTGCATACCTGCTGCTACCTGCCCTCATTAGTGGACTTTAAAGAGAGGTCACAGCTTCAAACCTGCACACGGTCCAGGCTTGTATGTTTGCTCATGCCCTGGACAGAGAACTGTCCATTCATGCCTTGAATTATTCCTGTGTATTGATTGGACTGTGTTTGTACCCAGCTTCTCTGTACTCATCCTGACCATCAGGCTTATTACCTCTACTATTGTCTGCCATAGGTTTGTTTACTTTTCTGAAACCTGGAGTTTGCTGTCTGCACCTAAACCAGCCATCTATTTTCTCTCTGCTGTTGGCTGTGACCATTTGTAGGCAGCACAGTGGCTAAATGGTTAGCACTTCTGTCTGGCAGTACTAGGGTTTGAATCCCAACCATGGCACCACCTGCCTGGAGTTTGCATGTGCTCCCTGTGCCTGTGTGGGTTTCCTCCAGGTACTTTGGTTTCCTCCCACACTCAAAACACACGCTGGTAGGTCAATTGGCTCCTGTCTAAAACTGGCCCTAGTATGTATGAATGTGAGTTAGGGACCTTAGATCGTATGCTCCTTGAGGGTTAGGGACTGATGTAAATGTACACTTATATATATATGTGTGTGTGTGTGTGTGTGGTGTAAAGCGCTGACTAAATTGATGGTGCTATATAAGTACCTGTAGTAAATAAAATAAATTGTCTGCGGACTCTACCTTCTGTCCTGCTCCTCAGAAAAGGTCAGCCAAACTCCATGATGATGTGCATATGTAAAGCTATATTTCAAAGCTTTACATACATGTGTGTATATATTAAGGTAAGGCATCAATGATCATTCACAAATTCAAGCTCTAAGAATGAGGACTGTCAACTTAAACCATATTTTTTCTTAAGCTCTGGAAGTAACCCACTTACATAATAATAGGAAGGAATAATGTCTACCTACTTATCTTTCTTTACAGCAGTCCTCACATATAACATGCAAATTTTAGTGGTTAGATAATATGATTGTGTTTTTTATAGGTCACCTTTTTTCCTGGCTTGGGAAATGAGGTCTACAGAACTTTTGCTCATCACTTTGGTCACATATAGTGGACAGTTTGTTTGGCTTGCAATGGTTATGGCACGGAAAACAGCTTCTGCTTCCAGCTAAAAGAACAAAAGACTTGGAATGATGAACAGCACTACATCATATTAACAAGGGACACATCTAATACCAGATAAGATCTAGACAGTTCCAGACTCACGACACATTACAAGAAGGCAAAATAAGCTTTTCCATCTCACAAAGTTACAACTTAACATATAACAAGCCGGCATGTGGCAAGCATTACATAAAGCACAGTCATTTTTAGCTACACATAACATACAAGTTACAGAGTTAAAGACATTCAAAGTAATTGACTGGTTGGAAATTAGTATCATTCCCTTTCCCTTAGACATATTTATTGCTCATTAGTACATAAAAATATACAGTATGTTTAAAATTTTCACACGTAACACATGCAGTTTAATTAATCTTCCTCCAGATTCCTTCAGTTTTCAGACAGGTTGAAATTTATGTAAAATTTTGTTTTGATGGGTTATTTCAAATGATTAAAAAGGATAACGCTTTCAGATACTGTCTTACAAATGTCAGAAGTAGTAAAATAGTATATTAAGGCCTCATGCACATTGGGTGTTTACCCAGCTTTTCTAAATGCCTTTCTCCTGGCAGGAGAAAAGCAGTGTAAAAAACGTGCCTAAAGCCACATTTTTGCATACACGTTTAGGTGCGTCAAGCACTTGGGTGTTTATTCAGTTCATTGGCAAGAATAATCATTTTTTCTGGTCACTGAAATGAGTGAACTTCCAAGCACTTGATGCGCCTAGCGCTTAAGCGAGTTTAGATGTGTTTACGCATGTTTAAGTACATCAGACATTTTTTCTGCCAAAATGTTGCTGCACCTAAATACGCTGGCAGCAAGATTTTTTTCACTGCCTCTAAATGCATATGTGTGTGTGGACACACAGGCTAATATTAAGGGGCATAAAAAAAAAATGCAGATGCCTCTAGAAGCGTCATTTAAAATGGCTAGTGTCCATGACACCTTAAAACTTACTATTGTGAAAAGAATTGTACTGCGATAACTGCATGCAGTTTTTACTCTACTTAATTATAGTGTCAGTATATGAATTTCTTTTGCCAGTGACAGGGGCTGAGACACTGCCAGCAGGTGCAGAAAAAAATAAATGCACGACTATGTGTATATATATATATATATATATATATATATATATATATATATATATATATATACACACATACATACACGTTGTATATATACACACACACACTATATTGCCAAAAGTATTGGGACACCCTTCCAAATCATTGTATTCAGATGTTCCAATCACATCCATGGCCACAGGTGTATATAATCAAGCCCCTAGGCATGCAGACTGCTTCTACAAACATTTGTGAAAGAATGGGTCGTTCTCAGGAGCTCAGTAAATTCAAGCGTGGTACCGTGATAGGTTTCTACTTGTACAATAATTCCATAAGTGAAATTTCCTTGCTACTAAATATTCCACGGTCAACTGTTAGTGGTATTAAAACAAAGTGGCAGCAACTGGGAACAACAGTAACTGAGCCATGCAGTGGTAGGCCACATAAAATGACAGAGCGGGGTCAGCGCATGCTGAAGCACACAGTGCACAGAAGTCGCCAACTGTCTGCAGAGTCGATAGCTAAAGACCTCCGAACTTTGTGTGGCCTTCAGATTAGCACAAGATTGCCTATAGTTCTATAGTGCAGCGCTGAAAATGTAATAAAATAAGAAATATAAAATATAAAATATAAAATATATATGAAAGTCTTTCTCATGACAATAAAGTCAAATATGTGCAGGTCTTCTCCTCATTAGGTGACTGGAAAATAACAAGATTGCGCACTCACCGACCGCACATTTAAAATGCGCCTGTGTATGATATATTCCAAAAGACCAGCCAGGTATACAGCTCCAGATACCACACGAATCCTCCCTCTTCCACACTCTCATCCGCCTTGGGTGTAGCAATATCTCCAGATCCAAAGGTAGAAAGACAGAGATCCCCCTTTTTTGGTTCCGGACACCCCAAGAATGGAAGATGTATATCTGCACCCTCCAACGACCGCACATTTAAAATGCGCCTGTGTATGATATATTCCAAAAGACCAGCCAGGTATACAGCTCCAGATACCACACGAATCCTCCCTCTTCCACACTCTCATCCGCCTTGGGTGTAGCAATATCTCCAGATCCAAAGGTAGAAAGACAGAGATCCCCCTTTTTTGGTTCCGGACACCCCAAGAATGGAAGATGTATATCTGCACTGTGCAGCCGAGTCTCAGGCGGGGAGAGGTGATGTATTCGGTGCGATGAGCCGCCCTCCCCTCTACACTGCTCAGTCTGACCCGGCAGCCGGACTGTGAACCATGCAGCTACAGTGAACCATGCAGCCATGCAGCTAAAAAAGGGGGATCTCTGTCTTTCTACCTTTGGATCTGGAGATATTGCTACACCCAAGGCGGATGAGAGTGTGGAAGAGGGAGGATTCGTGTGGTATCTGGAGCTGTATACCTGGCTGGTCTTTTGGAATATATCATACACAGGCGCATTTTAAATGTGCGGTCGTTGGAGGGTGCAGATATACATCTTCCATTCTTGGGGTGTCCGGAACCAAAAAAGGGGGATCTCTGTCTTTCTACCTTTGGATCTGGAGATATTGCTACACCCAAGGCGGATGAGAGTGTGGAAGAGGGAGGATTCGTGTGGTATCTGGAGCTGTATACCTGGCTGGTCTTTTGGAATATATCATACACAGGCGCATTTTAAATGTGCGGTCGGTGAGTGCGCAATCTTGTTATTTTCCAGTCACCTAATGAGGAGAAGACCTGCACATATTTGACTTTATTGTCATGAGAAAGACTTTCATATATATTTTATATTTTATATTTTATATTTCTTATTTTATTACATTTTCAGCGCTGCACTATATATATATAATGTCTCTACTATGAGGTTTAGTGATCCCTTGAAGTGTTCCAGCAGCTGGTTTTTCTGAGCGCTCGCTATATTCATTATTTATTGCCTATAGTTCTACTTTAATACTGCAGCAACAGTAAGATATGTGGAAGATGGTGGAGCATTTAAGGAGGGGGGAGAAAATGAGGCAGTGGATGGGGATTCTGTGCAGAGTTCAGAGTTGAAGAGGGGCAAAAGTGAGATGTCAATGGGGGATGCAGAGGTAAGCAGCTGTGGAAAAAGGCAGAACTCTGCATCTACGTGTGTAGCGCATCCATGAACTCTGCACTCTGAGCATAGTGCACCACTGAACTCTGCACCTGAGCACCCCTGAACTCTGCACCTGAGCACCCCTGAACTCTGCACCTGAGCACCCCTGAACTCTGCACACTGTATGCAGTGCACCCCTTAACTCTGCACTCTGTACGTAGCAAACTCTTGAACCCTGCACTCTGTATATAATGCACCCCTGAACTCCACACACTGAGCATAGTGCGTACACCTGGACTCTGGACTCCTAGTATTTAATGCCTATTTAAGACCCTTCCACTGTAAGTGAAATTTGGCTACACCTACTATTTCACCTACTTGTTCATTGTTCAACCAGGACTCAGAATTTTTTTTTTTGTCTAAGGTTTATCTTTGCTATAGAATTAAGAGTTTTTTTTTATTTTTAGCTGGAATTAGAATCAAGAAAGAGCAGATTATCCTCTAGAAAATAGATGGCCACTTGTCCTCAAAGATTACTATGAGGATAAATGATGGGACTCTTTTAGAACATTACTGACATTACAACATTTAAGTGGGTCCTGTTTCCCAGGGGTGCAGAACAAATTCTTGAGCATTTGATAGAGTTCCTCTTATTTATACTCTGTGACTGAATGTCTCAGCTAACATGCCTTAAATTAACCATCTATATTACAATCAAATTGTACAGTCTCCTTAAGATTTACCAGCAACTAGTTTGCCCAATTTAATACAATTAATCAAATTGCTTAGGCCAGGGGTCTTCAAGCTTTCTAAGCAAAGGGCCAGTTTACTGTCCTTCAGACTTTAGGGGGCTGGACTTTGACCTGTGGGAGTAGAAAATGTCCTGGTTGAAGTGGGATTTAACATCTTTTGTGTCTGTGGAAGGAATAGTGCCCAATCATTGGTGTCTTTGGGAGGAATAGTGTCCCTTACAGTGGTGTCAGTGGGAGCAGTAGTGCCCTGTTGTTACTGTCAGTGAATGGAATAGTGTCCTAATGGCAGGATACAGGCAAGCAAAGGGCCTCATCCAGCACTTGTTTTGGAGTTTACTGATTTAGGCATCCCATTGCATTGTTTTTTTATAAAAAAAATTAAACAATCAGATAGTCTCATGTACAGTAATCTACGGTCAGCAAATAACAAAAAACTGTAGAGAGATAGCAGCATATATGGTTGTCAGTAGAAGGCCATCATGTCTTCCCAGAGGTAAGATATCTGCAGTTTTGATAAAAAAATAATTTTAACTGCCAATGAGTCTCAATAAAAAATATTTAATGTATTTAAAGAGGGAAATATGTCTCAGAAATAAACACATCAAGGCAATTTTTTTAGATCATTACCCTACTTTGGATTTAAAATGCCAAACATGAAACTAATCAACATATGCTTTGGTGCTGTATATGACAGCCTGAACAAGAAGATAATGAACATAATTTAACTCCACAGGTATACAATTCAGTATAACTGTGTGCTGTCTGTAAATGCATTCCTCAACATTATGTGCAGCTGGTATGCAGTGGATTCATCCCTACATAAATCATATCATTTATGGAGCTGTTTCCAATCAGTGCCATGTTCTACGTCCATCACATTAGCTTTGCTGTATTGTGTGCTTTTATGGTTTGTGTCTGTGAACACAGCCCAGGATAATAGCCGTGTGCATCTCTCTCCCATTACATCACAACCAGAAAAGACTTCAGGCTTAGGATATTCAGTTCCTGGCAAATGTACATCCAAATGGTTCAGTAAGAAATACAACCGTTTCCTGTCAGTTGAATACCCTGGGCGTTATGCTGCTCTGCTCCGTATGCACATCTTCTCCTCATTACATGTAACTTCCTTTCCCATTACTAAAATAATCATTACACTCTCATTGGCACTGGCTCAACCACTGGCGTAGGCTAAAAACTATTCTCTGTTTTATGATCTAAATGGAATTTGTATCTTATGTGTATACTTTTGAACTTAATAGTTAACATTTGCCTTGGTCACCTGTGAATACGGCGAACATCTATTCTTTTTTCTGTTTGCTTACATTCTCCTGCATTTGTATACATTGCTACATCCTTTATTATGAGCTTAATGGAAGCCCTACATTTTATGTACAGCTTGATCTGCATTGTTTAACCCACTTGAAAGCATGATGTTTAATAGTACCAATCAAGCAGTAGGAAATAGTTAATCAGCACTGGACAGAAACAAGGGGATTGCACAGGAACAGAATTAAACTGTTTGTGTTTTAAAATGGCTTCAAAAAGCCTTAATTGCGCACAAGTCCCATTCTGTATACTGAACCATTTACTGTCTCATTACTGCCTCTGCTTTCCCTAGAGAAAATTAATCATGTCAGGCACAGTTAAAGGGTATGCAAACATGAACAATGAACTTTGCTTATTTGGTCCCTTTTGGTTTGTTAAATAAACCACTGAAAGTATTTTGTTATATCTGTTCACTAAGTGCAAAAACACACCAGTTGATCGTGTCAGAAATCTTGCTCATAACTTTCTGTGCTTTCTGCCTGAGCTTCATTCCTATCATTTGCAGCTCTCTGTGGACTACGCAACACAAGCCAGATCTAGGGAGTTGCTGGGGTGGACTGTTACCCCCAAACTGTATCTGCACCCTCCCCAAGACCACTGATGTCCATGAGGGGCTAGAGGTACTGTGTAGTTGAGCCGATGCAGAGTCGGCATGGTTGTACAGTGTCCTGCCCCAAGTCTGTTGCAATGCATTATTCGTTTCCATGGTGCAGGGAAGGCAACCAGGGCACGTCGCTATGGTGCTGGCAGCCAGCCTGACTACCCCAAGGAAAGGGATGACACTGATACAGGGAGGGCATTAAGAACATATCCAGAAATGCTTTGCTACAGCCGTAGTGTAGATATGACTGTGGGACTATTTTTCAATGGGGGAATGAGAGCTCTGATGTGAAGAGGGGCTTTGAGTGTGATGGGGTGTAAAAAGTTGGAATCGGGTGTGGTGGGGGAGAATTATATATGAAAGGGGGGTCTGATGTGATGAGGGGATTCTGATTTTATGAGAGATTCTGATGCAAAGGTGGAGACTCTGGTGTGATAGTGTTGCCTTTTAATGTGAAGGGGGAAACTCTAATGTGAAGGGGGGAAGCTGATGTGACGGTGATGGCTTCTGATGTGAAGGGGGGAACTCTATTGTGAAGGGGGAATGCTGATGTGATGGAGGGACTCTGATGTAATGGGGAGGAATCCCCTCTGTGGTGCCAAGGTGAGGGTGACATCATCAACCAGCGTTTTCTTCAGCCCAATAAATACAGTTCTGGATTGAGGTGACGTGTGATTATGCAAATTTTTAAAGGGTTTCATGACTGAAAAAAAGGTGGAGAAACATTGCACCGCCAGATTAGGCAGGCTAGATCCAGCCCTGACAAAGCACCACTCCCTGTGTAATGAAGAAAAGAAGGGGGTGTTCTGTAGTCCTTTCATAGGGTGACAATACTGCTCCTCCATAAAGTACAGTGCATGTTGTCACCCTGAGAAAAATTGTTACTGGCAGAATCACTAGCTGGGAAAAAAACCTGAAAAAAGCCACTATATCTAGGGACTTATAAACTGTAATTTATGAATTGTTGGGGGATTAGATACACTTTAAGGATCACACACCTATCCAGTGCAAAAATACATTTGCAGCATATTTTTTTTATTTATTCCCACTGATCCAGCGTTTGAGCTGAAGCGTTGGGAAATTGCATTGATTCTGAACACGTTTGTGACAGATGTATCATCCTATAGCAGCATACATCAAAGTTAAGCATACACATAGGATGCCCATTGTTCATTATTAGGCCTTTCATCAATCTCAAATAAAAGCTAGACAATGTATGAAATACCTAGGAAGAGTGTGTGAATCCACCCTCTGATAAAAGCTGAATAGGCCTAGCTAACTGTTCTTAGACTAACTTTTCTCATTTAATAGTAAAGAAAAAAACACTGAATTCACTGGCATTCATGGGACATGCAGGCTCATTGTATGTGTTATCTAGTAAATGGTCTAAAGCCATCCTTCAAGCAAAGACTGTCACCTGATCTAGTCAATTTAGATGGTTATCTCTTGTCTTCTGGGAGCAACACACAATCCCAGCCAACTGATCGCTAAGGGTAAAATCAGTTGGACAAGTCTAAAGCCAGCCATACATGGATTGAAATTCAGCCAGTTCAGCAGGGATCGGTAAAATTTTGATCCATGCATGGACACGTAGGTTGTACAGAAGTCAATCTACGGATCAACTTCTGTGCAATCGCTCTGTTGGATTTTGCCCACTCAATCAGCGTTGCAGGCTATAGCATGCAATCAACTGATCAATGTATTCTGATGGCGGGGAAGTCTTTCCACTCTCAGAATACAATAGCTCAGCAGGGAGGATTCTTTTATCCACCTCAAATGTGTGGAATGGGGGAATCGGGACAATTTGTTTCATTCGTGGTTGAACGAAAAAACGTATCTATCTAAGGGCTGCCTTAAAATCTTGCGCAATCCTACTGTTCACTCTAGAAAAAATTTCACTAGAAGGTGTCTGGACACTCACTCCTACTGCATGGGATAAAATTACACAACTAGGAAAATTGAACATGCATATTTGAGTCTGAAATTGTGAAAGAAAGCCACTCCCAGTTATGGAATCCTGCCTACAAATCTGACTGTCATCTGATGTCTATTGTCAACTTTATGGAGACTGGATTACTGGAGAAAAAAAAAACACCCCCAGTTTTAAGATCTTGCTCACACATCTGACTGGTCACCGATTATGAAGACTGGATTACGCGCCAACATGATAAAATCACAACATGCTTCCTCTGGCTTCGAGATATGGTCATTTGTAGACCTAGTCAGGGGCATGATATAAATAGGTGATATTTCCCACAAAAAAGTGGGAGAATTTATATAAGAAAAAAAAAAAAAAAAAAAAAAAAAAAGACGCTGGTATCCATTATTGGATTACGCAACTTCTTGGCATGTTTCAGCAGTGTAGCATTCTTCCAGATTTCACCTTCTGTCTAGTGATGCTAAAATGAATGCTAAAGTTTATTTGCAGAAAAAAATGTAAAACGCGGAACATGTTCCAACACAGGTCATATTTTTTATATTATTATATTTTAGATTTTATTGTATTTTTTTTTTTTACTATCCCCAGACATAAGATACATAGTGATGGAAATTTCACAATGGATATTAAAAAAGGCATAATGGCAATATCTAAAGTGCCCTAACCTACAGCAGTTTACCAGTTTACGGTCATCAGATTACTTATTACAGTGAGTTAGTACTGTTCACTTACCATCATTGTTTTCTGCTCTATACATATATTAGTGGTCAACCTGAGATTAAATTTAAAACATACATGAAAAAGTCAAGGGTTGCTGCACATCTATATTATGATATACCCTTCCTGCAGTAGCCTTCTGCCATATAAAGCTGTAAGAGCTCCTCCTAAAACTAGAAAATAATTAAATCAGTTGAGGACCTGAACTAGATTACAGTGGGACGAAAAGTACTTCTCTAACTGCAGATGTCAAATAGGAACAAGACCTAGCAGAAGCTGTGATGGGGTCAAGTTGATGCATCCTGTTCTAGAGTGCCAACTAGGCAATACCTTCTACAGACAGAGTACAGTGACACCACTGTCTGCCCCTGCTTTTAGTATCCGAAACATGTACACAGTCTGCACATACTTCTACTGTGTGTAGAACAGTAGGATCCTTTGTATACAACAAGGAATTGTTCCAGTAGGACAAGCTTCCCTTTCTAGTTTTGTTTTTTTGGATATGCCCCAATATGTGCTATATGTATATACATATAGTGCATTCAGAAAATATTCAGAAGCCATTCATTTTTTTCAATTTTAGTATGCTGCAGCCTCAAACGAAGTTGTTTCAATTCACATTTCGCATAAATCTACACTTAGTACCTCATAATGAGAAAGTGAAAACAAAATTTTAGAAATGTCCGTGAACTTATTAAAAAGAAAAACTGAAATATCACATTGGCATAAGTATTCCAATACTTTCACTGTGTTTTTTTTTATTGTGACAGTCACATAAATTATATCTGATTGTAGATACCATGGTATTATTTATCTTACCTCCTCAGGTCGACTCAAAACATGGCCCTCTGGTCCTGTAATACCCATTTCCAACATTCTTTGCTGCTCCTGAAAATAGAATTATTTACAGTTTAAATAAAAATGCAATTTGGAGAGGAAATGTGTGAAATAAACATTTGACTAGAATAAAAACATGCCAACACTGAAAAACAAATTTAGAATAGAAAAAGCAAGTTGATCTGACAAGATTTGAGATGTGATCTGATTGATGTGTGATTTGATCAAAATGATTGAATCCACAAACAATTGATTAGTCATAACTTCCCTTCCAATTTTAGATTCAATTTTGATCAAGCGGAATTAAGTGGCCAGTGTGGAGTATTTTAAATTGTTCTGTATCAATCAGCAGTACTGAAATATTTTGTTTGTAAATATGGTCATAATTTGATTGATCAGGTTGTAAGATTACACAGTGGAAACGGGAATGTGATCAATATATTGCGTTCGTAAGTTACGATTGATTTTACTTATCAATCGAAATCAACTTCCATGTGTGTGGCATAGCAATCTAATAGGTTGTCAATTATTGATCAATTATTCCTATTGGAAAAGATCAATCAGAAAAGAAATAGAACATTTATCAAAGCGTGTATGGTCACGCTGCACTTCACTTTTATTATACATTTTTTAAATACGATTAACAAAAACAAGTACCCTACTAGATGGGGATTCCAGCAGATCTCAGATGATTGCAGAAAATCTCCTGCTCTAGGTCAAATCTTAAGCAAGACATTATATTTTATACAGTTTTCTTTCCTTCCACCACAATCACTCTATTCCTCCATCAACACAGTCAGTGTTGTTGGGGGAATCCCTCCCACAGTGCTATTGTGTTCTGCCGGGAGGAAGCCATCCCTGCCACCACAACACAATAATCACTGCTGTCGACTATAGTCATTGGCAATGATTGCATGAAAAAAAAATCCAACAGGCTGGTTGTGCTGAAGTTGATTGATGAATCAAGTTCAGCACGACCAGCCTACCCATAGATGGATTGAATCAGCAGGGATCTATCTATGGCTGGCTTTACACTTTGCGGATCACGTAATTCATCTGTATTCATCTTCACTTTCATACAGAGGACATTATCTACTGGAAGGTTTTACCCCCTTCGTGACCAGGCCATTTTTTGCTACTTTAATTGGCATTTGCGCAGTCATGCAACGATGTACCCAAATAAAATTTATATAATTCTTTTCATATAGAGCTTTCTTTGGTGGTATTTGATCACCACTGGGTTTTTAATTTTTTATTGATTTGGAAAAAAAAAACTATATTTTTTACTTTCTGCTATAAAACATATCCAATAAAAAAATTAAAAAAATCTAATTACTTTACAAATTTAGGCCAAAATGTATTCTGCTAAATGTTTTTGATAAAAAAAAATTTTTTTTTTACTGTATATTGCTTGGTTTGTGTGAAAGTTATAGCATCTGCAAAAACTATGGTATGTATACAGGATTAAAACTTTTTTTTTTTTAATACTGGTATTGGTGGTGATCAGCAACTTATAGTGGGACTGTAATAGTGTGGAAGGCAATCTGACACTGATGCTAACAGGGAGGTGCACTGACATCACCAGTGACACTAATACAGTGATCAGTGATAATACTATACACTGTCACTGCACTAATGACACTGGCTGGGCAGGGGTTAAAGTGTTACTAAACCCACAACAGTAAAATCAGTCTGTATATGCAGTAAAGAATGCTTGTTTTACACACTGTGGAACCTAAGCGGTTAATCCTCTGCATTGTGTAAAGTGCGTTTGTTCCTGATTATTCTGTTCCTCCCCTTGTTTAAGTAACTAACTAGATAAGATGGACTGAATGGTAGGCATTTTGCACATGCTCAGTTTGGTGTGAGAGAGGTTTTTTTTTTTTCTTGGGAGAGTGCATGTGATCAGCACAGGGCCAATCACCAAACAGAGGTCAGGGGTTCTGCATCTTCCTAGAGCACAAAGAAAACTCCTCCTACCAACTTTAGCTAGTGCTTGGCTGAACACAGATAGAAGTCAGAAGACTGCTGATGAGAAATGGTATTTAGCAGTTTATAATTACTAAAATAATTGCATTTCCATATTCTGTGTACTGTAGGAGACCAGATATAGTGATTGCAGGGTCCGGGGGTTTAGTAACACTTTAACATCTAGGAACTGCACTGTACTAAATATCTGTTTGCTTTGCAAGGAGAAGAAACAAACAGATTGTTCCCTCTGTACAGAGCCCTGTGTATTTGTCAACACAGGCTCTTGGCTGTGATTGGGCACAGCCAATCAGCAGGTCTCAACCATGAATCATTGGCTGATACCTGGTGACAAAATCCCGTTCTGTCCAATCACAGCTGGAGCCAGGCAGGGGCGTGCCCTGAATCCGGTAGCAGGTGTAGACGTACAGGTATGGGATTGTCCCTGTAAGAGCTGCCTGCCCACAGTAAGATTATGGAGGGCATTTGGCAAGCGGTTAAACACCAAGGGGCCCCAATTGTTACACACAAAAAAAACTTTAACCAAGTAGCTAAAATAAAGTCTAACTTTTTTGGGATAGCATGGGACAGGGAAGGGGTGTCAAACTGGCGGCCCTCCAGCTGTTACTAAACTACAAGTCCCATCATGCCTCTAAATTTGGAGTCATGCTGTCAATCTTGTAATGCCTCATGGGACTTGTAGTTTGGCAACAGCTGGAGGACCGCCAGTTTGACACTTGTGGGTTAGACACTCTGACAAGTTGGCATTGCTGCCTGTGTTACCATTTGACTGATTTCCCCTCACTTCCTGTCCAGTGTCCATGGTGTCAGTCAGAACAGAAGGAGAAGAAAAAGGTCCTCTATAGAGACACAAGAATGACCTAAAATCTGACAGAAATTCAAACTCTTCCACATGCTAACTAAAAAAAACTGGACTTGGGTTTTGACACTTTTAATTAAAGAAACAGCAGTGACTTGGTTTTCAGTCAGTAAACGTTTTCCTTTTTTCTGTTTGTTTTCCATAGAATTGTACGCTCAGAGATGGTAATCTCATTGTCCAACAATAATTCCACCCTTCTACAGAAGACACATTGTCCCCTTTCTGGGGCACCGCAGCTTTTTTCCCTCTCTGACTTCATCATCTTCGTTTTGCATTCTTGACCTCTAAATAACATTTTGTATCAATTAAAAAGGAAACATGACAGAGAGCCAACAGATGCAGTTCAGAGGCCTGGAAAAGATTCTGGTTATGTTTCTACTGACACACAGGCAAATCAGCCAGAACATAGGTCATCAGTACAACGGCTGGTTAGGAGACAGAATCAGGGCTCCATAGCACAATTCTGGGACTGTACAGCCTCTCAACACTAGAAAGCCTTGAGAGAAACAAAACTACTTTCTGCAGCATGGAAACCCCCACTATTGTTCTGGTTTTAGAAAAGTAAACAGCAGTCTTAGTCCTGGTTCACATGGAGGGCCAGTTCACACAATAGAAACGCAGTCCAGATGTGTTCCAGATGCGTTTTTACATGTGCGTTTTTTATGCGTTCCAGATGCGTTTTTACATGTGCATTTTTGATGCGTTCCAGATGCGTTTTACATGTGCTTTTTTGATGCGTTCCAGTGTGTTTTTTATGCATTCCAATTAATTTTTTACCCTCTTTTTTTCTTCAGTTTAAGCAGGGACATGTGCATTCTAGTGTATTTTTATGCGTTTTACCGCGTTCCACTACAGTTCTGTGCAGAAAAAATGCAGCATGTGCTACTTTTTTTTCTGCAACTGGAACTGCAAGCACTGATGTGAACTATGACATTGAAAACCATATAACCTACTATCTGTGCATTTTGGGTGCAGAAAAAAAAAAAACAACTGAAACGCATGTAGTATGAAACTGGCCCTGAATGCGAATTTGAAATCGAATCGATTTTGAAGCTGCGATTTCAGGTGCGACTTCATGCACAGATGTCTACACAAGTTGCTCCTAAAATTATTGAAAATAGTGCAGGACCTATTTAAAAAATTTACGTGGCTCTGATTTGAACAGTTTCATTGCCGACAATAGGGTGTGACTTGTCATGTGATTTCAAATCGCATGACATGTTGCACCGGTGTGTGAACCAGGGCTTAAGCCCCGTATGCACAATCAGAATATTGAATGATCGTTCATTATGGGTTTTTTTGCTAGTCTCATATCAAAAGTGAAGAGGTTACTAAAGTTATGGAAATTCTTTAACCTCTTCAATACCGGGCACTTTTACCCCCTTCCTGCCCAGGCCAATTTTCAGCTTCCAGTGTTGTTACACTTTGAATGACAATTGACCGGTCATGCAATGCTGTACCCATAAAATAAGTTAGTATTTTTTTCACCCAAATAGAGCTTTCTTTTGGTGGTATTTAATCACCACTGAGTTTTTTATTTTTTGCTAAATAAACAAAAAAAAAAAAAAAACTTTTGAAAAAAAGCAACATGTTTTTCTTCGTTTCTGTTATAAACTTTTGTAAATAAATAACATTTCTTCATACCTTTAGGTCAAAATGTATTCTGCTACATTTCTTTGGTGAAAATATCCCCAATTAGTGTATAGTATTTAGTCTGTAGAAAAGAAACCATGGTATATATATCTGACAATCGAGCAGTCCTGATGTACTGATGGCCCATCTAATTTCTTGAGGCCCAAAAATGCCAGGATAGTACAAATACCCCCCAAATTACCCTTTTTTGGAAAATAGACAGTCCAAGCTATTTAGTAAGAGGCATGGTGAGTTTTTTGGAGATTGTAATTTTTTCTTAAAATTTTTTGGAAAATGTAGCAATTTAAATAAAAAAAAAAAAAAAAAAAAAAAATCACAATTTTTGTTTTTCTCACATATTGTCACCAGTCCAGTACAGCGTTATTATAGAACTGGTGTGGCAGTGATCAGGGACACTGACTGGTGACAGTCTGTACAAAAAATAAAAATGATAATAATTTAATTATTTTTTTCAAATGTTTCTATTTATTTTCTATTCTTTTTTCTTTACTATTTTTTTTCAACACATTGTGACCAAAGCAATACAATGTTACCATAGTAACACTGAACTACTCTGGGCAAGTGATCACGATTTTTTTTTCTTTTTACATTATGTTTGCTAATACCAATGTATTTCATTGATATTTACAATCATTGTTACTGAATGAAACAGATTCATTCAGTCTTCTGTTGTGATTAGCTGTGATCGGGCAAAGCTCATCACATTATACAGATGGGCTGTGATTGGCCCTGTCTGTACCAGGTGACTGCTTTAACCAATCATATGATGCCCAGTCAGAAGGAGGAGTGTCCAGCCCGGCTGTTAATCTGCTATAGGCTGGGCGGGAAGGTGTTAACAATGGAATAAAAATTCTGAAGTATGTCATGTATTTGTATTGTATGTTCGGATGACTACTGTACTGGTTAAATGAAAATTGTACGATCTGGTATTGTACAAAAAAAATTTTGTGCTTGTCCTATTTTTTTCGGACGATTGCTGTGTACGAATGACCAGATTATCGTACGATCGCTTTAAAAGCTGTATTTTTCAGATGATATTCTGATCGAGTATATGGGGCATTACAGTTTTTAGGGTTAAATCCTGTTTGTCCTGGTGACCATTGTCACCAGGAGAGAGAGTGGTGGGAAAACCAAAGTAGCACAGATACCTTAATCCAATCACCAAAGTATGTGTCAATTAATTGTTCAGGAATAGGATGAGACATGTGAACGTGATGGACTCACCCTGTTCTACTTCGATAATCCTATCCTTGGTGTGCACTGTTGTCATATCAACAGGGTACACCTTGCGAAAAGGGACACTCTTTGGTGCACTGTTTGGTCATACAGAACAACTGGTTTGCAAATGGCATGAAAGAGGTTATCGATGTCAAACAGGAGCAACCCATTCCTGAACTGGGGTGGGGCCTTCAACGTCATCTGTCTTCCATATTTAATGCTTCTTGAACATAAAGGTATAGGTGAAGGAGTCTTGACCTGTAGAATTTGCCCTTTTTCCTGTGTTAAGAGGTTACTTGTCTCCCGAATCTACAGGTCTTCACATTCTTCATTAATGCCATTTTAACATCTCTACCTTGGTGACTTGACAACAATTCACACCTTTAGCTGTGTAACTTAAAGGATTAACGTGTTCAGACTGCCACCAGAATGGGATTACAGAAATAGAACAGAGTGGTTCTAATCGGACAATCAACATCTGCCTTGACACATTCCATAGGGATTGGATTAAGGTGCCTACCTGTGTGTGTATAAATGATGGAGTATGTTCCTAACACCCATTAGAACTGAAGAACAGCCTTGGATAAGCTCTGAAATGTTGTACATGTTAAAGGAATATGTCCAGTTGAATACCACTAACTACTACTAGCTATATCATGACCTGGACAAAAGGGAAACTTTACAGACTCTTTTTTTAAAAAGTGTTTATGTAACCTTTTTTTCTATAGTAAAGCTTACAAAATAGTTGCCATCTACCAACAAATGGTTGCAGTAATGTCAGCTGCGCAGAGCCCATTAAGGAGTTTGCTAAACTGAAGGACAATTTACACCTCAGGGCACAGAGACATACCTCTCTAAACACCAGTATTGACAGTGGGTCAGCTGACCATTAATAGAAGATTGTCTTTCACAAACTTAAAAACATTTAGCTAATTGGAACTAGACACAATAGACAAACATTATTTTGGGAGGCTGGTACCATTATTATTATTACACTTAAAAACATTATAGGGGTTGATTTACTAAAGGAGTATATGCGCAAGAAAAATCCTGTTTTCTTATTTTCTTTGCATGGGATTAGGTATTCTGTGCAATGTGATGTTTCAACACATTCATTAATGTAGTACTAAAGTCTAAGTGTTTTTTTTACTTTACAGTGGTTGTAAAGTAAAAATGTCTATACTTACCTGCTCTGTGCACAGAATTGCACAGAGTGGCCCAATCCTCCTCTTCTCAGATCCCCCTCCAGTGGTCCTGGCTCCTCTCTCTTGCTGGTGCCCCCAATAGGAAGCCGATTCCAATGGGGGCACTCACGTGGGCTCGCTCCTGTGTCCTGCTGCTATGTCCATTGACACAAAAGCTCACTCCTTCTGCTCCCCACCAATGGCTCCTGCTGCTATCGATCTGCCCAGTGAGGAGGGACAAAGCCAGGAGAGCCACAGCTCTCATGCACAGCGCTGGATTGCCATGGGGCTCAAGGAAATATGGGGGGGGGGGAATTCTTTTACACTAAAAGTTTTTCACTTTAATGCACAGAATGCCTTAAAGGAAAAAAAAAAATTGAGGCTTTAGAACCACTTTAATGCATTCTCAGCATTAAGGTGAATAAAAATGCCCTCTAACTGTCCTCCTCCCCTTCCCTAAACATGTATGCTGGCCATACATGGTTCAGTTTTGAACCAATGCTCCCATCCACACATTCAAGGTGGGTGGGGGAATCCTCCCTGCTGCGTTATGGTATTCTGGCAGTGGGAACACTTCCCCATTGTAAGAATACACAGATCAGCTCTGCAGCCACTGGCCGTAGTTGCTGATCAAATGGCTTTTATTCAACACAGAAGTCGCTAGTCGTGGCCACACATGGATCAGAATTCGCCCAGTTCCCGATGAACTGGCTGAATTTTGATCCATCTGTGGCCACCTTTACCTTGTCACCCTCCAGTGTTGTCTCTGGCTCCAGAACTGCTCCCCTCCCTTTCTGCATGCACAGGAGAAACTGAGGGTAGCGGAGCCATAGGCACCTGCTCCTGTCAGTCAAACTCCTGTGAGGAGAGAAGCAGGGGCGTGGCTTACTGCTGATGTGTTTGTCTATGCATTCACACAGCTCATCACAGGACCCAAACAAGCACGCTTTGGTGCCACCTTAGCACCTGGCTTTCTATTTATTAAAATGTTGACAAAAAAATACACTTAAAAAAGGTGCACAATCCACACCCCAACTACTATAAAATAACTTAATATATTTTAAATACAAATTGTTTAACGATACTCATCAAGCACACATATGGACGCAGTCTATAAACAGCAAGACCTCACTTTGTATACAACCACTTGCCCTCATGGCCAGGCCATTTTTTGCTATTTGTCACTGTGCTACTTTAACTGACAATTGCACGGTCATACAACACTGTACATAAATGAAATTTATATACTTTTTCCCACAGAAATTGAGCTATCTTTTGGTGGTATTTGATCACCACAGAGTTTTTATTTTGTATCATATAAATGAAAAAAAGACAGAAAATGTAAAAAAAAATTATATATTTATATATATATATATATATATATATATATATATATATATATATATATATATTTCTGCTATAAAACAGAATTTAAAAAAATTAACAAATCAATTTTCTTCATACATATATACAGTGGAAATTTGTATTTTTTTTCATATATTAGTGATGGCAGTAAACAGCGACTTATAATGGGACTGCGATAGTGCGGTGATATGAATACAGTAATCAGTGATAATACTGTACAGGGTCACTGTACTAACAACACTGCATGGGAAGGGGTTAACATCCGATGATCAATCATTGGCCGGGACTCACTGATTGGCTTTTTCTGTAACAAAACACAGCACAGCCAATGCGGCGGTCACACACTTTACCCGGAAGCGCTGATCATGTACCAGATACATGATGCAGTGCACAGCGGCTGCCCTGCCACAGTAAATATATGCGGGGCAGTCGCTAAGTGGTTAAAATTTATGTCACTTTAAAGTATCACTAAAGGCAAAACTTTTTTTTTAGTTTTGAATAAACTGGAGAGGGATTAGAACGCTTGTCAGTTTTTATTGCTGTCTCTGCCCTTGTTGAGGAGATCCATCCTCTCTATTTGTCTTATTTACCATTATCATGGAAAGTAAAAGAAATCCCAAATTTTGGGTTGTCCCCACAAAAGTAATAGAGGGGAAATTTTCCAATAGGGGCACTAGTTCTGGTGATCTGGGGGTCCCCAAGGAATTTCCTTAATTTGCAGGGATTTCCTCTCACTTCCTGTTTGGCTATGGGACAGCAAGTGAAGGGAAAGCTCCACAATGGGACACAGATGGTGAAAACAAATCTGACAGGGGTTATAACCCTACCTTGCTCTATAAAAAAAAAAAAAGTTTTGCCTATAGTTCTACCCTAAGCTAGGTGAAAATTCCCTTGCAAACTCTTTCAGTAAATCAACTCCACTAACTGTAGAACATCAGTCTCCTTGCTGGTGTATCAAAATCCATCTACAACTGGTATCTTACATGCACACACACACACTTTATAAAAGTAATTTCTATTTTACCTGGGCAATGATATCTCCATTCTCAGCATGAACCTGAGCAATTGCACCCAGTCCTCCCAAGAAAGTGAAGACCTCATAGAGCTAAAAGAAAAACCATTGAATATCAACGTTAGTATATCAGCCTTGAATCTACAGTCTTCATGTTTTGTTAACAAATCCCTGAACCCCTGGTCCTTGTGTGACAGCTACGCTGCTCATGTTTGAATAAATGATATTTCACAGAAACAGCACAAGTCTTATATTATTGGATAAAAACCTGTAAACACATTGTAATTCATCAAAACATGGCCTCTCTTCAAGCAGACACAGACCTGAAAGGCAAAAACAGTTCATTCAATTTGGACTTTTGCCCAGAAACAAAGGAAATATCAGATGATTTACCTCAGTGTTGGACATCTGATACAAATCTTTATAGGCCATGTAAACCATGAAAGAGTTAACACCTGGGAAAAGAAATAAAACGGAAAGTCAGTGAGGGAATTTTCCTCTGTTCAGAAGCAGGGACATGTGATAATTATTACACTCTTGTGGAATGAAAGGATTTGGCCAGAAGAGTTAAACATGGAGGGATGGGTCTTGTTTGGCATCATGACTGAACATTGCTCTCTGTAAAAACACTGCTAAGGAAACGCAGCTGAGGTAGGAGAGATATAACAGATTTAATGTTCTGGTAGAAGAACGCTAATAAATAAACATGGTGCAGAAACGTCCTCTTTAAAAGCCTACTTAAAATAACACATTTATGACAGAACATATAAGTCATTTTCACCTTCCTAGCTACAAGTGCTATATGCTTGGAAACAGAAATGCTGGGCACCATGACAGGGAAAAACACAGGTTCATTCATCCAAAGCAGACTGGTACTGCAGCAAAGCAGTGTGTCCTAATATGAGAAACTTGGAAGTGGCTCCTGGGATAAAAGAGCCAAAGGACTGGGAATAAATATCAGAACATCTGAGTAGTGCAATGTCTGGACCTTTAATCCCCAGCAAATAATCCCAGAAACAGTGCCTGGAAAACCAAGGACATATTTACAGCAGGTACTACTGGTGGACCTTATTTTCTACTTAGAAAAAAATTCATCATCTTAGATTTACTACTTTCTGTAAACAAAACAACAGCTATAGCATTCTTTGTGAGTGGTATGAGGCCTATCTGAACAGGATGCTCAGTACATATGGAGAAGAAACTATGGCTTCGCATCCTATCCTGCCCATTGTGTGGCTTTACTAACAATCATTGTTTTGTAATCCCTAGAGAAAATTAGGATAACAAATACAGGAATCCATTTAGAAACAAATTAAATGAACCTATCTGGTCACTTTTATCAGTTTGGTATATAAGCACATAGCATGATGTTTGTCAGTCTGGTGAGGTTATTTGTATAATGAAAAATGTAGAGTCAAAGGCTTTATAAAGGTTTTGCTGTGGAGATACTTTTTCAGTAAGGTTTTACTGAATTGGTATTTATTTAATCTCTTCCTGCCTAAGGTTAAAACAAATGTGTATGCCTAAGCACAATTTTGCAACTTTGACATGTGTTAGTAAAACTGTACATTGCATCATCTCCTGATTTTTTTTATTATCAAAGGAGAATTGGCCCAAAATAGTTTAAAAAACAAAATGTGGTTTTTTTTTTAATGTAGTGGTATATTTCTTGTTAACCATAACCTACCACCAAAGAACAACCCAAAATAAATGTTGCTTGCACCCGTAATACTGCCCAGAAACAACAGCGCATATTTTTTTTTTTATCCTACCTAAAAAACACAAGGACACTATCCTTCCCAAAATATGCAGACCATGATCTGTGACCCTAACACTAACCCTGGCACTGACCTAGATCAAACCTTGATCTGGTTATTTTTTCTTTATTTTTATTTTATTAATTTGTTTTTTTTTTAAACATAGTTGTGTTTTTTCTCTCTGCAGGGAGAAAGAGAAATACAATGCATCTCTCTCCTCCATACATAAAGAGAAAACACAGGGGCAGGCTTCATAGTGACTGATCACTGTGATAGCCAATCAGAGGCTATCACAGCCATAAGGTGACCTGAAACTGAGAGTTCCATGTCCTGATCGTTAGTATGGGACTTGGGGCTCCCAGTGAGACCCCAGTCCCTGTGTGACATGTGGCATACTTCCAGCACATATATGCACCCCCATGGAAAAAAGCCTAGTCCGGTGGGCTGCATATAGGTATGCTGTCAGCGAAAAGGGGTTAAAGTGAGCATCCAAAAATACTGATTCTTTCTGAATAGTTTTGATATATAAATATCAAATCCACCCAAAATATATAGCAATCTTTCGAAGAACTGCAACATTTTTCAACCTCACCCAAACCAACGAATATAATAAAACGAATCCCGAAAATCAGTTCAGCATAACAAATATGACAAAACAAAATTCTTCAATGAACAAATGCATCCGAAAGACAATGAAACAAAAAATTTCCAGCGTGCACATGTCTATCAGAATTTCCTTCTAGTTGGACCTTCCCCAGGGTCGAGGACACCCAACTGCTCCATTGGGACAGAACTGGGCCAATTTCTAAGCACCAGTGCTGTCACATGAAAGAAGGGGAGTGACTTACAAGATCCACATAAAACGGATGCACAGCTTAGTTTTCTTCGCTACTGGTGGTAAAGTGAGTGGCAGGGGAGTGAAGGAAAGGTATGTATATGCAGGAGGTAGGCCAGACATTAAAGCTAACATGGGCAAAGCACATGATCACCTTAAATAGTCAATGCCCTTCTATCAGAATCCTCAATATTTTTTCGCAGTACTGCTAATAAAATCTCAGGTTTCTATTGCTGCTAGTGCCCCACTGGGAAGAATCACCCTCTCTACGTGTCCTATTGACCACTGTCAGTGGGACAGAAAGCTATATTTCATATTTACCATACAAAGAAAAATGAAAATATTTTGTAAAATGTATTTTAGAAATAGTTGGGATATATGGGTGGGAACCATGTAGAGAGATTAGGAAGAAAATATAAGAATTGAGATGCGATGCAGAGGAAAGAGGCTGCCAACCAGGTACAGTGAAGTAGGCCAAAAGTAATCATGTCTTCAATGTAACAGCTGGACTGCAATGTCCCTGAAACCTGTGTGCATTCACATTTAAAATGTCAAGGACTGGAAGAATGGAAAATGTTTGATCGATTAAAACAATAACTGCAGTTGTATTATGCATATATAGTAAAATAACACAGTAGACAAAAAGTCGAATACACAGTACAACACCTTTTTGCTTGACAAGTGTTTCCACTTCTTGCCTGACACTGTCATTCCAATGAGTGATGTCAACATGCAGAGAGTAGTCACAGCAGGCTTTCCCATCAGCCCACTCTCTCCACTTCTCAAAGGCTTCAGTCAAGCTGGACTCGGGCTCTGGGACCACGTGGTCAACTACGAATAAAGCACATAATTAAGCTTCGATTGTAGTGTATTAAAACGGATCTACAAGAAAACAGCTAAGAACATACAGGATTACCGTTTTACCTGCCAAAGAAGTAGTAATTCTGTAAAGCCAATTATATAAAGTAAAAGCTAAGATGTATAAATGATATGTGTATACATTATTTGATTATACTATTATGAATTATTGCTTTACAGTAATTCTTTACTTTGTTAGTGGTACTGTGCCTAAGAAGATGAGGATAGGAAAGCAAAAGAGAGAAGGACAACCTCTGCAATTCAAATTCGACATCTATGGCTAATGTCCTGTATATTTTATAAATAATTTTAGTAAAGCTGGACATCTAGCCATAGACACTACTAAATGCATACAGAGCAGATTTTTATTATCCCTCAGTCATTCTTAGTACTTACTTATCATGGTGGTTCCCCCAGCAAGAGCACCTTTAGTCCCTTGGAAAAAATCGTCCACTGTGGTCATCCCTCTATAGGGCATCTGTAAGTGAGTGTGCGTGTCAATGCCTCCTGGGATCACCATCTTCCCATTAGCTTCAATTGTTTTCACACCACCTGGCACTATCAGGTTGTCTCCAATCTGCCTGGATACACAATTATAAGTGCAGTTAGTGTAGCTGAACAAAAGATGAAGACGAGGTTCATTCTGACATATGATTTAAGCATTGTAACACCATCTTGTTACTCTTATAAGTGTCACTGTCTCCTGTACTTAGTGGATCTGCATATTTTTATTTCCAAGCTGATATTCATTCTATCATGTTACTAAAGGTGGGAATACAGGATTAGAAAATCGACCGATCGGTCATCCGACGACCGAGAGGCGTTCGTTGGTTGAAATCATGGCCCACATTAATCGA
This sequence comes from Staurois parvus, assembly GCF_062004578.1. NCBI lineage: Eukaryota > Metazoa > Chordata > Amphibia > Anura > Ranidae > Staurois > Staurois parvus. The sequence goes on along the minus strand of NW_028317929.1, from coordinate 5,706,056 downwards.
TCTAAAAAAATCATTCGTCGGGCAATACGTAGTGTTGACATCTTCCGTACAAGTGGAAGTGATGCAGTATGCATGTGTCCTTGTAGCCACGCCCTTCTGGCCAGAACGAGCGATATACACAACAATTAACAGCAATGAGTATAATATAGTTTATTACGTTCCATATATATATATATATATATATATATATATATATATATATATATATATATAGTGATACATAAAAATATAATATGCATAATTCTGGTTTCATTATCTCATTAGGCCAATCTACTTTTAACATTTGGATTTTTCGTTCTTGTTTACAAAGATTCCTTGGTAATAAACATCCGGGTAATTTTCTGTTTCCATTCATGCGTGGTAGCGATTGATAAATTTTTTCCGTATGACAGTCATACCACCGCATAGAAAATCGGTCGTTCGTATGCGAAACGACAAAATTTTTCAATGTTCTTCAACCAGATTTTTTCATTCACATTATTGTTATTGGTTAAAACATCCTGCTCATCAACGAAGAGAAAATCGTTCGATCAGTGGTTCCGAGAAATTTTTGGTATAATTTTCTTATCATGTGTATGGGGCATAAGGTAGTTATGCAGGCCATAGATGGGTCATTTATCGGCTGAATTTTCATCCGCACGAAAAATCGGCCGATAATCGGCCGTTAGTGGGGCCAGCCCGTCGGCCGTTTTTCTAGGATCTCCTCGTTTATTTTTATCGGTCATGCTGTAAAATCTGCTAAAAACGTCCGTTTTTCGTGGACATGGGTGGCAGCATTGGCAACGGGGCCGAGCGATTTTTCACTTATCGGCCGAAAATTAGGCCAATAAACGGCCCGTCTATGGCCTGCCTTAATGTCTAGCTTGACTTCATTGTAATTCATCTTACAAAATTGATGCCTGAGACATCTACTGTATGCTGATAAAAAGGATCTACAAAATAGGTTTATGTATTACAGTTATTTATATAGCTGAAAATGTATGCAGCACTTTACAGACCAGTCCCTGTCCTCAAGATCTTACAGATCAAACTCACTATTACACATACGAACAGCGTAACAGGAGCAAATTAGAAATCCACCAAGAAGATGAAAAACATGCAAACTTCATGCAGATAGTGTTCTGGCTAGGATTTTGAACTGACCCTGGTGCTACAAGACATAAGTGCTAACCACTAAGCCACATAAAGGTCTTTTTCGGATTATTTGAAGTTGAAGTCTAGGCAGATATAAATGACACCTTTATTCAGAACAGCTTCTGGTGCCTCAAATGCATGCTAAAACATTTTAAATACATTCTATGAGCTTGACATGCATTTACAATAAATTTCCCTTAACATCAATAGAAAAAAAAAAAAAACAAATAAAACAGAACAGACTGTCTTGAGTGAAATGTCACACAACACAATGCAATTTAAACAATCACTGGTTCTTTGCTGCCCTGTAAGATTTAACTGGTGTTTCAACCACTGTACTCAAAACATTTTAAAGTCCAGTTAAATTCTGCTTTACTATTACTGTAACACACATAGCTTCTAGAAACTGTAATAGATGTGGGCTTTTTTCTATTTTTGTGTACTATTGTGCAGCTGATAGAGATAAAATGCTCTGTGCTGGCAGCACTTTGAAGATCAAGACTGGGTACAGTGCTCCGGGTCTGAAACATGGGCCCAGACTCGACATGCCCACTGCACAATGCTTCAGTCTAGATCTGTTATGCTCTGTGTTGGGCAGCAGTCCAGATCTCCTTTTTTTATATTTTTGTATGTAAAAACTCTTTCTTGGAGTCTATTGAGGGACACAGGAATTTAGAAATAGCTGTGTTATAGCACCACCTGCAGAAAACTAGGACATTAGTAAACAGAAAAAGTTTGTAAGCTTGCCCCTCCCATATAACCCCTCCTCTACTCAGCATGCCTCAGTTTTGTGAAAACGTGGTACAGAACAGGGGCAAGAACAAAACATGCAAAGGGGTGGGACCTGTGTCCTCAACGGACTCTGAGAAAAAGATTTTATGGTGTGTATAATAATCTTATTTTCTTTCTTTTCATTGATTTAAACTCCAAACACAAAAAGGTTTCTTTACAGTAAGAGCTGTGAAAGTGTGGAATAGACTTCTTCAGGAGTTGGTTCTGGTCAGCTCAGTGGATTGCTTTAAAAAAAAAGGCCTGGATTTTTTCTTGTATACACAGAATATAATTGGATACTAACATTTATAGAAAAAGTTGATCCAGAGAATATCCGATTGCCTCACGGGGATCAGGAAGGAATTTTTTTCCCTGCAGGAGCAAATTGGATCATGCTTTGCTGGGGTTTTATTGCCTTCCTCTGAATTAACTGTGGGTATAGGATTAGAATTTTTTTTTTTTTTATGGTTGAACTGGACAGATTTTTGTCTTTTTTTCAGCCATACGAACCATGTAATTGATGGACAGAGGAATTCAGAAACAGGTGGGATGTCCAAAAGCAGTGCAACTGAGGTGTGGGCAAAAGCCACTGACCATAAATAGAACTGGGAACTGTCTGCAACTCCGTTCCACCTAAAGGACCAATACTCCCTGCCAAATAAGGGAACTGCCAATAACAAAGGAAAGGCCACAGAGGATCAACTTGATGTTTAAGACCAGGACAGAGGAGATCACTGCCATGAAAAATGGCTCCACTGAAAGGAAACGGAGCCTGAACCAGCAAGAGGCTGTAAAACAAATAATCTATTAAAACAGATGGAATAACATTACTACTTTGTAAGTAATAAAAAGGCCAACAATATTATGTGGTCAGCAGAAAAAAAACACTAGGACAAATCACCGGAAGAGCAAGTGCCCAGAGTGAAACAGGTCCGCAAGGAAAGGCCAGGAAGTATTCAAGTGATGGACCGAGCCATACAATTCCAAAAGAAGGAAAGGTCTGTAATAAGAATAAGGTTGCCGCAAGTGAGATATCCAAATGTGAGAAACAATCATCACATTATATCCCAAAGTGATAGCTGAGTGTCCCCTGAGGCTGGTAAAGAACTCAAATCGGTATTAAACCCAAAAGCAAAAAATGTATTCAATTGCACCTCACCAATTCATAGATTTGGCTGCATCAATTTTCTTTTATTTTCACTTCGTGATTCAGCCAGCAAGTCTGGTATTTTTAAATTTACTTTAACAGGCCAAGCTATCCAGACAAAGTAGCAGCTAGAGGGCTGAGGCAAAACATTTAAAATTGACATGGGTTCTTACAATGGTCAGCTTTTATCCATTTATGTAAAGCCTTTATCTCCAAAGGAATATAAACTGTTTTCTGTAACTGTCTATTTGCTAGTCAAGTTAATCTAAATCTGCTAATCTAACACAACCCTCTCCCCACACTGGCAACACTGCTGTGAAAATGTGTATGCTTTACTACTTTATCCAGAATGCAGACACCCTAACACAGGAAATGGTTCAGCAGGTGAAAGAAAGGGAAAAAAGCTTAAGAAAAGGAATGCAGCCACCATATTTGAGAATCAGTAAGCTGCAATATATATAAGTTTTGGGGTTCAATTCCAATTAAGGATATCAACCCTGAAATCAATGTGACTAAAGAAATTGGGTAGGGTGCACACAAGGTAATCCCACAAATGGTAGGCAGAGATAAAAAAGCATAGCATAACCCCGGTCTACTGCAAAGAAATCCTAGGAGAACAATAGGATGGGCATACAATTTAACATCCAAAGGTGTCTCTGGGGTGTGATATATAAACTCTGCAGGACCTGCCTAACCTGACAATGACAGTTTAAGGGGGTACTGAGCTCTCCAGCAATGACTTCTGCCTGCCATACAGATGTGCAAGCCTATGGTGTGGAGACCAATGGCTGAGGAGAGCCAAATCTTAGTACTTTGATTCCAAGTAAGAACATGCAGTCAGGAGTAGTACTTTTATCATTGTCCAGCACAGGGACCAAGCCACTTGCCCTGTTCCAGGGAGAATTTGCAAAAGGTCCATCTGAGTGATATCCAATGGGAAGTGAAGTCCAACTCACCTCACCATAAGATCCTTTGACAAGCAGGGGCTTGCCTGGGCAACCAGACCAAATCTCTGGTTATGAAGACACCATGGCAAGTCGAGTACCCCCAGAAAAGTAGTTAGAGACCACCCTATTCACCCTTATCTGATGGGACACACCAGGGACTTCCTAGTCCATAAAGACCATCTGGCTGTCTCGCCCTCTCGCCCTGAGCCCAAATCCCCCATCATTGGCTCCAGCCGCTGTCAGCCAAATCCTGAGAGCAGGGGTGGGGCCGAGTGTTTAAAGAGGAACTATACTCACCTTGAATCCAGAAATACACAATCCCTGGAACTCCCTGCCGGCCGCTGACATCTTTGGGCAACCAGCTTCCAGGTCTCAATCACTGGCGGAGATGACGCCACTCCCACGCATGCGCAGGAGTGCCGTCAGATTCAACATTGACGACTTTGTGCAGTGAGCTGTGGTTGCACAGCTTACTGTACAGGGGCAGACAGGCAGGTAAGAAGCTTCAATGCAGAAATGACAAAGCAAGTCTCTTCTGCATTACAAATCCTGCCTGTCTGCCAATTTTCAAATCACAGCCTAAAGTTCTACTGTAATAACGCTTTAAACTACATTCACATGGACAAATAAAGGCAAATTAATCTTGTCAGTGGTTGTAAAGCAGCTGCAGCTGTCAGATTTGTACTCTGTATCAATGGTTGGCGCCGCCAACGTTCACATATAAGTGCTCAACTGGGTGGTCACATGTGAAGAGAGCTACCAAATCTGGGTTTAAGCTGCACACAAACTGGCTGAAGCTAATCCACCAGTTTGTGTGTGGCTGTAGCACTGAGGTGGAGTTTAGCCACCTGTAAATGCAGCCTATCACCCATGTGATTGTAACGTTAGTGAGACTGCGACACAGATGCTGTCTGACTCGTGCTGTTTGTGCAAATGGCAGTTAGTGCTACCAATGTCTTCTTACAGCTCACTGTCTGAGGTTAGCCATACACAACTAGCCAATGGTCACCAAGACAAATAAAGAGATTAAATCTCACTAGTGGGGACACAGATAGAAAATAAGACTGACAGAGACACCATATGATAGAAGAGAAGCCCGTTTACGCCATTTGCAATCGACTGAGCTGGGCAATCTTGATTTGCAATTTGCCTTGTTTGCAAAAGTCAGTTCACACCACTGCAGTACTTTTTTCAGTATAGTGCATTGCGATGCAAACCACTGCAACACAATGAGGCTGTGGTGAATATAACTGAATGAAATGTTACTTGCAACATTTCAATACAATTCCAACAAAAAAAAAAAAAGAAAAGAAAAGAACAGTTAAGTGTCATATGTCTAAGTTGGCACATGGGCTCAATTCCACCCAGTGCACACTAACAGCCATTATATTTATTTTATATGTTATTTGAACTAGAAAATGTGAAGTGTTGAACACTGAAGACCTGAAATTGGAAATGTTATTTTTTTACTATTACAGTCATAAACTTTTGTGTCTTTTTGCAATATTTTGACTTTAGTGCACTTTAAGTTATTCATTGGATTAAATTCTGATTTTAAAGTAAACTGTTCAGACATAATAAATGTAAACATATGAGCTGATTATCTCTACAGAATAAAAAAACAGCAAAGCCATATACAATTACTGTGCTGTATGTATTTATAAACCAGAAACCCACAGTAATCTAAAATATCTTTTTGAAAAAAAAAAACCTAAGCTATCACAACCTCTGGGACTTCTCTGTTGAGGATGTGAAACTCTTTTCCAAACAGCTCAAGCTTTGTAGAAGGTTAGTGATGTACAGCTGCTAGATCCTACTGACCCAACTCACATCCTACAGGTTTGGCTACTAGCAGAGCACTAGAGAACACAGGAACTGAGATTTGAAAATGACCACACCACCCTGTTGATTCCAACTAGTAACAGCAGACTTTCTAATACACAAGGGGAAGTAACGTCATTTTCATGTGCTCTTTCATCATCCAACACTAAACGCAGTTTGAGTGTTATTTAATGCTTTCTCATATGTGATCTCTGCAGAGTGATTCTAACAACACTAAAAAAGCAAAGATACACATTGTTCAAGCAGATTTCAGCAGTTTAGGGGAGTTGGATCAGTGAGGACTTCTGATTGGTTACCTTGGCGTATGTTGCCTTGTTCTCACTGAAACAGAGATCAAAGTTTGGCAATATTATCTCCTATGATGGACTATTACACATTTCATATGTCTCAAAGCATAAAAACCAGACAGGCTAAACACAGCTGTTTAATAAGTTATCATCTGGACACTGTTTCCAATTGTTCGATGTTTATTGAGTAGACAAAAGAAAGGTAAAAAATACTTACTTGATGAGTCCATCTTCCATGTAAAGGTCAGCATAGAAAGACTGGTCATCGTTTACTATCCGACCTCCTTTGATCAAAAGACGGTCACTCTGTAATGCAATAGAAAATGTTCGGTTAACAAAAAAAAACGTAATGTTGAAATATAATGTTCATGTATTTTTACACAACTGCATTAGTATCAGTATTCAGTAGAGATATACAGTGGGGAAAATAATTATTTGATCCCCTGCAGATTTTGTAAGTTTGACCACTTACAAAGAAATGGTCTATCATTTTTATCATAGGTGTATTTTAACTGATAGAGACAGAATATCAACCAAAAATCCAGAAGAAAAACACAATACAAATGTTATAAATGGAGTTGCAGTTCAGTGATTAAAATAAGTATTTGATCCCCAAGCAAAACATGACTTCGTACTTTGTGGAGAAACCCCTGTTGGCAAGCACAGAGATAAGACTTTGTTGGTTACCAGGTTTGCACACATCTTAGGAGGGATTTTGGTCCGCTCTTCTTTACAGATCTCTAAATCGTTAAGGTTTTCTGGCTGTCGTTTGGCAACTCAACGTTTCAGGTCCCTCCATACATTTTCTATGGGATTTAGGTCTAGAGACTGGCTAGGCCACTCCGGGACCTTAATGTGCTTCTTCTTATGCCACTCTTTTGTTGCCTTGGTGGTATGTTTTGGGTCATTGTTGTGCTGGAAGACCCATCCACAACCCATCTTCAGTGTTTTGACTGAGGGAAGAAGATTTTTATCCAAGATTTTACAATACATGGCCCCGTCCATTGGCCCCTCAATGCGGCAAAGTCGGCCTGTACCTTTAGCAGATAAAACAGCCCCAAAGCATGATGTTTCCACTGAACTTCAACTCAGTTTATAACATTTGTATCATGCTTTTTCTGGATTTTTTACACCTATGATAAAAATTATAGACCCTTCATTAATTTGTAAGTGGGTAAATTTACATAAAACGGCAGGGGATCAAATAGTCATCCCCACTGTATTCTTCTTTGGTGCCAACTCTATCCACTTAATAGGAACAAGGGTTGCAGAGATCCCAAGTGTGGGGGCCACCTAAATGTCCAATACACCTCCCTGTGTAAGATCTCGTCACTCTCAGACAGTGAAGTTACACATTTGTCACTCAGACAGACAGATGCAACACAAAAAGGTTTCACTTCACTATGCACACAGCACATGTTACTTATTGAAATAATACTATCTACATAGACATGTACATTTGCCTTTTAAACATTTAACCCAAGCACCCAAAGTACAGTATATACACTCACTTTATTAGGTACACCTTGCTAGTGCCAAGAACATATCCCCCACACCATTACACCACCACCCTAAACTGTTGATACAAGGCAGGATGGATCCATACTTTCATGTTGTTAACAGTAAATTCTGACCCTACCATTTAAATGTCGCAGCAACCAGTCTGCCCATTCTCCTCTGACCTTTGATATCAATAAGACATTTTCCTCCACTCAACTGCCGCTAACTGGATATTTTCTCTTTTTCGGACCATTCTCTGTAAAACCTACAGATGGTTGTGTGTAAAATCCCAGTAGATCAGCAGTTTCTGAAATACTCAGACCAGCTTGTCTGGGACCAACAACCATGCTATGTTCAATGTCATTCAAACCCTTTCTTCCCCATTTTAAAGCTCGTTTTGAACTTCAACAAGTTGTCTTCGCCACATCTACATGCCTAAATGCACTGGGTTGCTGCCATGTGATTGGCTGATTAGCAATTTGTATTACCAAGCAATTGAAAAGGTGAACCTAATAAAGTGGCCAGTGAGAACAGTATATACAAATGAGGCCACATTATAGTTATCTATTCACATCAAACATGACATTTTATTGCTACTATCTCTTCAGATAAACCTGTCATGGGAGTAATATGGAGGGTGCCGTACTTCTATCCGGACCCCCTGGTGTTAATACTTTTAGTCAATGCAGCAAGGGAAATCAGAGTGAAGTCAGGACTCTGGCAACACATTTTTGGGCTCTGTCCCCATTCTTAAACCTGGCAAGCCCCAACACTTCCATAGCCTTACTGAGCAGGAGATTGGAGCCCCTGTGAATGCTGACTGTTTACAGCTTTTAAACGGATCTGCTAGCTGCTGGTTTCACCTTTATTCACCACTGCTGCTGATCTTTACACCACTGGCTGCTATCCCAATTGTCCTGGTACAAGAGCTTCATTGTTAACTTTGACATAGATGACTCTATGCTATTGTGTCAATTACAACTACTTTTACTACACTAATCTATTGCCCTTCTTTCTTTCTTGTGAAGCCTACTAGCAGCTTGTTTAAAGTGACAGCAAACAGTCTCATTCGGATCTACATTAAACATTTATAAGATAAAGCTAGTGGTACATACAATGATCATCAATACATCGAACAATGCAGCGCTCACACAATATAGAATAGGATGGCGACGAATGGCTAAAATTAGAAGGAAAAGTTAGAACTGACTGTACAATGAATGTGGTGACGGTGGTCAAAGAGTCAATGCATCCATAGGATGCGCACAATGAGGAAGAGACGGACTAAGGAGTCAAGGCACATGGGATGGAACCGGCAGCTCCTCGTCAGGGATGATCCGATTTTTCCTTGTTCCTGCATCCTTGGCTTTACTCCCCTCTTCTTCTCCCGCATCACGTTCTTCTTTTCCTTTTCTTTCCCCTACTTTCATTTTTCTGCTCTGTAAAACTTTTTTTTTTTTAAGGACTGATAAACTATGGCCAACTTTCAGCTTTCCTGTCCCTCACATGTCACATGATCACCCTTTCGTTTATTGCACACAGTAACTGCAGCCTTCCTTGCGCTCCCTCACTCCTCCCCTTTCCTCTCTTCATTGGCTGCCTGGGATTTGACAGCTCTTATATACCCCTCTGTTGCATGGGTGAGCCTGCTTGAGAAAGGAGGCGGAGCTTCTGAAACGCATCGCAGCCTGCTAACCCGCCATTCACAGCATCTGTCACAGAACCTCTCAATCCCTCCACCACCTGGCGGGACTTTTAAATGAACGCCGCCGAGTCCACGAATGGCTCCCTCCATGGTCATGCTGCCTACATCGATTCATCCATGAACTGCGGTCCTGCTCCTCTGTCTGCCTTCTCATTTTGCATGTCGAGTGAAGGAATTTTAGATGTAAGTCTTCTGTAATAAAGTTTACACGTTTTTTACTCACTCTGACCTGGTGCTCTCTTTTCTCTTCTGCTAAGATAAAGCTAGAGGGTGTTTAAAAATACTAGACAAAGCTAGAGGGTCTTTGTAAAAGCTTGTTGTACATACAAGTTGAAGGCTGTAAATACAAGGCCTAAAAGTAATAACAGCCAAGTAGCTAGCATTTTCAGCAGATGGTCAGCTACGTCTACTACATATTTCACTCCCTAATGAGTTTCTTTAAAGGAGAAGTACAGCCAAAGCTTGTGTGGCTGTACTTCTCCTGTGGATCACAGGAGTGCAGTTCATTCTGCACTCCTGTGACCTGTTTTCAGCCGACAGCAGGCTAAAGTCCACTGTCAGCTGATGTCACGCAGCCGGTCCAGGCCGAAGAAATATCCGGGCTGTAAAGTCAGGATCCACCCAGATGTCTGGATTGGCAACTGGCTCAGCCTCTCACAGACCAGCTCTCCAGTGAGCGCTGGGGGGGGGGGGGGGGGTGGTGCAGAGCAGAGAACGGTGACTGACAGTCTCTGCTCAGAGCACAAGGGATAACTAAGCAATCAGGGGTGTCCGATTGCAAAGTTCTCACCCTTAGAACGATCTGGGAATTGATGTGACAACCACCTTGGTAAGTATGATTTAAAAAAAAAAAATCCCATACTTGTCTTGGAACCGGACGATATTTGGACCATGTGTACAGCTGTCCTTCCGACAGAAGCCAATCTAAGGCTTTTGTCAAAGGGACGTGATGGATAACCAACATCCGAACAGCACTCGCAGTCATTGGCTGCGAGCGCTGATTATTGTGTTGTGGTGGGTGAGGATTATTATTATTATACAGTATTTATATAGCGCCAAAGGGTATGCTCAGCGCTGTACAGTAGCAGGGGGGACAGAACATGAGACAAGACAGTAACAATACAATACACGAGGGGTTCAAGGGCCCTGCTCTTTCGAGCTTACAATCTAGGAGGGAGCGGAAGGTGGTACAGGAGGAAATGGCTGTGGGGGATGGAGTGGTGGAAGGAGTGGAGGAGATTAGTTGTTAGGTGAGGTCAGGTGTTAGGTGAGGTTGGGGTAGGCTTCTCTGAAGAGGAGGGTTTTCAGGGTGCGCCTGAAGGTGAGGAGGGTAGGTGACAGTCTGATGGATTGGGGGAGGGAGTTCCAGAGAATGGGGGAAGTCCTAGAGAAGTCCTGCAATCGGGCGTGGGAGGAGAAGACCAGGGAGCTAGAGAGTAGAAGGTCCTGTGAGGAGCGGAGGGCACGGGTAAGGTAGTATTTGGGTATCAGGTCAGTTATGTAGTTTGGGGCGGCGTTGTGAATGGCTTTGTAGGTCAGAGTTAGCAGTTTGAATTTGATGCGTTGGGCAATCGGGAGTCAATGAAGGGTTTGGCAGAGGGGGGAGGCAGATGTGGAGCGGTTGGTGAGGTGGATGAGTCTAGCTGCGGAGTTTAGGATCGACTGGAGTGGGGATAGCGTTCGTTTGGGTAGGCCAGTGAGAAGGGAATTGCAATAGTCCAGGCGTGAGATGATGAGGGAGTGTACAAGTTGTTTGGTGGTGTCTGGGGTGAGGAACGTGCGTATCTTGGATGTTGTTGCGGATATAGCCTGCAAGATCTAGATAGCACTTGGATGTGGGGTAGGAAGGAGAGGTGGGAGTCCAGGGTGACACCCAGGACTTTGGCGTGTGGGGTGGGAGAGATGGTGGCGTTGTTAGTAGTGATGGAGAGGATGGGGGGGGGGGGGAAGACCAGGAGCTTGGTTTTGGATAGGTTAAGTTTGAGATCATGATATTCCTAATGCACAAGTTCCTGCAATTAGCGGTTAGGTGTCAACGGGTGCTGCAGCAAACATCGGCTGGAAACCATAGACATTCAAAGTTGAAAATATATCACCAGCACACCAGGATTCTTCAAATTGGGTCCAAAGCTTTATTTGGCAGTCACCTCATACTTACAAAGGCAATGTTTCGGAGCCATGCAGGGCCCCTTCATCAGGCAAGCGATTCTGAAACGTTGCCTCTGTAAATACTGTATGATGTGATCGCTGAATAATGGACCCCATTTGGAGAATCCTGGTGTGCTGGAGACATCTTTTTAGCTCTGGTGAGGGAGGAGTTTCACTGTCAAAACACAAAGGCACAGTGGGAGAGATGGCTGCACTAACAACGCTTAGTTAGTACAGTTACCTCTCAGTTTTTCTCTCGTTCAGCCCGCTGGGTTGAACGAAAAAAAACAAAACTGATGTGTGTACCAGGCATTACAATATTAACCTTTTTGACATCCAATTATGTATTCGGATTTACATAAAATACATACTACTACAACTTAATAGTTTCCTGTCAATACTGAAAGCTGTCAAAGCATCAATAGACCTTAAAAAGGAACTTCATCCTCCCTCCTTCCCCCAGGTCAATTTTGTTGTTAAAGTGGTATTAAATGCAAAAATGTAATTTCACCCTACAGGCAAGCTTAGTAGATATTAATATCTTAGTAGATATTGACATCAGCTCCAGCCAATGAGGTCACTGGCACATTAGCAGTACTCTCTGCATTCATGAAGCACTGAGCATACTGTGAATGCAGAGTCTGCCATGCCGTAATTGTGACTAGGCCATTCAAATGGCTGGAGAGCACGAAACCAGGAGACCGGGCAAAGATGGAAGTACCAGGAGTGGTGACAGCTTAGCACTGGAGGGCTCTGTTTGAAAGGTAAAGCTGCTGTAATGTGCTAGTATGCAGTGCATACTATCACATTAAGGCATTAACCTGCAAAGGGCCCATTTTAAACTGTTTTTTGCAAAGTTTACCACTGCTTTTACCCCTTACTGCCTGGTATGCTGGGTTGAGCTAAAAAACACATACTCACTTAGCCAGCAATTCCAGCGCTGTCCTACTGTCATCCCCCAAAAGTCACATCACACTGGATGCCACGCCAACATCTTCCATGGTGCAATCACCAGGAGGCCAGATGTCTCTCCTGGGTCCTAGCAGTGGGCTCTTGATGATGCTTATTGTGCATGCGCAGTGTGTTCAACTTAGCCATGAAGTCTCCTGGAATGTGTGACCCCTAGCCCCTTGGTAAGAAAGGCAGAAGCATAGGCTGTGCTTGGCAGAAAAGGGTCCCCCCTCACCACCACAATTTTTTTTTTTTCTGCAGTTTGTTGAAAGGGACAAGGACAAGCAAGATGAAAATGAAGTAAAGAACGCAAGTGAAGGTTTGCTATAAGGACCAGGAACATCAGAACAACAGATCTGCTGCTTGAAAGAAATAGGCCTATGTAGGATGATTAAACAGTGTATTTCCAGGATAGTTTAGAAGTTGGCATACTAAATTAGTAACCACAAGTCTAATTTCCTCTGCATAATCCCTGTCGTGCGATATCATAACATTTGTCATTCTTCTGCTACTTTAATGTTTATTTTCCTCTTCTAATTTTGTTTAGTGGTTTCTAGATCCCCTTGAGCAACAAAGGACTTCAAATACACAGTATTATATTTCAGCAAAAGGAACCTTGATGCACGGTTACAAATATATACAGTACGTACTTTTAAATTTTTTTTTCAAATACAAAAAATAAACGTAAGATTTATGTTTATCCCCAGAAATATACAATACACTGTATATTGTGAAAGCTGCCAAATAAAAGTACATTTCACGGAGCATTATGTACAAAAACCATGCATGCCGTCATCCAAGGATTTGAATCCATGGGGGTAACTGCAATCCTACTGACCACATAAAACAAAGCAGACAGCGCTGTAACCCTGCAGACTATTCTAATGAGGTCAATTTCTAAACCTTTGCCTTGCTCTCAGCCTCTGCAAGCTGATTCCATTCAAAGTGATCAAAGGAGTCGGCAACATGGTAAACTGTAGTAGAAAATACGTTATTAAAGTGTAACGGCAGGGGAGTAAAAACTCCAGCAGATAAAGATGATGACCAATCCTACTGACAAATCCAATCCTGACTAACCATCAGCCGATCAATCTCTGTGCCTTTACTATCAGATTGTTTAGTCTTTGTAAGATATGATAACACACGAGTTAAACAGAAAAACAAAATCCTATTTTACACTCCATGAAATGGCTGTTTCAGGCCATTTAAAGTGGATCTAAAACATCCTATGCTTTTCCAGCCAAAGACAGAGGCATCCTAGTACTGTCTTCTGATTGGCCAGTGAAACACAGATGCATCTTAGCATTGGCTTCCGAATGGCCAGCAAATAAAAATTCAAAATACTAACATCAACATAGAAAGCTATTCACTCTTCCCTGAGCTGCATCACCAATCTTGTCTCCACATATTACCCAAACCGTCCTCTCCACTCCTCTCAAGCTCCCTTGTCTCCTCCTCCCATGCTTCTCCAGGACTTCTCCAGAACCTCTCCCATCCTCTGGATCTCTCTACCTCAATCTGTCAGTCTATCCCCTACTCTGGCTGCTATCAAGCGATCTCTGCAAACTCATCTCTTCAGGGAAGCATATCACACCTCCAATTAAACATTTATCACTTCCCTCAACTCATCCCCCACAGTTATAACCTTTTGTACCACTTGTCCCACCCTAAAGAAATTGTAAGCCCTTATGAGCAGGGCCCTCTTAATCCTCTTGTTTTTTTATTGTATTATAACTGTACTGTCTCCCTTTATATTGTAAAGCAATACACAAACTGTTGGCGCCATATAAATCCTGTATAATAATAATAATCTTAGCCTCTAGATCTGCAGCTGCCATGGCACTGCACATGTGATCAGCTATGCCACCAGCCATTTGTGGGCTGAGAACTTCTGTTGAGAGTTGACATAAGAACACTGGCAACAGTGACAATTATCACCAGAAGTATGTCTTGAATGTAGCATATACGGATCATGTGCTAACAGGCAGAATATGATCATAAACACTGCAGAAAACCACATTGCTATGTTTGATCAAAGCAAAACTCAGAAAATAAATAATTGCAAACAGGCAGCTCCTCAAAATGTCGATGGAGCTGTGCATGCGCAGCTCCATTAACATTTTTAGCACGGTGCCAGTAAGTCGGGACAAATGACTCCCGCATATGTGCAGAAGTCACTTCATCCCACACCGCCAAAAACTAGCACCCAGAAGCCAGGAAGAAAATGCCAGTATTGGCAAGGAACCTAGCAGCCAGCAGACCAATGGGCAGAGGTATTTGTGCCATTAGTTCCACTTTAAGGCATCATACACCCAAGTGGTTTGGCCCCTCATTGTAAAATCCTGGTGTTTTTGGGCATCCAGGAAGCATAGTTGCAGCATCCAGCCCACTGTGACAGCCTGTCAAAATCTATGACAGGCTGAAATACGCTACCATCGAGATTTATGTACTGAATGCATATGAGAGTACCGCTTAGTACAACATCCAGCTGAGTCTACCCACTACTGATAGCGGGGCTGGATGCTGCACCTGTGCTTCCTGGGTGCTCAAAAACGCCTGGGATTAGATGCTGACCGCATGCATGTAGCTTAAAGATACAATACGTTTACTGAACATTTTAAAATGAACTTTCTTTTGTGAAACCGTTAATTCAATGCATTGATTTCTTTAAGCCAGAATTATACTCATTTACTTTTATAATAGCATTGACTATTGTTTTTTCTCTTCAGCTAGAGGACTAAAATGAAGCCCCAGTTCACACTGCTGCAACTTATCATGCTACTTGTGACACAAAGTCACATGACAAGTCAAAATACATTCATTTCAATGGGTGCGGTCTTAATTAATGTGACTCAAGTCACAGAAACAAAAAAGGTTCCTGCACTACCTTTCTGTGACTTTGGTGCGACTTAAGTGCCATAGACTGCAATGTTAAATCACAAAAGTCACAAGCCAAGCCCAAGGAAGCCCCAATGAAATTGCAAGCAAGTTGCACGACGTTGAGATTGCAGCAGTGTGAACCGAGTCTTAAAGTTTGATTACTTCGTGACACAGTATTAATCTTCTGTTGTGCTTATGAAGTATCTGGAAACAGGTCAAGTCAACTCGATTGCCATTTTCATGGTACAACTAACAAAATCCCTCTAATTTTTAATTTTCAGTGACTGGATGATCCCAGGGCTGTCTTAAAGCATGGGCACCCCTGGTCATTGCCCAGGGGCCCCATGATAATTTACATTACATCATACTTGCTAACTGTCCCGGATTTGCCAGGACAGTCATGCTTTATACTAAGCTGTGCCGGGATGATTGTGTTCTGGGCAGCATCTTGGAACCTGTACTGCGCTCTCCTGATCCCAGTATTGTGCCCTCTTGATCCCCCAAACTGTGCCCTTCTGCCTCCCCCTCCTCGCCACACTGTGCCCTTTGTGTTGATTAGTGTTTGATTTATGGTACATTTTTATTGTTTGAAACTTAGATTGTATTAAAAGTATTATTAAATATACGTTCAATTCTATCAACTATTTATACTTTAATTCTTGAGAGTAGATGCATAAATTAGGGAAGGCTGATAGGGGCTCCACTGCATTACTTTGCCAAGGGGTTCATGATGCTATTAAAATGGCCCTGGATGATCCTGCTGTTGTATTTATTCACGAGCTTGTATTGAATTGTATTGTTTCTGTATTGTCTCCCATTATATTGTAAAGCGCTGAGCAAACTGTTGGCACTATATATAAATCCTTTATAATGAGCTGAGACATCCACTCATAAAACAGTATCGAGTACAGCCTTACCAAGGAAACAGTAGAAATCAGGGGAAAGTGCACCCCTGTTTCAAAAGTAAAGCAAGACAAATCAGCTGTAGAGCAGATAATCCATTTACATTTTAAATTGAGCTTAATTTAAAGACAAACCCATTTTCTTCAAATAAAGTAGTGATAAAAGTTATTCTTTTTTAAAAAAAAAAAAACTTATGCATAAACATGTAATCTTGCAACAAAAATGTAACTGCCTTATAAATATTCCACGTTTTCCAGAATACAGCGTTACTTGCCATAATGTATCTCTCACTCACCTACATTAAATCAGTATAGCTGTCTGTTATAGCTTTAAAAAGATGTGCGTAAAAGAAAAAATTGGATTAATTAATGGCTGCATATAAATATATAATCTGGTTTACAGTGTGTAATTTTATTGGTTTAATGGACATGCATTACAAAAGTGATCATTTTGTACTTTTATATTGTTTGAAAATAACAGGGTGGAAGCTGGAAACATATTTAAATGACTTAGCTATGGAGAATTGTATAACCCTAAAATTAAAAGTATTAGTCTAGACAAATTTGAACTGTGTGTATTTAAAGAAATATTTTCTTTCCTGGTAAAGCAGAACTAAAGAATAAAATGTACCAGCAACTCTTGCCAAGTTGAAGTCTCTTCTGCAATAAAAGAAAAACTTACCTGCCTGTTCACAGTCCTTGGTAGAATGTATTGTCTTCCTGGCACGGTGCCAGCATGCATGGATGAACGACTCCCGCACATCAGCAGCAGTCACGCCATCCCATGCTGGCCAATCAAGACGCCCAAAGACCAACACCCAAAAGAAGCCACAGAGAAGATGCAGGCGCCGGCAAAGGACTTCACAAGCATCAGACTGTTAAGGCAGAGGCATGTATTCCTGCCTATCGCTCCACTTTAAAAGAATACATAAGTTGTTCTGTGATTAAACAAGGGACTGTGATTGTCACCATCTCCCTTTTTCCAATCACAGTTAGAAAATAATACAAGACATTTTAAGACTGGAGAAGCTGCAGAGCTAATGACTTGCTGGAGTGCAGTGCTCCAGCCCCAACTGTCAGTTTCAGTGACAAAAGTTCGATCCTTACAACACCGTCAGGAGGTGCATGAATCTAACAGTTTCCAGGAACGAAACAGAGGCCACAAATGGGACACATATCATTGGAGGTATGTTATGGGTACCTGGATTATGCTCCAGTATTGTTTTTGCCCAACGTCCAGCTTTAAATCCGGAGCAGATAAAAAGCACACAAGTGCCTGCTGATTTCCACCATTTTTCATTCAGACATTACTATACTGCACCAGTCTACCCCACTCCCTACAGTCTGTAATCTGGTGATCCTGTAACAAATCTGTGGGTGATGCTAGAACACACATTGCAGACTTCTTGCCGCTTTTAAAAATACAGAAAGCTTGATGTAAAAAATACCAGATGTTTCTCAGAGCTACCAGTCAGCTCCAGCTTGGACCAATGTAAGTATGCAGATGTCATACCTTGAAGAACCCTTTGAAAACTGAAAATCCCATAGAAGGCACCACTAGCTTGATTTCATGCCAAAGCATTCTCTGATTGGACAAAGTGGAGATTTTGATGTCACTTCCCAGCCTCCCCACCTTGTACAATCAGAGAACTCTTCATAGTTCTTTCAGAAAATGTAAAGTGTCCTTTACATGGCGCCCGTGTCAATGGGGCGACATCCTGTGTTCACAATGCACCAGGGCAGCTGCTTAGCATAGGACCTGAAAGCTGGAAGCAATCAATGTAACTACGGTGTCTACTACAGTGATTTCCAGCTTCCAGGGGATCTTTCTAGGTATGACACATACATACTTACGTACATTGGTCCAAGCTGAACTAATGTAATTGTCCAAAAATATGCATACCTGAAATTCATCTTTCAGGAAGTACACTCCCACTGCTACCCTATGAAGAACTGTATGCTTATTCTGCAGGGAATAACAGATCTCAGATTTAGTAAACCTTTTATTTTTTGTTCTGTCTCACTCATATTTATTATTTAGTTTTCAAGTTGTATTGAAATGTATCAAGATGCTTTTGTTTGATGTATGCTGATATCTAGTGGTGGTTTTAGAGCCACTAAAACTTGTTGACTTATGTGATTTAGCATCTCCCTTTGCCCTTCCTTCCTGTTTAAGGCTAGTTAGCCCTGTCCTAGCTAGACCTTGTTAGCTCCTCACATAGACAGGGCTTTGGAAAGCCATTAGCGTCTATTTACTAAAGGCAAACAGACCTTGAACTTTGCAGTGAAAAATGACTGCAACTGCACTTGCAAAGTGCACAGTCTATTCGCCTTTAGTAAATCAACCCCATTGTTTTCTTATACTTCAGATGACTAGAAAAGATGCTTTGTACTGCAATTAGCTGCAGTAAAATTACACTGGATACAAGCTATAGTATGTGTCTTATTGAAGAGTTAAGCTGCCTGTGGATGGTGCCAAGTCAGAAAGTGAAAATATTGTCTGGGCAGACAATAGGTCTAAGGAAATATGTCAATGCCCATAGCAGCATTTGAAAATGAATAAGGTAAAAAGTTTAGCACAGCTGCTCTGTTTACTGGAACTCACTGAATGCTTTCACTTTTTTGCCTAAAAGTGCACATTAAATATGCTTTGTAACACATCTAAAGGCCATTGCACATCTTTAAATTGGGAGTTTTAGGGTTTTTGGACTAGCACTGTTTCTGTGGCAAGAAGTTTGAGTTGGAGGAGTGGAAACGTTTTCAGATGCATGGACCCGTTCCTGTACTCTCAGTTATAAGATGCTCTGTGTCATTACTACATTAGCTGTTGTGGCCAATCACCATTCAGGATGTGAAAAGCACATCTGGTATAAATTGTACATACTTCAATCTGTTTCTGAATTAGTTTTGTGTTCCCTGAACAAATTAGAGATTGTGGAGTGGACAGAGGGAGAACGTCTACTCATCTGCCTCATGACTCAGAGCTGAGGGAGAGAGAGAGAGAGAGACCAGATGTTTCCAGAACATCACATCATCCTCCACGAAAGAAGAAATGCATTCTGTCTGACGCACAAGTTCTCCTATTGAATTTAAGCTCTATCTTTAGCAGCAGCCACACATTATACAATTATGTAAATAAAACCTTTGATTTCAAAGCTATAAATAGAACTCCATTTATAATGCTGCTAAAATTGTAGACTATGGAGAATGACTGCTTTTACTCCAAACCCTAAAATAATCTGCATAACATCCTTTAGCCTTCTACTGACTGTCTGCAATTTTTCCTTCCTGTTTTCTTTTATTTGACTTGATGATCCTGCCAGTAACAGTCCGGATTCCACAACTGGTCTAGGGTGACAACGTATCCGGAGTGGCTCCCTAAGCAGCAGCAATGTTGTCACCCTAGTAATGCACACTCCCGTTGTGCACCACAGGCTGACATGCCAATGCACAGTGCATCCAGCTTGTTGTTTACTGTGAGGCATGCCTACAGAGGAGTGATAGCCCCCTAGCACAGTCCACACCCTGAGACTTAGATTCTGGATCTGCTCAAGGAAACATGGAACATGTAGTCCTAAGTACACTGGCTGGCACAGCTTTGGGACATGCAGCAGCGGCTATACTGCTCATGCATGAACCCAAGTCCACCACAGAAGCTCAGAGCATACAGAAAAACAGAAGAAAAAGTTTGATTTTTTTTAAAGAGCATATTATTGTTATAGTATAATGCTCTTCAAAAGCATACGTTTATTACTGAAGGTGTACCTAGTCCCCATATTTTTTCAGCTGCTCTTAGGGGCGTCTGTTTTTTTTTCCCTCTAAACAGCCCTGCATGTTAGCCTGTGGGCATGCACACATAGGCTTTTAGAAGAGTTTAGAATCAGGGGTGTTTAAAGGCAGAAAAATAACCCCACTGCAAGTGCTTCCAAGAGCAGCGGCGTTCTAGAAGAAAAAAAACGATTGCAGCTTGTAAACGCATTTAGCGATTGAGTGTTAATTTCAATGGCTGGAATAAATTATGAATTAATGCCCAAGTACTTGACACTGCTAAACGTGGTTAAAGCTTTTAAAAGCATCCAGTGTGCATGAGGCCTTACACCATTCACATATCTGTGATGTGTTGCATGAACGCAGCCCATTGAAATGAACAAGCTGCCAACATACCCTGAGATATCGAAAATCAGACGTGATCCTTTTTTTGGGTTTGTTGCCTTCAGTGTGTGGGGTGCAATTCAAAAAGAATTGCACCACAATGCATGTAATGCACGTTGGTATATTGTAGTACTGCACACATAATTACAGAATGGAAGTTTAAAGTGGAGTTCCACCCGAAAGTGGAAGCTCTGCTTGTTTGCCTTCTCCCCCCTTCCACTCCCATATTTTGGCACTTTTTTGGGGGGAGCCGATACCTGTTTTTTTCCAGTTCACTTCACATGTCCCAGAAGACTGCCGGACCAATCAGGATGTGCAGTGCGACTCGCTCATGCGCTGTGGGCACCCAGCTGTGAAGCTGCAAGCTGGCACATTAAGGTAATGGACCAACAGTTGAGATGCCAGCACCAGGGAGAGAAAAGGGAGAGAAAGGATGGCACAGGTGAGCACATCCCTGGATCCTGGGACAGGTGAGTGTGTGCTTATTAACAGTCATCGCCTACAGTTTTTATAGCTGCTGACTTTTAATAAACACAAAAATGACTGGAACTCCTCATTAATTGGGCCCTAATACAAGTTTTGTTTTTCTGAAAATCGGACTTAGACTATTTTTTTTGTTGGTCCATTACCTTAATGAATGGCACCACAATGCAGTGTTTGTTTGTTGCTGCATGTTACATTAATGTCATTAATGTGAACAAACTAGCTACATAAAAAGTGTAAATGGGCTCCCCAACGTGAATTTTACTTCTTTAACTTAAATATTTATTTAAATGCAAATAAATTAAAATGTAATTCGTTTCAATTCTCTATTAGAAAAATCATCATTCTGAAAAATAAGAAAAAAAATGGTTTAGATTATATGAATTTATTGTCCCATAGATCCCGTTATTAAAGACGTGCATCACAGAACAATTTGTGGCCAATTTCAGGTCCTGTGTGCAGCCAAAGCTTCACCAGATATGAGCAAACAATTGGCTGATTGGGGATGTGGCCTTCTTTGTCCTAACTTTTAAAAAGGACGTTGGCAAATTTATTCCTGCAGTTTAGCAGATTTCATTTGGTATATTCAGACTATATGCCTGGTAATTTTAGTTGCAGATGCATAATAAAAATATGTGCTGCAGCCTTATTAGTGGTGATGAATGAAACCCTGTTTGATGATTCCTCCTAAAAGTTAATTTACAGGAAACTTTGTAGGAGAAATGTAAAGAATTACCATGTAGTGCCAGTAGGTCTACCTATAAACTGGAGTGGGCACGATGACCTAGTCTGACACCCATTTAACTGCATTCCTCTGCTTTGTACAAGACGCCTCAAAGTCTTTCTGTAGCCTTTTATATTCTTTGATCATTACATATCTCCCCTCCTACACCCACACCATGCCATGGAAAGGATAATTTCAGTACATGTGTGCCTTGATATCTATCGAAGTACAGAGGCTAGAGATGATTCTGATAGAAACATAAGAGTGGCTGCAGAAAAAGACCAATGGTCCTTTGAGTCGGACCCTTTTTTTTATTTTTCTTGTTTTTTTTCCATTACCCTTTTTGTCACAGTATAGATCTATGTTTGTCCCAAGGATGTTTAAATTATTAGGTCTGTAAATAAGACTGCATGCTTCTTCCTCTCTTCCTATAAACAAAAGCTTCTTTCATTTCTTTTCCATGTATATGAGACTACACAGAACAAACCACGTTCCAAGTGTAACCCCCTTGCATCAGATTCTTAAGCTGGGTACACACTATAAGAAAAATGGAAGAAGAATGCCATATGTTTTCCACCAAGAAAATATATATAGGTCCACCAACTGTGCTCATAAAGTGAATCACACAGTTGGTGGACTTACTGTACATCCATTTGCCTGAGCTCCTATGGTCCTTTTATACAAGAAGTGCAAGTTACCGCAGAGCCACTGGTGTGTGTTGTAAAGCTGTAGGGAGAAGCATTGTCAGAGAAAAAAAAAGTATATAGGTTGTGGTTTTTTTTTTTGTAACTTTATTGAAAAGCCACAAAATAACATTTGATTCATGTTTCTGCACTGCAGCATGTTGTTATTAAATGTAGTGCAACACATAAAAAAGCAGCATATCCTATGATGCACACATGTATGCTGTACAGATATATACCCATGTACAGCATATTTAATCAACACAATGCTGTGGGCAGAACTGCGCACCAGGAAGGGCTTATTCCTTTACGCCCATATTTACATCCATGTGCATGAGCCCTTACGGCCCATTTACACCAGCAGTACGCATTACTGTGCAGCCACTAGTGTGTGCTGTAAATGTGCGGTGAGAAGCATTGTTAGAAAAAAAATAAATAAAAAAGTAGACAAATAGATACATTATTGTTCTGACATCACCCTGACCTAAGTAACCACTTGCTTATTTCGTTACAGGGTCCATTTATCTGACCTCAGTGTGTAAAACTGCTGGTAACTCATACCAGGACAAGTTTCCCTAATATTGTACCTATGAAGTCAGTCATTTTCTGCACACATTAGTGATATTTATTACCAACAAAACATTTGATAATGTTCTTACATCCACAAACGGCCACTTACCACATTCCCTTAGTGACTTTGAGGAGTCAATGATTGTACAGGCAACTATAGATCAATAATGGAGTGTACATTTCTCAAAATAGCAAGTGGCTTATGAAATGGATTGAAGTTTAAGATTACCGAGTTAATTATGGAATGACTAAATTACTAGATTTACTTTTCTAAAATGTTTACAGCCATTGATTATACAATTACAAATTATGCCATGTTGTTTTCAAACAATACAAAAAGGGTCAAAACTGCAACCTTGTAATATATGTTTTGTTAAACAAAGGCAAAAATTTAAAGGTAAAGTACCACAACATTTGTTTGGCTATCAGTAGCTCTGGAGCCATCTGCTATTGTAGGGGACCTTTCCCCCCAAAAAAAAAAAATTCAGTGGAGTATGCAGCTCTGCATGCTTCCAAATCATTTTGAAGTCCTTTACAAAATCAAACATTTTGTCTTAAACTTCCTTTTTCATTTCCCACTTCCTGATCTTCAGAGGCACTGGTGACTTAGCCAGGACCCCGTAGATGCATCAATCGGAAGGCCACACCACCAGTGCCTTTCAAGAAGATCTTGTTCCTAAGCTGCGGTGAGTCTCTTCTTCACAAATGACAGTAATGTCATACAGCACATGCCCAAGATGGGACATGTGAGGTCATCACCCATGCACTGTATGACATTACAATCATCTGTTTAAACAAAAGACCTTCCCCTGCCACCCCAAGATCTCACAAGCTAGTGTTGTATGACGAATGCACGAGATGAGGCAAATGAGGTTATCAGTGAGCGAGAACAAGGGGAAGAGAAGAGTAAGAACAATGAGAAGAAGTTGGCCACTGATGTCTTTTTAAAAATGGCTTTGTGATCAAAGGGAAGAGAGCAAACTATGGATAAAGGACAGAGGAGGACAGTGAAAGAAGTAGGTTAGTATTTAATACCAACATTATCGGTTTTACTGAATAAATTGGAATATTATAGTTGGGTATATTGGGGGAAGGGGAGGGAGGGTGTCAGTTTTAAAGTAACTCACGTGGATTTACTTATTTACTTCTTGGCTGGTTGGAATATCAATGATCAGTAAAGCATTTCAGTTTATAGACTCTCAAAACAAAGGTAGAACAGAAAAAGAAAAAAACAGAAGACACTCAAAGCTAGGTACCAGTGACATCACTAAGCCTTACTGTGAAAATTGATGAACCCAAATCTTGCAAAAATCACTATAAGGTTAGGACACAGCACTGGCATATAGGTGAAAGGAACCAAAAATGAGAATATTTAACTTTTCCTGCTAATTTTTTTAGCTTTTTTTCTCCAAAATGTCGCCTATCTGGCGAAATGTGGATGAGGTGTGGAAAGGCTTAGATGCTCACAGATATAATGGTGGGTTTTATCCTATGATACCATTATAGTTCGTAGTGTACTATACAAATGTGCTTTTGGAAGTGCTTTTGACTCATTTTCTAAGCCCTCTATTGCAGTGATCTGGGTGTGCCCTTATAATCCGTTTCTGGGGGGGCTCTGGGTCAAACTGGTCCCCCAGCCATATGAGGCGGCGACATTTTGAAGCTCTATGTCTTTTAAGTTTGGTTGAGGACTCACTTATCCCTTTGCACGTTTATGTATTGTGAGTATAACTACAAATTGTAAAAATATTGTTAATGGATATAAGCAATGTTCCAAACAAATATATGTTCAATCCTGTAGATGATGTCATGCATATGCAGAGTTATTCTTTTCCCTGAAGAAGGAGTGAAATCACTCCCGAAAAGTGCTGGATCGTATAGAAACTGTTTCTGTAACAATATGTGTTGATGGTGATGTAATAATATTTTTTTAAATGGTTAATCAAGCATAATCATATTATGCATCTGTAATCACTAAACAAATACCTTAATGGAGATGCTGTACTATGATCTTGGATGGTCTGTTATGTTGTATGTCTATATGTGAAAATTTGACATAATAAAGAGTTTGTACTTTTTATAATTTTTTTGTTACACATTTATGCCTTCAAAGTCCCAAATCCCATAGAGGGTTTTCCTTTTTTTGTTTATTCTGAATCTTCTCTAATACAATGACTTCTTATGATTGTCAGCTCCATCCTATGGTCAAAATGCGTTATATATTCTGGTTGAAAAATATTAGGAAAAAAATACTTTTGGCCACTATAGCGGATGATCATAAGACATTAGTATGTGAGAACATACAGGGAAAATTCATGACTTGGTCACCAATCATGTTTAGGTAGATGATACATGTCAAAGTATTATTCACATGAATGGCAATACCCAAGGTTTCCCAGCAACAAACTGTGATGCCCATTTCTCCTGCTTTCGACAGATCAGCTTCAGGGACAACATGTTCATTTGCTGCCAAATATATCCCACCGATGTTCAGATGCCATTGTAATGAAATAATCAATGTTATTTACTTAACCTGTCAGTGGTCATAAAGTTATGGCTGATCAGTGTATATATCAGGTGAAATATAGGGACAATAGGAAGGAATTATGGAAAATGTGGTTTCAAATTAGGGACAGTGGGGAGACATACAATCACAGTAATTTGAAACACAGATCATGAAGATACAGCTGCAGTGAAGTTTGGGGAATGTCATATCCAATGCTTTATAAAGATACCCATTGTTGTGAACATGTTACTTTGCCTACCATGGGCAAAGTGCAGGTTCAGTTTATTGCTCAATATACTGTAATATTTTACTTTGCTCTTTAAAAGAACTATTATTGAATGGCACCGTTTAGTATATAGTAATTATTAAAGGATAGAATGTATACTGTTATATTCATCATTTAAACGTAATACAGCTCTTGGAAGTTTTTTTTTTATTATTTTACCTGGTCAGAAGATTTCGTTCATAATACAGCATTATTTAAATAGGCTTAACTATTTAACCTTGTTCACATTCTTCTTAAGAACAAAGCACTGCACTGAACTCTGCTGTAATTAACTTTGCAGCAAGATGATAAATAATATTTTATTAGTTTTGTGTTTATCTGTTTTTGCTAGATCTGTGTGTGAATTTATATTGGGATGTGAAAGGCCCCTTATAACAGATCTGTGGTCAGGTTCTGAAAAAAATGCAGACAGGCAGGCTTTTTGTGATAAAAGAGACTCCAAATGGAGCCATAAATGATTCCAGCCACATTTAGAGTCTGCCAGTCACAGAGGAACGAGGGGGAAACCTTTGCAAGATTAGCGTGTTATAATGTGCAAATATTCTGGTACATTATGGTAAAAGCTCCTAGGTACCTCAAAACATTTTTCACAAATATTCGCACATAGAGTCTCTGGGATAGTCCCAATGTCTGTTCCAGGTGTATATAAATATTCCACCAGAAATTAATGTACCACATGTAAAGTACTATATGGTGAGTTGTGCTGAGCACCTCCAGGTTAGACACCATACGTATGTGTTTCAGAGTTAAGAGGCACACAAAACTGCTCAACCACCCAGATATAAAATGTAATTAGTAACATCCATTTTGCTAAAAGAATGTGGCAATAAAAATGTCCTTATCCAGATGCAACTAGTATGCTTAAATTTCTCCCTTGCAGCTCAGTGGTTTGTAGTTAAGCTCCTTCAACGGAAGAAAGAATAAAGCAGGTAACCCCTTTCAAGGTGGCCAGTCCTGATGGGAAAACATGGCCAGGGACTCAGCAAACTGATGGCTCTGTATTGTGGGAAGCAATAGAAAGAAACCAGAGAATAAACTGGGGCCATGATATTGGAAGTGTGTCACCGTAACCTGTCAGCGGAAGTGAAATGTCGCTAGACCGGGATGTAGGAATCGTCTCAAACTCTCCAGGATGACGTGTTTCAAGGCGTGGCCTCTTTGTCAAGTCCTTTTATTTTGTGTTTACTTTAACTGACAATTGCACAGTCATGCAACGCTGTACATAAATGAAATTATGTCATTTTTTCCCCCACAAATAGAGCTTTTAGGGGCTTTCATATAGATCATATCTGCGGTTTTAATTTTTTTGCGCTAGAAACAATAAACGACCAACAATTTAGAAAAAGAAACAAAGCAATATTTTTGACTTCTATAAAACATATCCAAAAAAAATAAAATGTCTTCATAAATTTAGGCCAAAATATATTCTGCTACATGTCTTTGATAAAAAAAATAGTAATGGCGGCAATCAGCAACTTATAGCAGGACTGCGGTGGGCACTCTGATACTAACTGACACTGGGTGGAAACTAACTGCCACTGAAACCTCCAGTGACACTAATACAGTGATCAGTGCTAATAAAAAGATTTACGATTAGAATGTATTTTTTTTTTTAAAGTTTATTTTTAAGTAAAGTTTTAGTCCTTCATTTTTATTAACTCATTCATCCCTTCTGCCCCCTAAGCTTTGCTGTTTTTTTCACCTTTCCTATGTAGACTTTTTAAAACCTGCATTTGTTTGCTTTTTGGTGCCATATTACACCCCGTTCACACCGATCCTGACTTTGAAATCATGCAATTTACAGTGAAGTCACACAATTTCAAAGTGGGATGACATGCAGATTTGACGTGCGATTTGAAACAGATGTCTATGCACACACTACTTTAGAATTCGGCGCGACTCAGAGCAAGTCGGAACTGCACCGATATGACGGCTGTCACTGCGGACATTAGGGTGCGACTTACCATGCGATTTGCAAGTTGTATGGCATGTGACCGGGGACTAAAAGGGATTGTAAATGCTCAGTTTTTTTAATTAAATGTATACATACGTTATGCTTACCTTCTCTGTGCGATGCCAAACTTCCCCTTTTGAGGTTCCCCATTGGTACAAGCTTCTCCTCTTCTGTATCTGCCCCCATAGCAAGCACTTGCTATTGGGCCAGAAGTGCAGGCTTGCTCCTGAGCCAGGCTGTATGTGTTCATACACACACACAGTGCGGTTTGACCACGCCCCCTCCCCAGGCTCCTTTCTCACAAAATTTGACAGCAGCGGGAGCCAATGCTGCCTCTGTGCCTGTGAGAGAGAGTGAGCAGCGATGCTTCTCTCAGTCACAGCAGTGGATCAAAAGAGTAGCCAGGTATGTATTTAGGGGGGCTGAGAAGAGCTGATACTAGAAGGTTTTTTTTAACCTTAATGCATAGAATGCAGTAACGTAAAAAACCTTATGCATTAAGAACCACTTTAAATAATGCTTTGTACCAGAAACAAAATTGTACTGCATTAATGAAAGGGAAAACCCTCAGAATTAAATTCTTCACTGTTGAAAATTCATATACTATTTTGGTTCACAGACCGAGGAGCAAATTTTGGTTACAATGAAGATTAAAAATGCTCCCATATCCTATACGGTTTACAATGGACCAAAAGGTAGTAATCCTTAGCCAGTGGACTGTGCCTGTCATTTTTAGACCACGTCCTGGCCACTGTATATGCAGATGAGTAAACTCCATCTGTGTGCAACTTCATTCTGACGTTCCTAATTTTGGTGCTTATTCAGGTCATATCTGAAACGAGCACCCAAACAACGCAAGTGGAGTTTCCCGAAAAAGGTGAGCTATAATAGCCTATGTGTCTTTCTAAGTTGGAAATGCTTTCCTCATTACTCAAAACAAATAAAGGTTTTGGCTGAATGCAAGAACTAAATCCAGGAGTGTAGAGCATACTAGCATGTGAACATATCATTGCTATTGAATGCTTTTACTTCAAGCCTAACTGGAATGGTTTGAGATCAAGTAAAGTGATATTAACCACTTGCCTATCGGGCACTTTTACCCCCTTCTTGCCCAGGCCAATTTTCAGCTTTCAGCACTGTCACACTTTGAATGACAATTGCACAGTCATGCAATACTGTACCCATATTAAATATTTATCATTTATCATTTTCTTTCACACAAATAGAGCTTTCTTTTGGTGGTATTTAATCACCACTGGATTTTAAATTTTTTCACTATAAACAAAAAAAGACAGAACATTTAAAAAAAAAAAAAGAAGTTTTTCTTTGTTTCTATTATAAAATTTTGCAAACAGGTAATTTTTCTCCTTCACTGATGTAAGTTGATGAGGCTGCACTAATGGGCACTGATAGGCTGCACTGATGAGGCGGCACTGATGGGGTGGCATTGATGAGGAGGCACTGATAAAGCTGAACTGATATGTGGCACTGATGGGCACTGAAGGGCACTAATAGGCAGCACTAAAGGGCACTGACTGGCGCCACTGGCACAGATTGGCAGCACTGCTTAGCACTTATTGGCAGCACTGCTGGGCACTTTTGTGGCTGCACTGATAATCGCGGCACTGATAATCAGTCCCCTGATTATCAGTGTAAAGGAATCCTTTTGCAATTGCTGGTTATCGACGTTACTTTCCTCATGCTGTGACAGCACCGGAGCCAGGCTGTGTGTGTCTACAGACACACAAAGCATTGCTCGAGACATCCACCCTCTTCCTCCTCACTGGATTCGACCAATAGCAGCAGAAACCAATGGCTACCGCTGGTCTCAGTGTTGCCAGTGAGAGACGGAAGATGGGAGAGAAGAGATGCAGCAAGGCATAGCACTGGATCAACAGGTAAGGGAAACAAAGATGATACAGTGGGAAAAGATACAAAAAACATTTTACAACAAGGTATGAAAGCACCAGTAATGACAGGTAATAAAATTTCTGCCTGGAGTTCTGCTTAAAGACTTTAGAACCATTTAAACATTGTTTTTGTGAACAATGTTAGACTGGGCCTGTCCAAAGTCTGTCCTCCCAAACATACAATGCACGAAGCTCAGCATCTACACCTTTAAACATTTGTTAGGGCAGACAGTGTACAGATCTAGTTACCATCAATAATGAAGATCTGCCTGCACAGTATAGACAGGGTTAATTACGGTAAACAAGCCTGCCCAACCCCATGATAAACAAAGAGACCTACCTAGGATTTTTTCTTGCTGAAGGGTTCAGAATAAAACATCTAAATAAAGTAAGCTTCAATTTTTGTTTTCTTTCTTTTTAAGCTATGTTATGCGTATAGGAACATTTAACACATATAAAAAGTACAGCAGGCGTTATCCTAATTTGGATTCATATACTTTCCAAGTTACACTCTGTAAGACACTAATTTCTTATCTGAGAAGGCATTGGTTGTGTGTTACCCCAGTAAACTCAAATATATAATAACCATATGCACTCTAGCAAAAAAAAAAACAAAAAAACACAACCTCATGTGTATCTTTAGGTTGAGCAAACTGTAAAGTCGGTAATACTTTCCACAGGAAATAATACAGTGAAGGATGAAGTATTACTGAGTGCAGGATTCAGTCACATCCTGATGCTGACTTTGGCTTCTCTATTTTGCATATGCATTAGATCAGAGAACAATGTGTTCTCTACAAAGGTGAAGGTGCTTGAACTATGTAATTAGCATTTCTTTTCTTTTAGACCTAAAGGGGTTTATTCAGATTTTATCACTTTCTATTCTTATTTGTACAATACATCTTTTTTTAAAGCTACAAAATCCAAACTTACTGCCTTCAGACTTAAAGTGATACTAAACCCACAACAGTATAATCAGTCTGTATATGCAGTAAAGCATGCTTGATATACTCAATGTAGAACCTAAGGAGTTAATCCTCTGCATTGTGTAAAAATACTGTTTGATCCTGTCTTCTCTGAACCTCCCTTCTTCCAGTGTCCCCCTCTTATCTCCTGATAA